>NC_056725.1:399674798-400014798 GCF_019279795.1 Protopterus annectens
AAAAGCAAAAGAAACAGTGGCCAAAGACATGCATTTCATCTTGCTCCAATCAGACAAATATATACTACCTCATTCCCAAAAAGCCTTATTAGTGATTTAACAGTGATCAAAAACAAAACCTGCAAATGTGTTTTTGCAATGAGGAAGCTCCTGTCTTACCCACCTCTGCAACTGTATTGATACTAACTCCAAAATTTCTGAAGGTAAGGGGGAAATTTACTTACAAGAATACTTCAGTAGGATCACAGATAATATTACTAAATTGTTTGATGAGAAGGGAGTAGGCAACTTTACATCAATGAAATGGGATTTGATACGAATTTAAGCAATATAACTTCAGGCTTCCGCTAAGGATAGCTACATTCACAGTCAACAAAGATACAATTGCCAATAAATATGAACAACCTCTAAAATATGAATTAGCAGGAAAATAAATGAACAGCATTGCTTATCCATTCTTTGAATGCTTACAGGCAAAATGTATGGAATGTCGTCTGAAACAAGGAAATCTTACAGGAAATGTTCTGCAAGTCAATGTGATACAATAATGGCAAAATGAGCATATTATATGTGTGTAGCTTTGAAGGAATTTTCTTACACAGTGTTTTTAATAATATATTTTTATTTTCAATCATGTTGAATTCCTTTCAGAAAAGAGATATATAGTATGATATAAAATAATTTATAAAATGTGCATTCCAACTTTAATAATAGGTATTTATACAAACCAGATATTCATTAGGTCATCTTTGAAAAATGATCATGTGTATGAATGGTTTTACATTTTCCTAATGATAGTGGTTCAGCAAACTGAAATAATCAGCATTCTGAAAGATACAACTAATAATACTGCCTAGTAAGCAGATTTATATTGTTTATTGGCAATTTCCACTTCTTTAAAAAATACAGTGTTAGAGACCACATACATTTTTTATTCACCTGTTATACCAACTTTAGCTCTAAATGCATTTCCCAGTCTTTTGGTGTCTTACTGCTTTGTTATTTTTTTCTATATTTCTGTCATTCATAAGAATCCATCTTTTCTATTCTTAATTTAGGTAGATCTAATTCCCTGAAATAGTCTCTCATCCCTTCAAAAATTGCTTTTACGTTTCGATCCTTTATGCAATTAATTATAGTATTATGCCATTATAGCAATAATTTCATCTGAGTCTTAAACTAATTTACTGTTTTAAAGTGTTTTTAATTTTACAATAAATTTCCCTACTTTTTTGGGAATACATGGAACTAGAAGATATTTGATTAGAATTGCGAGTATTTATGAATAATTTGGCAAAACATGAAGTGCCATTGACCAAAGAAATTATGTTTTTTGGTTGGGGTAACATAAAACAGTCTCCTGCAGAAAAAAAACCTCATATTCTCAGTACTGGTGGTCACCAAAAAGAGAATTGCACCAAAATATGAAGCAAGAAAAAAGTGTAGACTAGTAGAGGTAAAACTGATAATGAAACAAATAAAAGTTGTACAGGGATTCATAAAGGTTACTGTGAGGTGTACACTAAGTGCACACCTCACAGTAACCATTTGTAATTCAGAACCAGCCATAACACAATGTTCTAGCATGAAGGTATGTAGCACCATATTGGACTGTCTATGAGGTTATGCTACATGCTAATGAGGCAGTTTGGGAGAGAGGCACATGCCATTTAGTCATATGCTCTCTCCCCCAGAACCACATAAAGGAAGATATCGACAGGCAGACTATCTCAGTCACGTACATTAGCATGGCTTCTTCACCCTAATTATGGTAGTGAACATGTCCTTTGGGTAAGTACTATAGAGCTTAGTAGTAAGGATGGGATGGGAATTGAGTGAGTGTATGCAAGAGCTTTATATGTGAATGTGTGTGTGTGTGTGTGTGTGTGTGTGTGTGTGTGTGTGTGTGTGTGTGTGTGTGTGTGTGTGTGTGTGTGTGTGTGTGTGTGTGTGTGTGTGTGCATGACACGTGCGTGTATGTATGTGCTTGTGTGCGTGTGTGCATGACACGTGTGTGTATGTGTGTGTGTGTGTGTGTTTGTGTGTGTGTGTGTGTGTGTGTGTGTGTGTGTGTGCATGACGTGTGTGTGTGTGTGTGTGTGTGTGTGTGTGTGTGTGTGTGTGTGTGTGTGTGTGTGTGTATGTATGTGACTACCTGGGAGATAATATAAGGGGATTAGTGAGGGGTGAGGTAGGGGTGTGTGTGCCCATGTATATAAGTATCTATATCTATATATATAGATATATATATATATATATATATATATATATATATATATATATATATATATATATATATTTAGATATATGTGTGTGTGTGTGTGTGTGTGTGTGTGTGTGTGTGTGTGTGTGTGTGTGTGTTTGTGTGCATATGTTTGGGGTGTTTGTATGTATGTGAGTGTGTTTGGGGTGGCTGTCATACCTCCACACATGCCCAGACTAACAAGCATAATCTAAAATATTGGGAGAAGGAGCCGCTAGTCACTAGGAATACTTATTAAAAGTTGTGCCATAGTGGCACTTAAACTAGTATGGGGATTGGGAGTGGGGAGAGCACAAGACAGCAAGGGTTACTTAAAATGTCTAGTGCTGTAACAGCACTTAAATCAGTGGGGGGGGTCAGGGAGATACTAGAAACTGCTGACTACTTCATAAGGCTTGTGCCATAATGGCATTTATACCAGTATAGTGATCAAGTGGTAGGGGAACACTAGACATCAAGGATTACTTTATAAGACTTGTGCCATAATGGCACTTATGAAAGTATGAGAACTGGGGGTGAGGTTGAGGAATACTAGACCCCAGGTATTACTTTACATGACTAGGGTCATAATGGCATTTAAACAGTAGAGGGTTCATGGTAGGGGAATACCAGTCACAAATGGTTACTTTATAAGACTTGCGTCACAATGACACTTAAACCCGTACAGGGAACAGGGGGTGGGGTAAACAGTAGATACCCAGAATAGTTACAATAAAATTACATAAACACACATTCAATAAAAGAAGCATGAACCACTAGAAACCAGGGACTATTTAAAAAAATAATGAACAGTAGGAAAAGTGATTTGAACCATGCATCCTTTGTACAAGGGCTTGGTGTATTGGCCTACTGCACTAACCAGAAAGTTAGTATTGAGTCTCTCAGACATTACACAGTGTCAGCAACATCTGTTTATGTACTAATGGGATGGAGAGCACCCAGCACACATTATTTTGTAACATGCATTTATTGATGGATATGAGTGTAAAACCCAAATGGCTGGCATTAATGACTAAACTCTAATCATCTGTGAATTTCCAAGGCAGAGGAAAAGGAGATATAGTGGATAGTGTAACAGCAGGGACTAGTATAGGATATGCAGTGTTTGTGAATGTGTGTACTTTGCTGGGTGTTTGTGTGTGTGACAGTGAATGAGGAGGGGTGCCTTTGCTTCCACGATGAGGTCACCAACATGTTACTAAGGTAGAAAGCGCTGATTTACACTTTGCAGTCTTTAACTGAGTTCAGAGTCATGCAAATTTGCCCACTATGAGGTTTTTCATCATTGTAGCTAATTTGTTTGTGAATCTCCTAATCACAAAAGACCACATCATGGGAGCAGGGCCTCTTGATGTCTCATTCTAAGGCTATTAATGAATCTCTGGGATGGAGTTAAAAAAAGAAGGGAACTCAAAATGTCAGTTGCAGAGTCTGGAATAAATGGTCAACCTGATCTCAAACCCTAAGAGCATGAAATACAAGACTGTGAATTATAAAAAAGGTGACAGTAAAGCAGAAGCATAGCTATGGTTGTCTGAAATAGGCAGCAAACCTGGACAAAAATTGTTAAAGAGCACAATTGTTATATGCCAATTAGTTTTAAGCACATTACAGTCTTTCAAAAATATACATATAGGGGGTGTGGCCAAGTTGCCTAAGTGTTAGCAGCACTTCTCTGATGCTCTGTCTCTAAAGATTGTTTCTTACAGGATTTTAGGTTTTAACCTAAATAATTTCGAAAATGTTCATCACAAGTTGTACTTCTTGGTACCGTGGACTATCTACAAGAAGAAATTAAACTTTCAGAGTTTGTATCAAGAAATTTCCTGTTAGAAGTACTGCAGCTCTGTACAATTGGACAAAACTATGAGTCACACAAGAGCCTCTCCTCAGAACAGTTCCAAGAAAAAGGAACTTCACACAATAATTTCCAGCATCCAGGACCTCTCAGTGAAAATGGATAATTTAGAAAAGATTATGGAGAACATGAAAAAGGAAAGTAAGAAACAAATAGAAGACCTGAAGGAAATTATAACCAAACATTCAGAACAAATAGCAGCCATAGAGGAAACTGTAAATTACATTGATGGGAGATAAATGGAAAATGACACCCAAACTGATTTCCTTCTAAAACAGAATAATCATTTACTCAAGAAAGTCAAAGACCTGGAGTAAAGATCAAGAAGAAACAATGTCAGAACATATGGGGTACCCGAGAAGATGGAAGGAAATAATATGGACCAGTTTTTAAATGAATGCCTGCCCAAAATATTAAACCTTCCAGAGTCTCTCTCATTTGGGGTTGAGAGAGCCCACAGGTCTTTATCCAGCACATCTGCTTCTAAAAACCCTAATACAGTGAGATCTATTATAGTCAAGTTCTTATCCACACAGAACAAGGACTTAGTATTAAGAACAGCTTGGTCAGGAAATCTAATATAATTTGACGGGGAAAAAATATAAGGTTTGATAATGACTATACCTCCACTACAATAACAAAAAGGAAAGAATGTGACCCTCTCATCAAAAACTTGAAGAAAGCTGACATAAAAGTTCAGATCTTATTCCCTGCAAGAATTAAAATTACTCTCAGATGGACAAAAATATTCAACAACCTCGAAAAAGCAGCAGAGTTTGTCATAAAGAATAAACTGTTGGATAAATTAGAATATATTGACATTTCATAACCTAGTCTGAAAAGACAAGCTATCAATGGTAATTCATTCACAAATGATAAAAATACCAAGAAAAAACTAAAAGGAAAGTAAATGTTTCTTTTTCTTGTCGTCACATGTAACCTTTCTCATCTGACAGAATTTATCCAAATACTTTGAACCCAAATTAACAAATACTAACTTAAAGGTGAAAAAAGCTTCTTCTATTACATATATTATATATATATATATATATATATATATATATATATATATATATATATATATATATGTGTGTGTGTGTGTGTGTGTGTGTGTGTGTGTGTGTGTGTATATATATATATATATATATATATATATATATATATATATATATATATTTATATATATAAAGCCTTATATTAAAACAAGCAGTTCAGTCGTGATCAAGTTGCTGATTGTTGGAGTTGCAGCTTGTATAAATACTAACTAACTAGTGTATTGTCAACAGCTTGTGTATTTTATATATGCTCATATGCATATTAAAATATATATAATACCAAACTATTAACATCTTAGAGGCACTAGATCCTTTTAGTAAAACTAATGATAGAATGTGAAAGTAATAATATGTGTTTTTTGTTTGATAGTGTTGTACACTGGGAAATACATGGGTGGAGACAGTGTAAATACATTTGCCAAGTTTACTCTAACTTATTTATTATAGTAGGATATTAATGGGAGTAATAATGTCTAGAAACTGATATTTTATACTTATAACTGAGTATATGTGTTTTAAAGTAAACTGTCTTATTTACTGTATCCATACCTATCAACCTCTTAGAGCAAAAAATCTGGACAACGCCTAAAATAATGCGGGACAAATAGGGACAGATTTTAAATATTGCTCTTACAACCTTAGAAAGTTGATAGAATAATAGGTTTCGCATTAGCATGAATTTTCTGAAAGATGTTGAGTCTTACTCAAATGTTTGTCATTATTTAATGACTTCAATCCTCAGCTATTTGCCAGAAAAGTACAGATTTTAGGAGAAACACACAAAAAACAGGAGGAAAAAATCTGGACATTAAGCAAAAATCTCTACAGTTGAGAGGTATGACTGTATCCATTAATAGGGTAGGCATTGTCAGTTTTCATATTTCACAAGTCCCTGATATAACAGTTTCTTTTTTACCTTCATCTAATGATTGTGTATGTTTACTTTCCTTTTCCCTCCATAAACAGATGCAAATCTTGCTAACTCTGTCCTCGAGATGATTTTCTTGCTAGAATGCAAAAAGCTTCACCTGTTTAGTGTCTCGAGTGCAGTACAACTATTTTTTTCATTCATAGCAGCTTCCCAGATGATTTACTTTCTGAAAACAGGAAATATGTGACCTTTGAACTTTTGTCATAGTTGCGCGATGCTCTGCAATGAAAAAGACATCAGATTTTGGTTGCTGGACTCTAAAATGAACTATATCAGCTTTTCTACACTGTAGAGATGTAATCCTAGCTGAATCTACTCAAAAAAGGTACTACAAGTGTTTTTTTTATTTACAAAGCTATTCAGTGATATGCTTTTCACATAGTAATCACATTTTACTGTCTGGATAAATGCATGAAGTTATTTCAAATACTTCTAATGCTTAGTAACGTTGGGGTAAACTGATTCTACTTGTTAAAACAAAAATAAAGTATTATATTTACTGTTGGCATACAAATCTGCAATGTAATAAGTTTTATGGGAAACGAATGGACACAATAACATTTATAGTTCTGACAATATGTGTATTTATTATTTTGCTCAAACTAATTGATAACCTAAAATCACATGCAAGCATGATAACATATTTTACTGATTCTACATGTATGCATCTTCTGGAAGATTCATGCAGTCACACAAATGGCATAGAACTATATATCCCCCTTTTTTATATATATACAAATAGTAAGAAACTATAATAGAAGACAAACATAATGTTCAATACATGAGTAAATAAGATAGGACAACACTCATAACTTTAGAGAAAACTTCTTTTTGTTTCTCATAACTCTTATGTAATGTTCTCTGTAAAAAGTTAATTTAACAAATCCTTGTTAGCATTTCATTCTCGTTATTTTCTTCTGAAACATGCTAAATATTGGCAAGATTAAATTTAGGAGATTGTATTCCTTTTTACATTCTATTCTAAAGTCTTACTACCAATTGCAAAATATAAAGGACTTGATATAAAGATGGCAGTAAGTTACTCTAAATCCTTATAAGACAAGTGTAAATCTTTTTGTTTACTTCATTATTTTATTAACAAATGTTTTGTTATTTAGCAATCACAAGGTACTTATCACTTGAAATAGAATGGTTTGTGACATGACTGTTTGAAACTCTATCTTATGTTCATAGCTGTTGATTAAGGTAGACAATTCACAGTCTAATGACACCTTAAAAGAACTGTTTGTAATTTTTATATAGATCAGGAGAGTCGTCACATCCTAAAATGCATTGTACCTTTCAGAAATTACAGGCTGAAGCATCAGACTAACAATGGCTATTGATTGTAAGATGGTAGAACGTAGCTTCAATGAATTGTTCATTGAACCAGGAATTTCAAATTCCATGTTTGATGTTGTATATAGTTCTGATTATTTGTTAGATATGTGTAAAGTTAAAACTTTGCCCATAATAGAATACACAATGCACAAATGTGTTTTCATATATGTCTGTATATAAATATGTTTGGCTTAATGTCAATGGCCTTAATAATAACATAAAAAGGGGAAGTTTATGTAAATACCTTAGAACAAAAAAGTGGATATTGCATTTATACAGGAAACCCACCTAATAAAAAAGATGTGAAGAGGTTGTTTTTATGGTTATTCAACACTTGTTGCATATCACTATCAGACCAAGAGGAGGCACACTATGATTTTGTGGAAAAAATCCTTACCAGTGCCTAAAATTATTGATTCATATTCAGACAAAAATGGTAGTTAAGTATGGAATCTTTGGAAATAAATAGAAAATACATCACCTTAGTTAATGCATACCGGATACCTGGTATCAGAGCAGGAACAGCAAACAAGTACTTAGAACTAATCTCACTTAAAGCTAAAGGAGATATTATATGTGCAGGAGATTTCAACTGCATTCTTTCTAAGAATAATTCTATAAAGAATGGTAATTTTAAAATGCCAGCTGTAGCAAAACAAATTAAATAACTTTATTACCTCTTCAAATTTGAGGGATATTTATACCATAAGAGAATAAGAATCCGGACAATATACACATTACTCTTATAGGTATGGCACCTAAACAACTATTGATAAGATACTTGTTACTTATAATTTATTATCTAAGATACAGGAAGTCAAGATCAGTACATGCCCATTGTCCGACCACAACGCTATTTTTTTCAAAATCCATATAACACCCAGAGACCTGATATACTGGCAAAGATTACCTGCATACATTACCAAATTAAAAGATTTCAGAGAATGGCTGTTAAAAGAAATAAAAACCTTTCTAGATTTTAATGATAACAATGAGACCTCTAGAATTATACTTTGGGATACACTTAAATCCATAGCTGGCCTTAGGCATAGGCCAACTAGACAGGTATACTTTGGGATACACTTAAATCTATAGCCGGCCTTAGGTAAAGTCCAACTAGGCTGGCACATAGGGTGCCGCTCTAGCAGGAGCATTTTCCCAGTATTTATTTGGTGTAGGTAGACCAGAATGGGGGCACCAGGTAGTGTGGTGGGGGGTGCCCTGGAGCCCTTTTGCCTAGGGCACCAGTTGACCTAAGGCCACTCCTGCTTAAATCATACGTATATGGTAAAATCAAAAGTTGGTACTTAAACAAAGAGAAAGAATGGGATAAGGAGCTAATACACATACAGTCAAAAATTGACACATTAAAAAAGAACTTGGACAAAAAAGATGCTGCAAAACTTTCTAAAATAGAGCAAGTGAATAGGACATACACAGACAATTTAAATCACAAAGTAGCAATGGACTTAGAAAAAAATAAAGCTACATACCTATTCTGTTAATCCAAAGAATATACATAGACTTGCACTTAAATCTAAAAGCCTGACAAAAGCTAATCATATTAAGGAAATTATAGACAATTCCACGAAGAAACCTAAACATGTAACAGATTTAAAAGAAATACTAGAGGCCTTTAGAACACATCATGAAACACTAAATAACACCAACCTACATAATACTGATAATAGCATGAGAGACAAGTTTTTGAAAGACAATATTGATAAAAGATTAACAAAAGAACAAAACTCTAGACTTCTTAAGTCTATATCATTAAGGGAGCTTAAGGGAAAAATACAAAACATTAATAATAATAAGGCCCCTGACCTCGATGGACTAATAGGGGAAATATATAAGATACTTCCAGATTAGACCTTAGAAATTCTAATAGATGCTTTTGAAGAATTCAAAAAGATTGATGGCATTTTCCCTTCCTGGAAATATACTATGATTTCACCCATTTTGAAACATGACAAGAATCCTAATTTTATAAAATCGTATTGCCCTATTTCCCTTCTGAATGTGGACTACAATATTTTTACATCTATTCTAGCAGATAGATTAAATCAATTTTACCAAACATAATAAAATATGATCAAACAGGGTTTATTTCACACAGGAAGGTCGAAGACAATTTAATCAGACTACTAACATTAATGGACTATGCAAACAAAAAAAAGAGAGAATTAATAATTATTAGCCTGGACTTGGACAAAGCGTTTGATTCATTGAGTTGGCCCTATTTATTTAAAGTTCTAGAAATGTATAACTTTTCCTCAGATTTTTTTTAAAATTGCCGAAGAAATTATACACTACTTCTGTATCATACATTAGAATTGGAGGTTTCTTGTCAGCACCAATTAAAATAATGAAAGGCACCAAGCAAGGGTGCCCTCTATCACCATTATTATTTGCTCTATCAGTGGAGCCATTAGCTAATTACATAATAACTAATGATAAAATAAACAGCTTCTATGTCAATGCAAAGTACAATTCCAAAATCCAGCTTTTTGCTGATGATATCTTATTAACAATTGGGAACATAGATACCTCAAATGAACATCTTATAGAATATCTTCAAAACTTTGAAATGACATCTGGCCTAAGTTTTAATCAAAATAAAACTGAAACAATTTTATTAAAGAAAACAATAAACCCCATTCTGGACAGATATAGAGACTTTAATTGGGGCTAACAATATGATTAAATACCTAGGTATAACCATTAAAGCAAACTGGAAAGACACTAGGCAAACAAATTTCATAATGTTAATAGACACCATTAAAGATTACTTAAACAAATGGAATAAAATGTTATTCGCCATGGAGGAAAGGCTATCATTACTCAAAATGATCATACTACCCAAAATTCTGTATATTTTTCAAGCCATCCTAGCATCCCTTCCAAAAAACTAATGAAATAACTTAACTCTCTATTAATAAAGTTTTTATGGTTTCCAAAAAAAACAAGGATTAGTCATTCATGGCATTACAGAAGTTGGGAAGAGGGTGGAATCTCATTTCCACATCTATAACTATATACTGAACCAATTATCGTTAACATTATAAGTCATTGGCTAAATAGCAAATATACTTCTAACTGGAAAAATCTACATAAAGCAATATTACTAGACAATTGTGAGGAAACAATAAACAATTATATATTTTCTGAAGTGGAAAAAGTTTACCTTGTCATAAAAAAAAATTTGCTTTAATACAAGTAACAAAAAATAAATCTCTCCATGTGTTAATTATGCAGTAAACAATTTCAAACAGCTAATGTTCAAAGATTATAAGATGAGAAATCTTTTATTTATTGTGTTTCCCATAGCATTAACAAATAAATGATTGGACTCTTATAACATGAAAAAAAATAGAAAAAATGAAAGGAAATGGGCTAGTTTTCTGGTATCAGATTCTTGATTACAATTATATACAAGAAGCAACCTCTCTCATAGCAAGATATAACATGAATCAAAACTGGCTAAACATACACACTTTTAGAGAACATAAAGTTAATGAGTTTAAAATAAATTAATGAGTAAAATCCATACCTAGACCCAAAATTCTAACACTTTTTTTGTGAAATCAACATACAATGCACAAATGAAGGACTATCAGTGTCAAGGTTATACAGGACATTGCAAATGGATTTACCTATGGAACTATGCAGAAAAAAATAATACATCTAGCTTTTCAGAAAAAGAGAAATCAGCAATACTTAAATTAGTCAGTAAAACCACATCATCTCCCTTTTGGAAAATTTGTACATGGACATTTATTCACAGAAGTTTTTTCACACCCCAAAAATAGTATTAATATCAAGTAATGAGACATCATTATGTAGGAGATGTGAAGAAGCAGTATATGCAGACTGGGTACATATGTTTATAAAATGTAATACTGTAATTCCCTTTTGGTCAGAATTCAAATCCTTTATGTAAAGTCACTGACTCATTGTTACTATTTAATGCTCCGATTCCAGTGTATGTTCTAAGTATACAAGTGCACCTCCTCTGGTCCCTCCTTGGAATAGCAAGAAAAAACATTACCTCAAACTGGAAAAGTAAGAAAATTACAACTTTTGAGGGATTTATATCACTGGCCAAAATAGTTTGTAATAGAAAATTAATGATAATGACTTTAAGAACTACAAGAATGACACATAAAATCTAGATTGGTTAAAACTTAAAAATTTGTTAGATAAAATGCGAATGTATTGACAAAGTTACTTCTATTATGGACATTGTATATAGTCAGATTTGTTTATATTGTTTAACATTGTTGATGCATTTGTATTTATAAAAACTCAATAAAAATGATGTAAAAAAAAAAAATATATATATATATATATATATATATATATATATATATATATATATATATATATATATATATATATATATATATATATATATATATATATATATATATATATATATATATATATATATATATATATATATATATATATATATATATATATATATATATATATATATATATATATATATATATATATATATATATATATATATATATATATATATATATATATATATATATATATATATATATATATATATATATATATATATATATATATATATATATATATATATATATATATATATATATATATATATATATATATATATATATATATATATATATATATATATATATATATATATATATAGATAGATAGATAGATAGATATAGATATATGGGTCTGCCTTAACCCATCAAAATTATGTTTCAATAAAATGTAATTAGGTGAGCTTATTTTCGTGAAAGTGCATTTTTGCTGAAATGCACTTTAGCGTAAAGACAACTAAGTGAGCAGCAACGGGGGGCTGTTGCTTAGATCTTAGCACAGCAGTGATTAGGGAATTTTCCCTTTTCCCTACTGTAGTGTGATCTCGGAGTGACAATATAAAAGAAGCAGGGATGTGGGGAGCACAGCCCTCCACATGGGGAGAGCAAGGGGCTTTCCCCCCTGCATAAATATGGTTAGTGTTGGTTTTTTTTTTTGTTTTGTTTATTTTTTTGTTTTCATTTCATTTCTTTTTCATAAAAGTGCATTTCATCCAAATGTACTTTCGCGAAAAACAGCTTGCCTAATCACATTTTGTTGAAATCTAAATCCGATAGCTCAAAGTAGTCCCATATATATATATATATATATATATATATATATATATATATATATATATATATATATAAGAGTTATGAATATTCAATATTGAGGGTGGGAGAATGCTGTATAATGCTGTTTTTTTTGTTTGTTTTTTTGTTTACTTTTTATTTATTTATTTAGTTACTGTTATTTTATTTAGAATACATTAATAAACTTGTTTCTTAGGCTTTTTAGTGTGTGTAATATCAGGAATCTAGAACTTGTTCTGCTCAGATGTGCAATTTCTTGGCTTTCTGACATGATTAACAGCAGGAAGTCTTTTGACTAGATGACTGTGAATGCAAGTTTTGTGTATGTTGCAACGGAAAGATTTAGCTGGGTTTTAAGTATGGTGTATATTATTTGTGAGCAGTTGAGTGTGTTTTGCTGGTTTGGGGATTCAAGTCATTGTGCTTGCAGTATTTTTTTATTACTTCTGTTTTGTCAGTTGTATTAATGGCTAAATAATGTCCTCATTTGCAAGCATGCATGCATATATTAAATGGCAACACAAAAGATGCAAATAAAACAAAGCATATAGAAAAGGAACAGACAACTAACTTATCTTGGGGATAAAGCAAATTGCCTTCTGTCAGTGAGCATGTAAAATATGCAGAGATGACTAATACATAGTGAAACTGCTCAAAATACGTCATATGATTTTAAACTTTTGCTGCCAAAGTACCTGGTATCAGGAATGACTATTTCTGCATAATCTACATCACTAGCATGGCAACCCCTGCTTTACTTTTTCAGGCATGAATTATTTCCCTATTGAAATGCTGAAATTCCTAATATTGAGTACCGACAGACTGAAAAAAGCATAAAAATATCAGGTGAAGAGTGAACCTCAAAGATCACTCTTCTCCTTTAAACTTATTTTTTGCTGGGTAAAAGCCTCCTCCCCTCAACCCCTGATGTGGAGGGAAAGTTGCCCACATCCACAAACTTATATATATAGCAACTCTGAGATTGCCATATGCCAGAGAAAAAGTAATATTCTGAGAAATGCCCACCTCAGACTTAATATATGTAAGTCCTTTTTTCTGGCCTTTCAGTCTCCATGTTTTGGGACTCAGTCTAGCAGGTGCCAACATTTCAAACAATTACACATGAGGACCACCAGTTTAGAGTTGGCATTTCTATGGCAGTGTCTAGATTTATTGTTTTGGAATTGGAAGTTGAAACCTGGCCCACCAGGGAAGGCTTGCATACTTCCCCATCTGAAAAAAAAAATCAGAATATGGAAGCATTCATACAGTTTCTGGAATTGTGGCCATTTTTATTACAGGGCAAAGACTGAGGTTGTGTCTTGCCCTAAGAACAACATTTTTGGGAGTGTGGCCTACCTTTCAGGCTCATAAAAAATAGTAACTGCAATTATATATTCTGTAGTTTGATATATTAACTGTAAAAATTGTTTTAAAACCATGGTTCATCACTGTGACAACAATATAAAGTTCATATCTGATTTCAAGAGAAACATGGTACTAATCTCAAAAGTTAATATAAAAATGTTTAAACACAGCCTGTCCTGGTGACTATGGTGTAAGCAAATAGCTTCTCAGTAGATTATACAGATAAAGAGAATGGGTATTCACATCCTGTGGAGGGGGCTAACACATGCTCCTCCTAAGGACAGGGACATGCCAAGATATAGGGAACCAGTGAAAAGGTGAGATAAGCATGGCTACCTAAACTGGTAAAAGTACCCCTCTTAGTCTATGTGGAAGTGCATGCACACATGCATGTATGCACTAATAAAGAGGTATAGGCTGTCCTTGCTGTGAACCACATAACCAATAAGGAGGAGTTAGCCAAGTTATGCCAAAATACCCTCAGAACACAAGCAGACTCTGTCTGAGTGTATGACAGCCTCACCCAAAATGCCTCTTGCCTCTTTGGATCTAGGGATTTCCCACCACTGAGGAATAAATGGGCATTGGCATCCAGTAGGACCGATCATTGGCAGGCAGAGTAGAAAAAATATTTAATAAAGTAAAAATATATTCAGCACTGCATTAGACAGAACTGATGTGGAGAATTAGTTTAAAAAATGTTGTCAGCCTAATAGATACACAACGAGAAAAGTACTTTCATTTTTTATGTTTCATGGATTTGCTGACTGACTAAATGACTGTCTGACTGAAGAGGTGATGGTTGCCATATTATATGCTATAAGGGTGTGTCACTTCTCAGCCATTCAGGATGCTGAAATAATTAGACCCATTCTGTAACTGTTCCTTGCAGATATTTTCCGCACACTACAACTAAATGTAATTATATTACTATATTTTTTATGATATAATATTGAGTACCGACAGACTGAAATACCACAGAATGCATTCTGATATGACCCTTCTCCAGGATGACCAAACAAACAGACCAGCACTGTTAGGGTGAATGAAGTTAGACTTCAATCAAAAGTCAAAACACAGCCCACAGACCATTTTCGGCCCTAAGCCTTTGTCAATGTAAATTCAGACTGTGAAACAAAACCCTTATTTATAGGGTAACATAATCAAGCATAACCAATCACCATAGTTTTATTATAAATATTCATTTAAGCCAGGTGGAAACAAGCCCCCTAGTCTGACAATCCATGCTTTTTCTTTTCTGCTTAAAATACTATGCCAGTCAGTTTTACAGCTTCTGTTACCCCAAGCCCTATCAATAATAATGAAATGGAATTGTGCAGAAGAGTTTTTTAAGGTCTGCTTATATAATGCATTGCTAACATTTTTATTTCTGATGTTACTGAAATGTTTGGACATCAGAAATTTGATGGGTCTAGAGGTTTGTCCTACATAAAAAGCTGAACAAGTGCATAACACTAAATAAATAACCCAATCTGTGCTGCAATTACCAAATATATTAATATTAAATAAATGTGCTATATTTTTAGATGTAAACTCTTTTGTCTGAATCATATATTGGCAAAACGAACAGTGTCCACAAGGGAAACAACCAACCAATTTATTACCCTCAAGTGTGACCTGTGTAGAATCTGGAATTTGTATATTACGCTTATAGTGGTTGAAATATCCACTCATAGTTCTTCCTTTTCTAAAAGAAAAACTGCACTTATTTTCCAAAGCATGTTTACCCATTCATCAGATAGAAGAATATCACAATGGTTTTGTACTTCATCCATAAAATCAGATGTATTCCTGCCAAAACTGGTTATGAACCTAATGGGACAATGTACATGAGGATCACGATTTTTGTATTTCAACAAATCATTCCTATCCATTCTTTTAACCTGACTACTGATTTGAAAAGGCTGTGATTTATTATATCCACATTGGGCAAACCTCCTTGTAAGTTGTCTTTATTGTAAAAATCTTCTTCACTAGAACAGATTCTTCAAATTCTCATGTACTGGGACTTGGGGATGTTTCGGATGATATGTGATGGATGTCAACTGGTTGCATGCAACAAAGTGTTGCACTGAAAAGGTTTACGATATAATGTACTGACTAGTGTGCCATCGGGTTGTCTATTCACCAGCAGATCCAAAAAAGAAACTGAATTCTTATCAAAATTTAAGTTAAATTGAATACCCCATTTGTTTTCATTGAGGTATTCAACAAATTCATAGAAATATTGAACATCTGATTTCTGCACTAGGCAACAATCATCCAAAAACCTCCTGCAGATGTCAATTTCATGTATAAATATATTGTGACTGTTGTCATAAATGATCATCTGCTCCAAGTAACCCATGAAAAGGTCAGCATAAATGGGGGCAACGAGGCCCCCATCACCATACCTTTTAACTGTAGGTAGCAGATGCCATTGTAATAAAGCACACTCTTAGTGAGCACATGCTCTGTCAGACAAATAAGAAATGTGTTAAATCCTGGACTGTATAGTGAGGTTTGGTCTAACCAATATTGTAAAGCACTAAGGTCCGTGCAATGCGGAATACAAGTATAAAGTGAAACCACATCTAATGTACACATAACCCAACCATCATCCAACTGAGCATCAGAAATAATGTTAAGAAACTCAGTAGTGTCTTGTATCTGAGCTCTCACATTTTTTAATAATGGTTTTAAATACCTGGTCAGAAATTCTGATAAAGGTTCTGTGAGAGACCCATTGCCCAGGAGGCTGTGTTGCATGTTTGTGGATTTTTGGAAGAAGATATAAGTGTTGTGGCAGTGGATCTTTAACCTTTAGATGAAATGAAACTTTGTCTGTAATGATGCCCTCAATTACAGCTAATTATAAAAAAGCATCTATTTCACCTTTAAACCTCAAAGTGGAGTCGATGGTCATTGCATTATAAAACCTGCCATCTTTTAGTTGTCTGTCAGCCTCAGCTACATACATGACCCAATCCATAATAACTACTGCCCCCCCTTGTCAGCATTACTGATTACAATGTTCTTATTCTGTCTCAAATTATTAAGAGCAATAAGTTCTGATTTTGACAAATTATTAGAAAACCATTTTTTATCATCATAAGTACCAAAATGTAAATCTTTTAACAGACATTTATGAAAAATGTCCACATGCTTATTCATTTGGGGGTACAAACGCAGATTTATGGAATGTGAAGGTGGGTGCTAAAGATGCAGTAGCATCATTTACATTATTATCGAAAAACAGTTTGAGGTTCAATAGTCTACAGAAAGCATTCAAATCCTAAACAAAAATATCTTCTGACACCACATAACCAGGTATCAAGTTTAATCCCTTATATAACAATCTTAATTCAGTATCAGACAATGACACGGATGAAACGTTCAGTACATTATTTACATTTTCTAGAGGTCACACTTGAGGGTAATGCATTGGTTGGTTGTTTCCCTTGTAGACACTGTTCTTTTTGCTAATATATGATTCAGACTAAAGAGTTTACATCTAAAAATACACCGTGTTTATTTAATATTAACGTATTTGGTAATTGCAGCACAGATTGGGTTATTTCTTTAGTGTTATGCACTTGTTCAGCTTTTTGTGTAGGACAAACCTCCAGACCCATTGTATTTCAGATGTCTGAACATTTTAGTAACATCAGAAATAAAAATTGTAACAATACATTATATAAGCACACCTTAAAACACTCTTCTGCCCAATTCCATTTCATTATTATTGATAGGGTTTGGGGTAACAGATGTTGTAAAACTGGCTGGTATAGTATTTTAAACAGAAAAGAAAAAGCATGGATTGTCAGACTGGGGGGGTTGTTTCCGCCTGGCTTAAATGAATATTTATAATAAAACTATGGTGACTGGTTCTGTTTGATTATGTTACTCTATAAATTTGGGTTTTGTTTCACAGTCTGAATTTACATTGACAAAGGCTTAGAGTCACAACCGGTCTGTGGGCTGTGTTTTGACTTTTGATTAAAGTCTAATTTCCTTCTACCTAACAGTGCTGGCCTGTTTTTTTGGTTTGGCTGTTTGGTTGGAACCTTTGCACTTCCCATCCATGCAGAGTTCTTGTATTCACCTTCTCCAGGATGGTCTTTATTTCTTCTTATTATGTAAGGCCATCTTGGGCTTTCTCAAGCAGTACTGCAATTCCTTAGTAAAAGACTCCAAATTAAACTGCCCACACACCTGAAGGCACTGTTAAGCCAGTGATAGGAAAATTGATACCAGTATATTCTTTCATATATTGTAAAATCCTTCCTGAAAAAAGTGTGCAAATGTTGATGTCATTACTAACAACACTGAATGTAACTGGTTTATATCAGTCATTTTATAAAAATGTTCATGTGGAAAACAAAATGGCTGCAAATGTACTAAATGCAAACATACATTTGGATCAATAGAAAAAATTAAATTTTTGTTCAACAAAATATTATTTTCTGTGTAAAACAATCAAATATATAGGACATATTTTAGCCATAATAACCATGACCACCTAGGTTACACAGGTCCTTGTTAATTCATTCAGCTTCCTTGTTATAACTTGTTAGAATAATATAATTCTGTATCATAACAGTGTTATGCCCAAGTGTGAAATGCACCTGTCAGTTTGTTTTCATTTGCTCTTGATGTTGAAGTATATTTTGGATACTAGATGTAATTGTAATTGGCCTTGTATCAATCACTGATAATTCACAAAGGGGAAATGTTCAATTTTATGTTTTATCCTTTTTCTATGTTGGAATAATATCAGAGTTGACATATTGGAGATAGGGAGTGCAGAGATTGTAGGGGTTTGCTTCCTCAATGGATGCACTTGCCACCCAAAATAGTAGAGCTTCAGGAATAGCTCACTCTTGAAATTACTGGTAATTTCTACAATAAGAAACATCATGGAGCCATTGTTTCTCAAGAAGTACTTAATACTTTTACTTCCTCATTTAGTTCAAGCCATGCCAGTATGTAACTGTATTATTCATGTGTGTTTTCACACACATCCACACTGCCTGTACTATTTAGTCTGTGCCCATCCACTGATCATGAAAAATGTTCTTTTGGAATTCATCAAAAAAGAATCCAAGTACTGGAGTCACTCTACATCCATTACCTTGAGATGGATGAACTAACAGTGGCTACTAATGTTACCCCCACTGGTCAAATCTTACCTGAAACAAAACCAGAATCTGCCCCTGGTAACCATAAATTCAGCTTCATAAAGTAGTGCACATGTGAGTTATTTGAAACTAAGCAACAAGGTCAATCATAGAATGAATAGCAGGTGGACACCTGTATTACCCGGATAGCTAATAATAGGATGACCAAGAAGGGTCAAATATTCTTCTGCTGCTCAAAGATGTATAGAGAATCATCTTTATTTGCAGAACATCTGCATTTTTGTGCTTTCAAATATTTTGTTGTTGGAGTTATGTATTAAAAATACTGTCAGAAAATATGAAGAAAAAAATGGGCAGAAAGGAAAAATACTAATTTGCAAAGAAACAATAGAAGAAAAATAATGGGGAAGCATGAGCTTCATGAACTGGAGCAAATCACACCAAGGCAGACAGAAGAAATATACACTGCAGAGATAGACAACTTCAAAGAAGAGAAGATGAAAAAGACATTTTGGGTGATACATAATTTCTTTCCTACTTCATCATTGTTTCATCCCTCTTTTTTATCTCTCATTTTCTTTCTTTCAATCTTTCTTCCTTTTTCTATTTCTTTCTTCCAGCAAGCAGCAACAAATAGTTGAATAAGGAAAACACTTGTCTTTGAGGGCGAGGAATGCCATGATGAAGTTGTCAGACAAACAAAAGAAAAATAATTCTCCTTTGGCATTGGCAGTTGATACAATGCTCTCTTGATTGTGGATTTAGATAGGCAAGGGTTCATATCTGGCAATGAGTAAGTAGTGTGAGTGTGTGTGACTCTAGTTACAGATAGGACTGGCTTGCCAAACAGATCTGGTGTGCAGACTTCCACTCAGGAGAAACATTTTACCTCTGCCTCACCAAATGACAATTGTAAATTAGGAGCAGTCATAGAATCCCCAACAAACACTAATATTTTCCAAGAAGAGCTGATACAGATAAATAACTGGTGTCAGAGCCATGAAATAAAACTAAGTGCCAAGAAATGCATAATAATATCATCTGAAAAGTTGTCCAACCTGGTAACACCCATACTGACAACACTAACTCCTAAGAATTGAAACAGTAGTCAGACACTTGGGGAGACACATAGTAATCTAGCCTTTGACCATCAAATGTCTACAACAGTGAGTAAATGATTTTGTTTTGCACAAATTATAAGCAAAACTATGGCATCTAGGCCCAAGGAGGTCATTGTTACATTGTATTTGTCACTCACTCATTAGACCTGCCTTTGTAGACAATGGCCCCTTTGCTATGAACCTAATAAGGCACATCCAACAATTGGAACATCCAGAGAAGTTCCTCAATAAAGGAATATGTGGCATAAATAACATGCCCCATACACAGACCTATCTTTGTGTAAAATTACCCCTTTGCTATGTACCCAATAAAGTACATGAAGCAACTGGAACATTCATAAGGGATTGCTGACTAAAGCAATACATGGCATAAATAACATGTCCTATGCAGACTGCCTCAAAGCCCTGTTTCTGCATTGTGTCCCCCACAGGCAGTTGAGAGGAGATTTATGTCTGGCATACAAGACATCTTTAGACCCCATTCTGATAGACCTCCTTCATATCTGCAAAACAAACACTATACAAATTATCCATTTTAAAATCTTAAACCTTTCCTATCATATAAATAGGACCTGCTGGAGAGACATGTATGTATCCCAAGGACTGCCACTTCTTTGGAACATGTTTCCCATTCATATAAAGCAAAGTTCCTCCCTAAACCAATTCAAGTGTAACTTAGAAATTGGATGGGGAACCAGAAATGAACCCCTAGTTGGGCACCTATGTCTCTAATGGACAGAGCCATCCTGTAAATGGTTAATCTCCCAGTCTCCTGCTTGTAAATGTTTCATCTCTCAGTTCCTTACTTATACTACTAAGGATACCAGAACTTGTCAGGTTTGGGATGCATGGCTAAGCTTAAAAAGGCCACAGTGGTCAGTAGAGTAGTACACACATGTGAATCTATGAACATTTAAACCTAAAAAGCATGGCAATAAAAGCACAAAAAGAAGAGGGGATCCTGAAGGAAAGCTTATAAATAAATTTAAAGACTTTATGGAAAAAGATGGAAGCCTGATGATGGATCCCTTCCTCAGTGCAGCATCATGTACACCTAGGGTAAAATTGATGCAACATTAGATGTAGTCATTAGCATTAACTAAATTGTACACTGTGCCTAAGATCTAAAAGTTCTTTTCTGTAACTACAATACAATACCAATTTCATTGGCATAGAGGGATAAAGCCCTGACTATGATCAAGAGATCCTAGGATTACTGGCTTCTCCATTTGCTGGAGCTGGAGTAGGGAGTATTGATATATTTACCAATGTGTGGTGCAATCCAGTTAATAATGTGCTGCAACATCTTTCAGAAGAGACATAACATTCAGAGGACCAATGCTAAAAATGACATGTGGCTCAACATGCGACTTAGTTGTAGCATTCATTGTGCAAGTGCAGGACAATGAACCCACACAGGGAAGAGTTAGCAGCACCTGTAGTAACATGGCTCACACAACCTACATGTGAAAGATTAGATAATTATTAAGAAAATCTCTGATGGCTGCTTGGATGATGGATGCTGTGGCAAGCTTGTGCTAAGGAGGAAGAAAGGTTTATGATGAGAAATGGAAGAAGAAACAGTTGGCTGGCAAAACAGAATAAAAGGCATATAAAAAAGCTACAGCACAATAAAGAGTTCACTATGATGGCCTGTTTGCTGCAGCATTAACAGGATTCACCTATTCCATTATTCAAACATTACGGTATCACTAACAATGTTTCACCTATTCCATTAAGTAACTATTGTCACACTACGAATAGGCAGGCATTCCTCCTCCACTGTGTAATTGTGTTATTTGTTAGTCCTACTGACACCATAAAAAATTCAGAATAGTTTGTCCCCAGGATTCAATAAACTCCATCTAGGAATATTGTTATTCCTACATGGAGTGGATGGTGTTCACATCCGCATAGCCTTCTCAGCAGCATGACTTTCATATTAATAAAGGTGTACTACTGAGATGGTACTGTGAACACGAACACTAAATGAGTGCAGGGGATGTGTCTGTAGTTCTCGCAGATCCAACATGTCCCCTGCACTTGTTAAATGCTTTCTGTGTCCACGGACACTGAAAGCAAGTAAAAACAGTAAAACAGTGTCTGTGGACACTGAAATAGGTAGTAGGATGTCAAATAAATGCAGGGGTGTGTGACAGGTACTGTCACACACCCCCTGTATTATGAAAATCCCATATGGCACTTTACAGTATAATTGTGTCCTCGGACACACAGCCATACCTGTCAACCTGTTAGTGCCCCAAATCAGGGCAAAGCCAACAAAATAGAGGGACAAAGGTCTAAAAATAGGGGCATATTTTAAGTACTGCTCTTATAAACAGAAATTTGATAGAGTAACAGGGTTCATTTTAACATACATCTCCTGAAGTATTACATCTCTGAAACCCAAATGTATGCCATTAGTTAGTGACTTCAGTCATGCAATTGCACACACAGAGTGATAAAGTTAATAGAATGACAAATAGTGCATTACCAAATATGAATCAGCATTAGTATTAATATATGTAATTAAAGTGGTTGTATCTTTTCTCCCATTATAAATGAAGTTTAAGCATAGCTGAGCAGGTTGGCACATCAAGGCATTTTGCTCAGCATTGCTTAAACATCTTAGAGGAGCTAAATACAAATGTATAGCTAAAATTCCCAGCAGTGAGACTGCCTAGTGGTTAAAGTTCTGGCTTTGCATGCAGGAGTTCACGGTTTGAGTGCCAAGATAGGCCTTCATTTTTACATGGGAAAGCATTGTTAAAAATTATTTTTTTAGTTTTAAATAATGTAGTAATTGATAATTGTTAACCAGGGCAGTGTAGCTGGTCCATAATTGAAATGTCAGTGGATATATGCTGTAAAACCCCCCTAAAATGCAAATTCATAGGTTCATAGGTTGGTACTAGGCTATTGGCCCGAGGGCCTATGCAAGCCTAGCCATAACAATTCCATGGATTTTTCTTCCCACAATATTTACTTATCTGGACCCCTGTCTAGCAGGGCAACTGACATGCTTCCTGGGTTAAATTTCTTATCTCCCATCCAATCATCAAGGTTCTTTTTGAAGAGGGCCAAGAAGGTGCTTTGCTTGACATGTATAGGCAGTCTATTCCAGAGTATGGGGAGTCTCTGGATCAGGAACCTAGTGTACCATACAATACAGTCACACGCAAAGGTAAAGTCATGAAAAAATATAGGGGGATGTCATGTAAAGTATAATATATACACTTAATAATATGTCAGTAACGAGTAATTAATGTCCAATTCAAAATTGTTTTTGACCTGAAAATTGAGCAATGCTCAGCAGCACTCAGCTCTGCTTAGCTGGTTTCAGCATTGCTTAGAAGTCTATTCTAGGCAGTATTCAGCCCAGCTGAGTGGATTTGTGCAGTGCTAAGCACTGGTCAGCATCTACCCCTTTAAGCACTGCTCAACTCAGCTTAGCAGGTTTGTGCACTGCTGAGCTATGATCAACAGTTTCAAAATGGTCCAATGATGGCAAATGGTGGGTATATTGCCTTATTAAACCCCACAAATGGGAATACAGCCAGAACAGTGCCAGAACCAGTAGTTTGATCTCTGCAGGAACTATTTCTGGCACTGGAGAGGGAGCGCACTTTCAGGTGCAGCTCTGGGGCATATTGGAGTCCAGGGTCATGGCTGTGCTCCTTGTTAAAGACCATGACCACAGACTGCTGCAGGGCCTGTACTAGGGTTCACAGTACAAAACAGAGGCCTGGGACTGTCTGGCATGTGACCTCACCAGTGTTATTGGAATCCCCCAAACTGGTGAGTAGGTACGGCATGATTATGCAGACCTAAAATGTAGGAAGGGGTACTCTTGGCCCAGTGGATCCAAGAAGCTCAGGGTGGGGATGCCCCAGTAGTGAGTAAGTATCTCACCCATAGCAGTACCAAAATCTAGCCTGAGTACGTGATAGACATGTGGCAGAGGTGAGGGCTATCAACCTCAAGGCCCATGCTGACAGATTGCTGAGGTTGGGATGAGAGTCTGGTGAGTATAGATTTATCTTGCAGTATGTAGTGCAAAAAAAAAGGGGTACATTGTTTACTGCCAGTAGGTATAGTGTGTACTGAGTGTACTGAATAAATAAAAAGTGTGTCAGACCAATATTGATCTACAGGATATGCAGTAATTCTGAATGTACAATATCAAGTGTCATGCTATTCAAATAAAGATTTATACCACAATCTGTTGTGTTTAATCTGGTTTGTTGTTGAAGAAATAGAATGTGTAATACAAGATATAAATGAAATATAAACTATGTCCTGCACTAACATCTGAACCTTAATTAGTAAGGTGTAATGGATTACAGTGTTTCCCCTGCAGCATTGCCTTGTGTTAACCTTTGCATTTCAGACTGATGTAATATTGAATGTAGATATGGTGATGCATGCAAGTATGAGAGTGTAATAGGTGGGGACTGCAAATATAATGATGTTCAATATTCACATCTACTCGGGGTTAAATGTGTACAACTACTTTCTAAGGATTAATACACAATACAATAAATATCTCTCAGACATGTATGTTCAACTGTCACTAAAGTCTTTGCTGACACTCCACTTAGAATACAAGGTCAGACTTTCTAACCAAGTGAGTATAAGTGAGTATAAGGCAGAAATCAGTCAAGTAAGAGACAGTGTGTTGTGAAATAGATCTGTTGTTCAGTTTTGCACCACAGACCATGATTTGAATCCAGAGAGTGGTACTAAGGTGTCTGAATATTTTCAGACAAGTAATCCTAAATATGTGTTCAAATAGTCAGGTAGTGTTAACAAATATATTCTCCACAGGTTTTACAGGCAAAGGAATTATTGTAGTAGCTGTATGATGGGTATACTAATCAAGTTTGTGTCCAAAGTTTCCAGTGTCCAACCCCATGCCTGCAAAAGACAGTAGGATAGGTACATACATCATACATGCTTCCCGATACATCTCTCCCAAGTGTAACGCTATCACGGCTAGTGATCACTGTTGCAAGTAACCTTGGACACAGATATTACTGTAGTTGAAGAATGCCAGTAGCACACTCACACATCAGTGCAGGCTACACATTGTTAGTCATATATGTAACTCTGACATCTACAAGTCCCCTCCAGTCATGTACCCAGAGTACTCACACTTTGCCCCATGCCATTCCAACTTGATAGTTTAACAGTTACATATGTGCTATAGAAGCTATAGGCCACAGGTTGATGTAAAGCGAGGGCAGACCTGTAGAGTACTGAGCAGTACTGTAGTAAAAAATAGAAGCCTATATGGTTGTTAATGGACTTTTCTTCTCTCCTCCACCCCTTATGTGCATCAATAGTTATTATCCATATACTACGGGTATGTTGTTCTCAAATCTAATGTTGGGACTTGAGTTCTATTATTGTTCATATATTTCATTGTTTACATATTAACATGCCTTGTTCAAATACCATTGTTGGTGGCCTGTTGCCACACATTTAACTGGCATACTGTTAAAATTATGACTGTTATGCCATATATGCATGCATTCTGTTTACTATGCAATTGTGTGAATTCCACTGTTCTGGGTTAATTGGAACACCCATGCATGCTGTTATAACTAATTTTGAAATGTTTTGTTCATGACTAACCAATACATTTCATAAAACCTCAACACCATAGCACATTTGGGAAGGCCAATCCCGGCAGATCCAACTGTCCTACCTCATCTGGACATGGACAGGCCCCAACATGTCTGGGACCCAATCTGGAAATGCCCCTCCACTGGTCCTGCACCCCCCTCAGGGGGAACTGCTTCAGGGGATGGGGACCATCCCACCTGGGCATGAGCATTGAGAGGAATGGGTCACCCGCAGGAAGTTCCAAGGTATGGTGCGCAGTGTCATCTGCTCAGAGTTGGATGTATGCTTGCACCAGATCGAGGGCAGACTGGAGCACCTAGAGGGACAGCTTGCTCCTGTTGCCAAGCCCCCAGAACAGCCACCTTTGGGGCCATGAAGGTGCAGTGGTGACTGCCCATTTATGGGGATCTCAGTCCCACTGTATCCATTTGTGGGCTCATGGGCCTCTGATTCCCAACCACCCTCCCTGTCCAAGGTGTTTACCCCCCCCCCATGTGTCATATACCACCCCTGTCTGCTGTCTTGGTGTCTTCTCTGTCTGTGAATACAACCTATCATACCCAACCTACCTCCCCAAACATACCTACAGTCCTTCCCCAACATCACACTCTCACCTTAAAAAATGGCATCTGTCCCACAAAAAAATCATTGCCCCATACATAGATCTACATTTCTCCCCCATGTGTAGTGACATAAATTAATCTACCCTCAAATTACTCTACAAATGTATGTTGCCAACACCAATCCCTGTGGAGTGCGAGGCTGTAAATTCCAAATTTTCAACATCATTCAAAACTGTTGCTGCAGAAGAAATGTAGAACTATGGTCCTTTCCTACACCCATCCTGCACATCCCTAGCTGCTTTTTCTAATGTTTTAACCTCCTGCTTACCCCCATTTCACCACTTTTCTATCACCTTTTTTCTTTTCTTTATATGAAATTAGCTTGGGTTTAAGCAGGAATAAGCAGCGCTAAGCGGAGCCAAGCAGTAGTAAGTGCCTTTGGCATCATGTAGCAGTGTGCAAACACACTTAAAATTGCTTAAAACTGCTTTAATCACTCTGTCTCAATCAGCCTTTGTTCTGCCCAGCAACAAAGCAGTCAGTCATGGCAGGTCCCAGACGCAGGACCCTGTGCACTACAGTCAGAACAACATGCCACTATGCCATGTGGAAATTTAAAACACTTTTACAAACATATCATTTAACATAAGGGGAAAAAACACATACCTGGCAAGTCTTAAACTGAGGACCCTGTGCACTCCAGTCGCAGCAGCTACCACTACTCTGCATGAGCTGTGAGACTTAGTAATGCTTCAGTAAATATAACATGCAGGATGGTCACCCAACTGTAGGGGATAACATGTGGAATTAGTAATGTTTTATATATATATATATATATATATATATATATATATATATATATACACACACACACACACATACACACACACACACACACATATATATATATATATATATATATATATATATATATATATATATATATATATATATATATATACACACACACACATATATACTCACCTCTTAGTGCAAGAAATCTGGACAAAGCCTGACAAAGTGGAGGGACAAAGGCCAAAAAATAGGGACATATTTTAAATATGGATTTTATAAGCTTAGAAAGTTGCTAGAGTATCCCAGTTTGTTTTAACATATATTTTATGATAGATTTCAAGTCTGAAACACAAATGATTGTCATCGTTTAGTGACATCAATGCTCACATCATCTGAGTGATTTGTCAGAAATCCACAATGGTTATAGGGAACAGACAAAAAATATGAGCCACACATCTGGACAGTCTATGAAAACCTAGACAGTTGAGAGGTATGAATGGAGTCATGTGACAGAAGAGAAAAAACACTGTGAGCTGCCAACCATTTCACCCAGCACCTTCTGAACTACAGTCAGACCAACACAACACTGCACCAAATCAGCTCTGGAGAATTGCTCATGCATTTTCAAATATATCATGCAGTACAGGGATGTAACTATAGGGAAAAACAGACATTGGTGAGAAATTGTCTACCTACAACCATTTACACCACAGTCACAGCAACATACCAGTAAGCCAACTGACCTCTACAGTATAACGGCTGTCTGAAAAAACATATCCTGATTGCCAGTCAGACACTACTCCTATATATACTGCCCCAAGTCACAGTGTACTTGGAAACCCGAGGTGTTAAGGGACATGTCTCAGTTTGCCCCTACAAACATAAATAGCTGATAGACCACCAGCAACTGTAGCAGCATCCACAGTCAGACAGAAAAATATCTATGACACTCACATCTGCCCTTCTACCTACTCAGGCCATCAAACATTTGCACACTACACTGCTACACAATCTTGACAGTCTGTTAACAATGGGCTGACATACGTAACTCTTAACTGTACAGATTTCCGCAGAATGTCCAGGGTTTGGGACCATATTTATGGCCTCTTCCTCATAACATCTCTGGGCTTCTGCTAAATCACTGGGATATCAGGAGTGAAGTCACTTAGTAATGATATACCATACCTTTGAGCCTCTTCTTGCAAGACATCTAGACAAAGCCTGAAATACTTGGGGGATAGAGGCCCAAAAATAGGGACATATTTTAAATGATGGTGTTATAAACTGAAAAAGTTGCTAGTGTGACAGGGTTTGCTTTAACATAAATTTTCTGAAGGATATGAAGTCTGAAACACAAATGGATGTCATTATTTAATTATGTCAATCCTCCGAATATCCTAGTGATTTGGCAAAAAAACAGATTGTCTGAGGAACAGACCAAACATAAGAAGCAAACCTCTGGACATTCTGCAGAAATCTGTACAGTTGTGAGGTATGTCATATACATATCAGTGTCAAACTTAAAGTCATGCAGAAAATGCATATCCAGACAAACCCTGCTAATCTAGCAATTTCCTAACTGTATAACAGCCATACTTACACTCTGTCACCAATTCTGGAACTGTATC
This sequence comes from Protopterus annectens, assembly GCF_019279795.1. Lineage (NCBI taxonomy): Eukaryota > Metazoa > Chordata > Ceratodontiformes > Protopteridae > Protopterus > Protopterus annectens. The sequence goes on from NC_056725.1 coordinate 399,703,659, forward strand.
CCCCATTTAGTTGGGCTTTCTCCACATTTCTTGTTCTAAGAGGTATTTCCACCTACCCTCAGTGATGCTTTAGCTCCTGCACCTCCATAATGTGCTCCTCACAGGCAAGGAAAAGGGGAAAGACCCACGTAAAGGAATTAATTATAACACTGTGTTGCCATCCCACTGGCTAATGGAAAAACAACAGAGCAGTTCTGGATGCAATTAGCAAGTGAGAGACACCAATTGGTGCCCAGGCCATCACCTGCTCATGAGTATTACCTACAAAAGACAAGCTGCAGCCTTTGCAAAACAGGTCTAAACCTTTCTATGCAAAAAGTTCAAAAGCACAAACCAAGAAGCACAGAAATAGAAGAAGGAAATCCAAATGTACCACAAAGCAGGTATTCCAAACACAGGTATATTTTATCCAAACCAATTAAATGCTTTTGTCAGCAAGTCTGACTTCATCAGAATGATTCTGATGAAGTCAGACTTGCTGACAAAAGCGCTTAATCGGTTTGGATAAAACAAACCTGTATTTGAAATACCTTTCTACGCAAAGTCAGACTGCAGCTACAGAAACCTACACATCTGCACTACTCTGAAACAGAAAACTCTGCAGCACTATAACAGGTATGTCAAACAATTAAGCATGTAATGGAATGCAGAAGGGGGATGCAATAATAGGAAACAGAAAGTTAAACAGTAGGTCTCAACAAGACTTGCTGGACTGACATGTTGCTATCCAGCACCTACAGCCATCCCTGCTGGCTCTGTCTGCAGTGACAGATCATAGCTGTGGCCCTTGAGTAACCCCAGCAAAGGTCAGACCAAATATGACTACTACTGAAGTGTCTGTTGTACAATAATGACTGTGACACTGCCAGGCCAGCTACCTGGAATGTTACAAATATTCATATGTCACTTGTGAAAGCTACTATGATACATATGCTAGTCTTACAAATGTAATAGACCTATATAGGGTATGTGCATAGTAAACAACTGGCACAGAAGTGTGTGTGTTGAACTGTATGTTATATAGTGAGCTCATAACTTTTCAGCTGTCCAGAGTTTTGCAGACTGACACATGTTTGCCTCATATTTGTAGCCATTTTCTCATACAGTTGTGACTTGTCTGGCAAATCACTGGCAAATCAGTAAAGACTGAAGTCAGAACATAATAGGATACATTTGAATGTCAGATGTCATATCCTTCATACTATTCCTTTGAATGCAAAACCTATTTTGCTATCAACTGTCTAAGTGTGTTATAGCAATATTTATAAAGTGTAACTATTTTGGGGGCTTTGTCCCCCCATTTATATGTGCCTTTGTTTAGATGTATTGTTTTAACAGGTTGAGAGGCATGACTGAGCTGCAAGAGTGTAAACACAGTGTGCCATACTGATAAAGAACAGAAATGCATATAAAGTATCACCTGTGCACATTTATATAGTAATAGTAGCTGGAAGCCTTGAACATACAGACAGGAGTTGCAAAACATCAGGTAAATATGCTGTACTTGTTTTACAAATGTGTAATCTTAGTATCAGTGCATCAAACATCTACAGCTACAGGTTGTTGTATAGCTTTAAAACAGAAATAATTACCAATTTGATTATAATAGGTTGAAATTGGAAAAGTGTTTAACTGTGTCATGATTTTGTGTCCAAGCCTACACCAAACATCTATATGAGTACCTACATAGCTATATGAACTCAGCAATACCTGACTGGGCAAAATCATCTCCAAGGTAGAATAAACGTCTGTGGTGGACAGCCAGAATACACAAACTCCAAATAGGTGGAAATATTGGCTGTACAATGCCAAGAAGAAGCAGGTGCCAAATTGTAAGCAATCACACCTTTGTGTGAGCAAGCAAATAAGGTCACAGGTGAATTACTCAAAGGCTAACTTTGAGTGCAAATTGGACACATTCACCTCTCAGAGGCCACACCCATATCTGCTCTGTACTGGTAGTCAGTAACACCACATACACATCCACCATAGATATAGCCAACCTGCTGCAGACAGGTTAAGTGAAAACCTCACCCCCCCATCTTTCCATCAGTAAAGAAGGACATGCACAGCACCTGCCCCCCTCCCCTCATCATCAGGTAGCAGTTCAGTAATGCCTTCTCAAGGTCAACAAACTGAAGTCTCCATGCAACTTGATAACATCCCTGACTGCATCCTACATGAACTCAGGCATGAGCTCTCAACTCCATTACACATTATAGTCAACCAAAGCCTGAGCACCAGTGTTATACCATCTGCATGGAGGACAGTCACTGTCACCCCTCTACACAAAGGTGGATCATCCACTGACCCAGCCAATCATATGCACATCAGTCTAACTAGCCTGATCTGGAAGACCATGGAAGGCATTATCAAGGACCTTATAAACAGGGACATTGGCAACCTCAAAAATGCTTGAGCCAACACAGTTTGTTATTGTCAAAGGGAGATCAGGCCTGTTAAATCTGGTCAACTGCTTTGAAGTGGTGAACAAACACATGGATGAGGGAAAGATGGTGCACATTGCCTACCTTCACCTAGCCAAAGCCTTTGATAATACTCCCCATCCAGCCATAATACATAAGCCTACAGAGCTAGGCATCAACCTGTACGTTACCAGATGGGGAGCTAACTGGCTCAATGATAGTACCCACTCAGTCAAAGTAGAGTAAGCCACCCCTAGTAGTAGTCCTTTAAAGAGCAGTATACCCCAAGGATCTGTCTGGGAACCTCTACTGTTTGGGATATACTGTTCTGAGATGCATGACAAAACCAGTGGTCTGTAGATGACCAGGTCTACAGATGACTGCAAGTTGGCCACTGTCTTACATCACCCTAGTGTTGTGAGCATCCTCCAAGAGGCTCTTACCCAAATTAATGACTGGTGCCAGAAGCATTGCCTCAAACTGAATGCCAGGGGAATGGATCATTATCCCTGTTGTGGTAGATGTCATCCACACTAGTTATGACAGTAATAACAATGTGCTGAGCATGCAATCAGCCGAAAGGTAACTTGTGCACCAAGGCTGATAGCAACCTGACAGTTTCCCACTATATTGGCACCATTGTATGGAAGGATGTCTACATGGCCCACTTCAAAAATAAAGGTATGTTATCCAGAAACCAGAAGGCCATAGCATCTGTGTACTCCTCCCTTATCAGACCCATTACCGAGTACAATGGCTCATTTGGCATGTGCCTTGCCAACCACATACAGCAGTTGCAGAGACCACAAAAGTTCCTGACCAGGAAAATCCAGGGTCTGCAACACCTATCCTATACAGATAGGCTGAAAGCCCTGTCACTCTACTCAGTGTCATACAGACTGATCATAGGTGATGTGTGTCTGGCTAAGAAAGTCATTCCCAAGCCAGCCTTGATGGAGTGTATGCATATCCATAAGACAAACCCCACATTAGCAACCCACACGTAAGGACCTCAGCTGGTCTGTGACATGAATATTACTTGTTGGGGGGATAGATTTGTGTCTCAAACAATATACTGTCTGTAAATTACACTCCATCCCTGTGTCTAGCAGAGTACCTCTCTAGCCTTTTTTCAGAAGAAGCTGGATGACTGCATCGAAAACACAAAAGACACCCCTGGGATCCCATCTGTGTCCCAGCTGGACAGGGGAAACAGGTGCTGACTTTGAAGGGACATGGGTCAACATCTGGGCTAGGCTTATGAAGACATCTGGGCCAATAATCTAGTATCATCCTAGGAACCTATGCACCTAGTACTTTACACATTTCCTGTATGTATTGCAGACTGTCCTACAATGTTGTCATATATGAATCCCTGTGAGTCTGAACTGTGTAGTTACTGCATTGATAGAGTATTCTCTTGTTCCTTTATTAGTTCATGTCACATATTGTTGCATCTTGTCATTGTGTCTGGTCTGTATAGCACTAAGTCAGCTCTTAGAGACTTGCATATACACATGGTGACACTGTATAGCTCACTCCAGTAGCCTTGGTCTTGGTCACACTTACCATTTTGCTAATAGGCTCATCACACAGTAGGATTTGTCACCCTTTGTTGAGGGCCTTACAGTAACTGTTACAGAGATGGGTTGTGGCAGTCAGAACAACCTTAAAGTATGGGCTGAAGGGCCCATAGTTAGTAAAGTTGTGCCAGACTTTAACAAGAGTGTGCGTGTTTGTGTCTGTCTGTGTGATTAAACTCAAATATCAAAGTGTGTGTGTCAGCTTCTTGGCCAGGTACTCAAAGTACAAGATGGACAGAGATGGTGACAGATGTTTCGGCTTGACCACTCTGCAGACATGTTAACCTCATAAGTGTGCCAGTGTGGAGTGTTATTCAGGCTGGGGAGAGAGAGGGAGAAATGAACCCCAGACTGACTGTGACCTCTGTACGCTCTGAAGGGCAATTGTACTTTAATGTGCATGTAGTTGTCATCCTGCCATTGTGTACATCCATCATTGGTGGTAGTGGTGAGTATTTAGGCCCCCCAGTGATTGGGCCACTGCAGGGGTGACAGACTGACAGTACACACTGGTGGATACAGATGGCATATCACATCATGTACCATCATTGAGCCCCTCTCAGTTTGAAAATGTCATACAGGGTTATTTCCCAGATTGTACAGGTCTCCTTGACAATTCCTGACATACGCTGCCTAGGTAAGTGTGTATTCCACACTTGTATCTGATTGCCACACACCTATGGCTAGCATACCTGGTGACCCCTGCAGCAGAACAGCAAGTTATAGGTAGTAGTTGTAGGTGGATGCTGGCACTGGTCCAAGAGCAGTGTGTACATACTGAGCATACAATGTAAGGGAATGGATACAGTAACACATACCCAGGTGCCATCACTGTGCCCCCAGGGGTCTGGCATGCCACAAACACATTCCCCAAACTATGTGGACAAACATCATGTATTGTTCAACTGGTGCGCAGAAATATAAATTTGTCTGGCAGGGGGGTCTACATCTCTCAGGTACATGTACACATTCCACAAACATCGGGGTGCTGAATATGTCAGACACCTATGAGGAGATCACCCTGCAACACAAATGCACTGATCTCAGTGATTGTGTAGCTCAGATGTTCCTGGAATGTCCACATGCACCTGTAGGAGCACTCAACTATTTGTGGTATGCAAGCTTGAGTACATGGTACTGTAACACTGCACATAGGGGACAACCAGCAGTCAGTGGCACTGATATGTGTGGACACATAGCAACACAGTCTGTCACAGCAGACAGGTTACATATGGTATTCCATGTACCATACCAGGTTACTAGGCTGTGGGCCCTGAGCAGCCATATCCCTAGGCCACATGCTATCCCATGTGTATGCAAGACAGCAGCTGATGTCTCCATCCAACAGGGACACAGGTGGTATCCCAAGGGTGTATGTACCATTAACCATCCAGTTGACCATGTTACGCCTACAAAGGTGTAGGTAGCTACTCTGCATGATGTGGACAGTGTGCCCATTCCCCACAAGGTGAATGTGTCTGGCACACATCTAAGCTGACAACAAGGCCAGTCCAGGTCACCCACCAGGTGGAGGCTGTGTGTGTGTGTGTGTGTGTGTGTGTGTGTGTGTGTGTGTGTGTGTGTGTGTGTGTGTGTGTGTGTGTGTGTGTGTGTGTGTGTGTGTGTGTGTGTGTGTGTGTGTGTGTGTGTTAACAGAGTGGAACATGACCTGCACTCATGCAGCAGTCCCAGCAATGTGTAGTGTGTGATTGTCTGGCATGCCAGAGTGAGGTAACTCTTGAGGGGTATGTATGACAATGGGGAGAAGGTTGGCCTCATAGCCTATAGATGTATAGTAGATGTCTGATGGGCTGGTATGCCCTTGTAGGGAACTTCTGTGATCTCCCCAGCTGCTGTATTTGACATCTGATGTGAATGATGAATGGAGGATTGTGCATATTAATGGTCCTCATTGAGGGGAACATGAAACATCAGGATCAGGAGTGCAATGCATGCTGTAATGCCAGTATGGTGAGACTACCCACACACATACTGTGCTGACAGATGGCAGGGGTAGGATGTGGGTGTTAGCAGTGGATAGTGCTAGCAAAAATGGAAGTTCAGGATCTGTACATAATGGTTCCCAATGTATGAGGTCCTGTGATGTGTTTCCTTGCTCATGTCTTTCAGGTGGAATGTCCCAACAGTGGCAGCAACCATTTCCATATGCTGAGACTGCAGCAATTGTAGATGCCATAAGACTGCATCACACAGTGATGTTTGGAAGTGGGAGACAGCAGCTGCAACAGCAGACCGTCCCTTGGTCAGACCTAGAGACCACTGTGAACAATCTGGGGCAGCAAGGCTGAACATATACACAGGTCAGGCACAGGCCACTGACCTAATCCACCATGCCTGGCAAATGGCTGCAGCTGTGGCCAGGGACCAGACAGCAACAGGTGGGTGTCCTGCTATGCAACCCCCACTAACACCAACTGAGGAGTTCCTCGTCAACCTTAGGGCAGCCACCACACTCCAGGAAACCATACAATCCTATGCCGTGGAAGTGGGTGGCACACAGTCAACAGGCAAGGAATGTCCAGGTAAGGCCCCAGTTCATATCACTTCAATACTGTACCATTCATACTGGCATTCTTGGAGTATCTGGATGCATATGTCAGGTCAAAATGCATTTGTGGGTGGGATTTGTAATGCACACAAGTGCACATCCATTGTGAATGGCATCAAATTTTAGTATAAGAGCTTGTACTGTACATGATCAGAAATGTATAATTTATCCTGTACCAATGCCACATGTGAGTCTGCTGACAATACCGCTCCCCCACAACTACATAGGTCCCTCTGGTCTGGCTGGAGAACAGCTGCCTGAAGTTGGTGATTATGGAAATGTCTTGTTCTGACTCACCAATACCCTAGGCATGTTAAGGGCATGCATTTTTATCAATACACACAACTGTTACTCTTAGTCATACTGCAATATGTGCATGTTCACTTGTGGTGGGGTTAACTGCAATGCATCACAGTGATCTTCACAGGATCCCATTTACAGGAGGAGCAGTAACATATTGGCACATACATTTCTGTAGGTGTTGCCACTGTGCTGTACAGGGGTACATCAATATTGTGTACATGTGTGCAGTGTGTGTTAGGTGAAGGTCTATCACATACTACCTCATGCATCTCAGAGGTGTATATTAGTAGCAATAGTAAGTGGACATAGCTGCACTGCATATTGTTGAGGGCCTGTCCAGAGTGTGTCTGTTGTGGTCTGCTTGTGTGTTCTGCATGTCTATATTCAGACATTGTGTGGTCTGTATAATGCCTTTGTGCCACCTTATCTACGTGTGTGTGTGTGTGTGTGTGTGTGTGTGTGTGTGTGTGTGTGTGTGTGTGTGTGTGTGTGTGTGTGTGTGTATCAGCAAGCATTATAATGCAGATATTAATTTACATATGTTGCCTTCCCCTCACAGATGAACATAGGGGTTGGTGACTATCCGTCTCACATCCTGATGTCAGTGTCTTTGTGGACTCTGATGACGATGGTGGTGATAGTGAGGCACATGTGAGGTTGTTGGGGGCTGAATCTGTGCAACTGGTTTGTATCCAACTTTCACCCACAATGTCCCCGCACACAGTCAGTATGTCCACACATTCCCAGTCCCCAGCACCCACAGATAGTGGACAGATGGAGGGTGAAGGCATGGAACAGGCTAGTGTGATGACTATGGCAAGTGTGAGTGTAGACACTAGCGATAGCCAGAGAGCAGGCTAGGTCCCACACAGGTGGATGGACAGGGGTGCTCGAAGGAGGACTGCTGCCCATCAAGCCCCTGTCATAAGTGTCACAGTAAGTGTCACCTAATGCATGTTTTGCCCATCATGGAGGCACAGGCATTTCTGAGCGCAACACCAGACAGATGCTCATGGTCATGAATGCAACACTTCCTGCCATGTGTGATGACCTCCACAGCCTTGGTGATGCCATCCTTTATTATGCTGATGTCATGGATAGATGGTGGAGTGAGACATTGTCATTGCTTGACCGTGCAATGTCTGTGTCTGAGCATGTGGTGGGAGTAGGCCATCGGCCACATGGACGTAGGTGAACAACAAGATCAGTTGAGAATCCACAAGGCCATGCACATGCACACTCCATAGTCACAGTACCAGCAGCACTCCCAAAGGGAGAGTGCTGTCCACACCACAACAGGGTAGGCCATGGGTGTGTGGTCCTGGCTGGTCCCATCAGGGACACGGATCCAACTGACAGCAGTCACCATTGGGGAGTAGTACTGCATCTGGCCTTGGGCCTGGTGGTGTCAGTGAGACTCCTGGCAGAACCAGTTCCCATGTCCATGGCCAGAGATGGTGAACTGTACATCCTGCTATGTACGGTCCATGGCTGTCCAACATACCCCTGTGTAGGGCAACCTCATGGCTTGACTGTGTGCATACATACACTCACACATCTCTATCATGCGCAGGTCACCACCAGACACACACAGCTTCTCTGCATGGCCCACTTGTACAACACCCCCAAGATGCACACACACAAATGATGTCAACCACATGGCCTAGCCTAGGCCTCTGGCAAACCCACACCACACCCTGTGAATGTGATGGTACCTGTGCCACATCCCTGTTATCCATACTATTGATGCAGGGCCATGCTAATATGGGTCTGATGCACAGTGTGAATATAGTACAGTGTAGTAATGTAATGCTGTTTAAGATGTTGTCTTCTGACAATTGTTATGGGTACACATCAAGGTGTATGTACCTTTTTAGCCATCATGCATTATTGCTGTTAGTACTGCTGACTGACTGCAGTCTCACATACTGTATTCTGCTTGTGTTCCAAGTGTCTGTGTGTCTGCAGGCTGTGGGCCTGCTGACATTACCAATGATGAGTATGGCAGAGTGGAAACACAGTGACCTATTAATAGCCAAGGTACAGGTGTATATGTACATGTTTACCAGATGTGTATGCATTCAACTTTGTGTGAGAGACACTGGGGGCAGACAGTGTGCCCTTGCATACATACCCCTTGACACAGACAGTTAGCCTACATACATGTTGCCTGTGTATTCTGTAGTACCACAGGTTCATACATACAGAGGAGGTTACTTGAGTACTGGCACAAGGTCCCTCATAAGCTTAGCCATTACTGTAACCCCCAACATATTCATCAATCTGCACCTGTTGCCCCTGCCATGTCTTTCCCATCCGCTCAACCTTAATGCAGTTGATGATGGTATGCATGGTACTGTGTTTGACATGTTTGGGAAGTGTATTCCTGACACAGGTCAGCCTGTGTTAGCCTAACCTGACAATCACCAGCATGTCTGTCTGCTATCTCATATGTGAGTCTGTTCTCTTGTGTTGGTAATGCACACAGAGTCATAGTCTTGTACATAGGGTGGCTGTTGAAGGTTTGAGCACAACCTCTACCTGCCCAGTTTTACAAACAATAGTGCTAGATACATAACACAAACACCACAGTGGTAATGTAGTGTTGAAGTGTCTGGCACTACTATTCAAGTGGGTGACAACTGCAGGAGGAGTTAGGACTGCCAATGGTGGGTTCAGAGGCCCTTAACATGGAAGAGCCATCTGAAACACACACACACACACACACACACACACACACACACACACACACACACACACACACTGCTGCATGAGGACATGCATTGAAACACACATGCACACTGAGTTGACACTTCTCATATTAGATGACCTACCTATCTATTTATGTACAATACACAGTGACATGACTATTGCATGCACCACAGTACTTTTGTGTTAGAAACTGTATAACTGTGCTTGTAAGGTGGGTGACATCTGTAGGGGCTGATACCAGGTTGGCAATGGGGGACTTAACAGGGTGGAAGAGGCACACAAAATGGTATAACCATTGCATACACACAGTAATGACAGCCACAGGGGATATGCATGCAGAAACACATACACAATTGCCAAATAACAGATTAGTAACCATACATATCCACTTCTGTGTACTATAGTATTACGGACACATTACATGCACCACAGAGATTATATGCCTGAGACATAACTTACTACCTCTTACAACAAGTAATCTTGGGAATGCCTTCATGGATGGTGGGATAATCCACCCCAAATAGTGGCTGGTCTCATATACTGCTGTTACAAACCTGGACAAGTGATAGAATAACAGACTTTGTATCATCATGATGTTTCAGACAGGTACAAAGTCTGATGCTGACATGTCTGTCACTATGGTATATGTGACATATTTGGCAATGATGTCTCATAAATGACCATTGTTAGGGGACACAGACAACATATTGGTTGCAAACATCTGGATATTCCATATACATCTGTACAGATGACTGATATGCCCTGTATAAGGTAACATGGTGCATGCGAGGCAGATGCCATTCACTGGCTCTTTAAAGTAATGCCATGGGGAGGGGGTAAACAGGCCTTAAAATGATATAACCAACACACACAACAGCCACAAGGGATATGCTTTAATCACAAACACACACAGTACTATGGCTGTCAGTACTGAGATTCCAACACCTACTTATTTAATTATGTGTATTATAATATTATGCAGTTATTGCATGTGCCACAGAGCTTATAGGACTAAAGAGTGTATACAGGTACTTCTATGATGAATGACTTCAGCGGGCCTTGTAAAGTAGGGCAATGGGAAGTGTACTGTTTTGGGAAGGCCTCAAAATACTTTAACCTACACACAAACACTTATACGCACACACACATTTGCCAGAACTGAGATTAGAACCACTGCCTATCTGGTCATTTGTACTATAGTGTTATGTAGTTATCACATGTGCCATGGAGCTTATAGGGCTGAGGGTTGTCCGAAGGTACTTCTAAGGTGAGTGAGATCAGTAACCCTTGTAAAGTAGGGCAATAGGAAGTGTACTGGGTGGAACATACCTCAAAATGGTATAACCCACCTCCACAGAGGATATGGTTCTCAGCCAAACACACACGCACACAGACTCACACTATCACAGTTGTCAGTATTGAGGTTAGAACCCGTACCTATCTAGTCATTTGTATTACAGTGTTATGCAGTTATCACATGTGCCACTGAGTTTATAAGGTTGAGGGCTGTCCAAAGCTACTTCTAAGGTGAATGACATCAGTGCCCCTTGGAAAATTGGGCAATGGAAAGTGTACTAGGTGAAACACACCTCAAAATGGTATAACTCATCCCCCCAAGGATATGGTTCTCCCCAAACACACACACACAATCACAGTTGCCAGTATTGAGGTTAGAACCCCTACCTATTGAGTCATTTGTGCTACAGTTTTACGCAGTTATCGCACTTGCCTTGGAGCTTATAGTGCTAAGAGCTGTCCAAAGGTACTTCTAAGGTGAATGATATCAGCAACCCTTGTAAAGTATGGTAATGGGAAGTGAACTGGGGGGCAAAGGCCTCAAAATACTTTAATCTACACACAAACACACACATATTTGCAAAAGCTGAGATTAGAACCCCTGCCTCTCTAGTTATTTATACTATACTGTTACATAACTATCGCACATGCCACAGAGGTTATAGAGCTGAGATTTGTCCAAAGGTACTTCTAAGGTGAATGACAGCAGCTGCCCTTGTAGAGTAAGGCAACGTGAAGTGTACTGGGTGGGAAAGGGCTAAAATACTTTAAGCTACAAACAAACACACCTACAAACAGTTATACACACTTATACACACTCACACATTTACCAGACCTGAGATTATAACCCCTACCTATCTAGTTCTATACACTATAGTGTTACACAGTTATTGCATGTGCCATGGAGCTTATAGGGCTGTAAAATTGTCCAAGGGTACTTCTAAGGTGAATGACAGCAGCTGCCCTTGTAAAGTAGGACAATGGGAAGTGTACTGTGTGGGAAAGGACTAAAAATACTTTAAGCTACAAACAGTTGTACACACACTTATACGTACTCACACATTTGCCAGACCTGAGATTAGAACCCCTACCAATCTAGTTAGTTATACTATAAGGTTACACAGTTATTGCATGTACCACAGAGCTTATAGGCTGATAGCCGTCCAAAGGTACTTCTAAGGTGAATGACATCAGCAGCCCTTGTAAAGTAGGGAAATGGACAATGTACTGGATGAGAATGTCTTCAAAATCTTTAACCTACAAACACACACGCACTTACGTTTGCCAGGACTGAGATTAGAACTTCTACCTATCCAGTTATTTGTACTATAATGTTATACAGTTATTGCATGCACCACAGAGCTTATAGGGCTAACAAGTGTCCAAAGGTAATTCTAAGGTGAATAACATCAGCAGATATTGTACAGTAGGGCCTTTGGATGTGTATTGAGTGGGAAAGGCCTCCTAATACTTTAACCTACAAACACACACACAAAGGTGGGTGATGTGATATTACAACCCAATACCTCAGTACTATTACACAATGTGGCTCACCTTCATGCTGGCACATGAGACTGGTTACAACTGGTATGCAACTGTCTGCAGCAGAAAATCACTCTATGCCTTTCAGGGTATCCCTACCTATGACTCACTCTGGGTGTGTCTCCCTGTGTCTCCCTATCACTGTCTGTCTCTCTCCATTTCATGTGTGTGTATGCTTGAAATATTGTTATATGTTGCCCATATCTATCTCTGTGTATCACATGCAACAGATGCAGTTATATTACGTATGGGCCACCTACAGCTAGCTGAGGGTAATCCTGTCTGATGGGTGTGGGTAGAGACAGTTAAGGTGTGCATAGCTGTCTGTTTGCAAAAACATATATGCACAATACAGTTATATACTCCAATGTGGGTTTAGGCATGGGCTGTAATTCTCTAAATGTATGAGCACGCCCACTATGACCATCTATAGTAAGAGTGGGACTCCATTCCAGAGATAGTTTTACTCTGGTCCATGGTTTTGTGTGCTACAGCCATACCTGTCAACCTGATAGTGCAAGAAATCTGGTGATAGCCTGCCAAAATGTGGGTACAATGGCCCAAACATAGGGAGATACTGTATATATTGCTGTTCTTAACATAGAAAGTTACTAGAGTAACAGGGTGTTGTTTTAGCAGACATTTTCAGACATAAATGTCTGACACTGAAATGTATTGTGTCATTACTTACTGACAGAAATCCTCAGATCATCACAGTTATTTACCTAAGAATTACAAGATGTATGATGCACAAACCACAATTGTGACCCAAACTACAGACATTCTTGCCCAATCCGGCCGGTTGAGAGGTGTGGCTACAGCTGATTGGCTTATGAAGCTGTGTAAACAGTCCAGCACCTCAGTGATATACTGGCTGGGAATCTCCTGCTTGTGTGGTATTCTTCTTAACTGAAAGCCATATGCTGGTGTGGGTACAGAATGCATTCTACTGAGCAGAGATGTCCATTATATGTGTGGTATATTCGACATAGCACTGTGATTTCCAACTATGTCATTGGCAGAGCAGCACAGAGTAATGTGGTGAACCACTGACAGACATTTGTTTATAGGTGGACAGGTTAATATGAGGTTACTAGGCTATTGGCCCTGAAGACCTTATAACACTTGCAGATGAGAGTGTAGCCCATGTTAAGACATGTCAGCACCCAGAGCCCCTGTCCAGCAGGGACACAGGTGGAATCACAGGACTGTATTTTCTATTTCCCATGCAGTTATACAGGGAGCACTTCACAAGGGGTATTGAGGCACTCAGGTTGATGTGGACAGGGAGTGCATTTCACAGATGGGGAAGTCTGTGGGATATACATCTGTCACACCAACAAGCCCTTTTGATATCACTGACCAGGTTGATGCTGCACCTTCAGGTTGTTCAGGTGGAGCTTGCCTTCCAGATGTGCAACAGTCCCATCAAGGCAGGGGCTGGATTACTTTGTATGCCAGACAGAGCTCACCTCTGAGGAGTCTGTATGGAACTGAGAAGAGGGACAGTGCTGTTAGCCTATCTGTGTAGGGTAGGTGTTTGGGGTCTGGAATCTCCTGGTGAGGAACATCTGTGGTCTCTCCAGCTGCTGCATGTACTTTGTGAGGTACATGCCAAAGGGGGCATTATACAAAATAATTAGCCTTATAAGCTTAGAATACATGGGTCTTATGACCTCTTTGTCCCTGGATGAGATACCCTTACTTTTGAGTTGACCCATCTATGAAGCTTTCTGTACATGGTGCACAGACTTCAGGTTGCTATCAACCTGGGTGGCCAACTGCCTCAGTACTGATTGTGTATGTAGGACATTATTGTTAATGTGATAACATGTGGAGACATCAGCAGGCATTCAACTTGAGGCCATGTTTCTGGCAGCAGTCACTTGTTTTGTTGAGACCCTGTTGTGTGACGTCCACATCACCTTGGGTATTGATGCCTGTTCCTAGCTTGCAGTCATCTGCCAATTTGGTCAGCCATAGGCCAATGTTTTTGGCCTGTACCTCAGGGAAGTATAACCCGTATATCAGAGGCCCCAAGACCAATCCATTTGGTATGCCACTCATTACGGGTGTACTGCTTGAGTTGGCTAACCCTATTATGATCATGTGGGTTATATCAATGAACCAGTTTGCTATCCATCTGGTAATATATGGCTTGCTGCCTAGTTGACAGAGTTCATGTAATATGGACAAGTGGGGAATAGTGTGTAAGGCCTGCCTAGTTGACAGAGTTCATGTACTATGGACAAGTGGAAAATAGTGTGTAAGGCATTGGGCAAGTCAAGGTGGCCGGAGTGCACCATCTTTCCCTCAGCCATGCCTTTGTTGGCTGTCTCAGGGAGGTCATCCAGAGTTCATTGACATACCTCCCACTGAGAATGGCAGACTGAGCAGGGTCAAGTATTGGGAGTTTGCTAATGTCCTTATTAATGAGGTCCGTGATGATCCATTGCATGGCCTTGAAGATCAGGCTAGTTAGGCTGATGGTTCTTTAATTTCCCGGATCAGTGAACACTCCACCTTGGTGCATAAGGATGACAGTGGCTGTCTGCCACTCAGCTGTTACAAAGGCATTACTCAGGCTTTGGTTGTTTAGGGTGCGTAATGATGCTGCTAGTTCATGGCTGGGTTCATGTAGATTGCAGCCTGGGATGTATTCAGGTCCCATGGAGGCTGTCTTCTTGGCTTTGAGAGGGTAGGGATGCCCTGTTCCCTAGTGAAAAGGGTTGGGTGGTCAGGTACTGGGGATGTGCTGCTTTCCTGATGGGGGAGGTTAGAGGGTAGACATTTCCACTGAATCTGTCTGCCAGTAGATTGGCTATTTCTACAGCATTTGTGCATGTGGTGTCCTTGACCACCAGTTATGCACAGATCAGGGGGCTTCCTTTGGGAATGCAGACATGTGAGGAAGGCCTTATAATTGTCTATCTTACATATGGGCAATTTGGACTTGGAGATGCCTTTGAGGATTTCAGTGGTGCTCTTATTTTTTGTTCAGGCTAAGGGATGATTACTTCTAATTGTGCACCTGCTCCTTCTGGGTCCTGGAGAGCAGTGTCATCCTTTTGTTACATAGTTCCTTTATTGCAGATGTTTGCAGACCATGCATCTATATATTTACATACATATATATATATATATATATATATATATATATATATATATATATATATATATGGGTCTACTTCATTTGCCCTAACTTTCAATTGCCTGACACCCATTTGCCTGACCCCATTTGACTGAAATTTCATTTGACTGACACGTCATTTGTCATTTGTGATTTGGCACAGCTCCCCACAATGGGGGTGTGGGGGATGAATTCCCCCACTTAATTTCATATTATATTGTTTGGTTTTGCTTTAATATTGCTTAGTAAAACAAAAGTAAGTGCCCCCCACACCCCATTGTGGGGGGCTGTACCCCCCATATGCCCCCTAACTATATATTCTATCTCCAGAGTCGCACTATAGTGTGAAGGGGGCATATTCCATTTTCTTGCCAATAATACTTGTCAGTCAAATGAAGTATCGGTCAAATGAAATTTCAGTCATTTGGTCTCAGGCAAATGGGTGTCAGGCAATTGGAAGTTTGGGCAAATGAAGTAGAACCATATATATATATATATATATATATATATATATATATATATATATATATATATATATGCATATGCTGGTATAGTACTTTTGTGTACATTAGGACACTGGTGCCTGTTCCTCTAGTGGGGTAGGGGGCTGTTCAGCTGTTTATACCATCCCTCTGGTGGTTATGATCAGTTGGGAGACATTTTCAATTTACCATAGCTGAGGAGGGGTCAGGAGAGATGGTGATATTGAACGTAGCCACTTTTTGGCTGGATCTTGCCAGGGAGGACGATACCATAGGGGTGCTGCAGTGGTTAATCATGTTGTATACTGCCAAGTCTGACATATGTATCACATCTTGTGGGGGTATCAAGTAGCTGTCCTAAGGATTTAGCATTGATAAGATGGGGGCATCTCTGTGCATTTCTGTTCTGACATGGTTGGTTTTACAATCAGTGGATGGGTAATATAAGTCAGCCAGGACAAGGACAATGGGTTAAATCTTGATAGATTTGTAGAGGACCAATTATGTGGGGTGGGCATCCTGAGTCAGATATGTTGGCCTGTAGCTGCCTATCATTTGCATAAAGGTCTTGTCAATGCTTAATTGCACTTGGAGTGTCTTGTGTGTGTCAGACTGTTTGACCAGCATGGAGGTGTGTGTCTGTCTAATATATCTTTATACTCCACCTCCTTTGGCTTTGCTGGCCTCATTTTGGAGTCTGGCTGTGTGATAGTATGAGTGATCAGGTAAGGATGGGTTGTTCTTTGCAGCTGTGGGCCAGGTTTCTGTGAGTGCACTAATGTCACCATCTTCCAGAGTTACAAATGCTTGTGATGAGTGCATTTACCTGTTTAGACTCCCTGCGTTTAGCAGCATGGACTTTACTTTGCATTTTGTTGGGTGTTTTATGTTGGTAGAATTGAACCCCATGACTTTCCCTAAAAAGGCAGTATGGAAGAGGCAAGGACCTTTGCCAGAAACCTGAAGGCCAAGTGAAACAGATGCAGGCCATCTCTAGCAAAGCAGCATGGTCTGTCAATAATATGTTCCCAGGCTGCCAGGCAGTGGATCCCCCTGGGATGATACCAGTAAGTAAGTCAATTGTTACTGACAATCATTTTCTGTTTGTATTGAGCCATCATTCCAGGTGATGGTAGAATGTTGGTTAAAGCTAGGGACATGCCTGCCATGGAACACATATTCAGCAAGTTGAATCATGTTTGTCTTTCTATAGTCCAGGGATGTATATCTGATGTCATTCACACTGCCATGCACTAGGCCAGAGTGATAACAGTACCTGTTGCAGAGTGACCTGAGTGCATGAGTGATATGACAGATTCTGGCACCTGACAGACAAGTAAGCATGGCTTTCTCCTTATCCAGCCTGGTGAGAGGCACATCTGTGTGTCTCATGATGGTGTCTCCTATGAGTAATATGCTGGGTTTATCGTAAGGCCTTAGTGGTTGCGAGACACTTGTGTGTGCACTATGCATGTTCTGTGGTGTGTGTGTTTGTGAAGTTCTCGTGCGTTTTTGCCTCTAAAGTATCCATTGTTTGCGTTTTTGTTTTGTTTTGTTTTGTTGAGGAGCTCCACTTACATGGGTATGGGTTGTGTAGTTGTGGTGATGTTTACTGACTCTATACCCTGCAGGGTACCTATGTTAATGCACATTTTGTTCTGGTGTGCACATTTTCCATTTGTCTGGCCAGTGGTTCCCCTTCCCCTTATGTGTGACTCTTTGTCCTCTTGTAGTCCAGTCAAAGGCTTTGCCCACAGTGGCTGCTGTTATGTATTTGTATTTCTGGTGTGAGCGGGCTAGATGCCATAACATCACACACAGGGTTATGGGCTTCACACCTCTGAGTGTACCTATTTAGCAGGTTGTCCATCATTGCACCACTACATCTGCTGTGGTCCTCAGATGGTTTGTGTTGCTATGTTATTATGAGGCTACATGTTGGCCCTATCTGTCAACCTGTCACAGACTGACATCTGGGCAGGCCCTTATATGGCAGTCTGACACAGGCCCACACATGAGGGTAGGGTGTTACTAATCCTCTGCCAAACATAGACAGTTGGAAGACCGGTTTGGTATTTGATTGCTTTTTCTTATGGGTATAACGTCTGCTTCTCCACTGTCTGCCATTGATGTTTTGACATGACCCTGTCATTCCAGAAGTATGGATGATGGCTATTGACTTGTTGTCAGTGCTGACACAGTAAGGTGGCAGACATTTATAACCTGGCAGTACACTAACTTTCGGATACCTGGTGTCATACTAGGAACCTTACTTCTCAACCTGTTAGAGCCAGAAATCTGGAGGAAGCCATAAATAATTGGAGGACATAGGGCCAATAATAGAGACAGGTTTTAAATATTGCCCTTAAAAACTTAGATAGCTGCTACACTAACAGGTTTTGCATTAGCATGCATTTTTATACAGGTTATGAAGTCAGAAACTAATGTCTGTTAATTATTTTCTGACTTTGGTCTTTAATGATTTGCCAATGATTTGCCAGAAAACCACAATTTCATGAAAAAAGCACAATTATGATGCAAAACTCTGGACATTCTGCAAACATCTGTATAGCTGAGAGGTATGCTAGGCACTGTGTAGGTTACTCTGAGCTGTGTACTGTCCATAAGAGTGGACTCCTGTCTCTGACTTGTCCATCTTTCCAACAGTAACAGATATTGACTTCTGGACAGTGTGTACAGCTCCTACTGTAGGTGTAGCTGACACGCAACATAGTTGGCACAGAAAGTCTTGGAACATGGACCCTGTCAACCACAGTACTGTACCTAGGCCACTAAGCAACAACACCTAAGAGTAAGTGCTGCCCACTTCTTAACAGTATTAACCACGTATATACATAGCTCATTGACCCCTGCATACTGTAGATGTGCAACAAGTTATCAAGTTGATTGCGACAGCCCTGGGTATGTGTGCTCTGCTGTTATTAGCCTACAAACATATATGTTATTGCATTTCTATGGGGACACGGGTGTGTTGGGGGGCATACCTATCAATTGAACACATTTGCACAGACTGTGCAGATGTTGGCTTTACTTTTTGGTTCCATTTATCATACTCTTGTGCCTGTCTTGGAGAATACTGTCATATCAGTAAAGACCAAAGGTTAGAATGCAATGTTAGACATTTGTGTTTCAGACTTACTACCCTTCAGTGACTTCATGCAATTGCAATACCTACTGTGATATCACTGTGTAAGTCTGTGAGAGGACTATTTCATCATTGTCCCTATTTCTGGCCCTTTGCCAGACATTTCTTTATGGCTTTCTATGGCTGACTAGCTGGGACAGGCTGAGGGGTGAGTATGGGACCCCAACATTGACATCCCTGCATGTGACCTATGACCCCCCAGTTTGTTTGTCCCCCACATACACTGCAGTGAGTTTTATCACCTAGGAGCCTACTGCATACTCTGTGGAACCAGTACTGGGCAGACGTGTCCTCTTGTCCCACATAGCTGTCAGTTGTCTGCTGCTATCCTGGTAGACCACCCCATTCCCTTGCATACATGTAGCAATACCTGAGATTTGCTACCAAGATGTACTACTCCATTAATCTATTGTTAAGAAGATTGACTTACCTTGTGCCTGCAGCAGTTGTGAGAATGGTGCTTGAGGGCGGACTCTGTCTGATGCACATAGTACACAGCCTATACATGGTATGGTAAAGGTAGTGTGATGTGTGTGTGGCATCCATTTTACTGTGTGCGCGAGTTGGAGAGAGGTGTCAGTTCCTGTGTCCCTAGGATGCCAGTGTATGTGCTATGAATTGTCTCTTTGCCAAGGCCAGGGTATACTGGGCATGCCTACATCTGCCTACAGAGGCAGGCTCAGGGGGTTCATCCTACAAGTCACCCTGTGCCTGTGGAGACCTTGGTAATGGTGGAGGGCTATGTAACCCTTCCCTGTGATGTTCCTGCTGCAGCTGTTTCCACAGGATCATATTGTGTAGCATGGCACATACTATGAGCATGTGTGCATATGTGGCTGCAGAGTACTGCAAGGGTCCACCGGATATGTCAAGGCAATGGAACTGTGACTTGAGCATCCCAAACATATGCTCTATAATGTTCCTAGTTTGTGAGTGTGCCTCATTATGGCATTCTTCAGTGGGTGTGTGTGCATTTCTGATGGGTGTCATCATCCACAGTTCCAATGTGTAGCCAGCATTCCCCACAAGATGGCCATATGGGATGTCCCCCCTGGCAAATGCCTGCTACAGCTGTGAGGCATGCCAGATGTGAGAGTCGTGATATCTGCCAGGGCTGCCAGCACATATATTCATGATAATGCCCTGGGCATTTCACATGAACTGGCAGTTGATGGAGTGATAGCCCTTGCGGTTGACATGCACTCTACCGTCTTCAACAGGTGGTGCTTGGATGTGGACATGAGTGCAATCTATGGCACCTGGCACCTCTGTGTAGTATGCTACATTGTGGAAGAGATGCATATTGCTGGTCCTCTCCTCAGAAGTGCTGGGGAAATAAATGTGCTCACCGGCATATGGTCACATGGCATCCAGGAACTGGTGGAGTACCCAGGATGCAAATGTCTGTGAGATCCCATGATCTCCTCTGTAGGTCTTTGGAAAGTACCTGCAGCTAATATTCTTAAGGCTACACATACCTTGGTTTCAACTGGAATATGTTTCCCTCTGTTGGCTCTGGGTCTGAGGTGAGGCCGGCAGAGCAAGATGAGTTGCTGAAGTATGTCTCTGTCCACCCTGTAGCACTCTAGTATCTCCAGATTATGTAGCCCCTGGAAGGTTTCTCTGGGTCTGAACACTCTTCTCCTCCTCAGTCTAGGCCAGTTGTCAGCATTATCCTCATCACTGCCCTCAGTCTGTAGCACATACAAATGTAGCAAAAGAGCAGCAGCCCCTGTCAATTTGTCAATTAAAATTACCAAGTGTGTACACCAATGGTGCAGAGTTTGTGGGAAAAAAAACAGACTGAAAGGTCCTTGCATACTTTATACTGGTATGCTGCAGATTCTGCTTGTGTGATTGGCTGTCTATGATACATTCCACCTGCTAGCTATATTATTGAGGGGGTTGAATGGGCCACTGTGGTAGAGTCTGTATTAGTGATTTGTAGTAGTTCATTTCCTTTATTCTGCTATTTCTTTTTTTTCTATTTCCACTGTGTTTAAGCCCCAAGGCTTAAACATAGTGCAAACTGTTTTAGCTGGTGTAAACATTACCGAGCAGAAAAGGTCCTCCCATGGACATGAACACCTGCATCATTTCTTGAACCAGCTAAGCACAGCTAAGCAGCCTCAGACACACCCCCTTGCTTAGCTGTGCTTTTTTTTTTGTTTACAGTTACGTGTAGGTGTGATGTGTTGTGCTGTTATGTTATTGTGCATGATATTGAAAGAACGTAATTTCGTTCAGCTGTATGCCGTATGGTTGAATGACAATAAAGTTTGCTTTGCTTGCTTTGCTTTGCTGCTTTGCTCCGTCCTCACATGAATATAAATAATAGCTTGTATTTCACACAAACTCAGAAAAAAGGGGAATATGGTAAGCCAAAACAAAGCAAAGCAAGTATATATCCCAAACATCAAAATGCAAGAACATATGATTTTATTTCTAAAGCATTTTTTTAGCCGATAAAAACTTAATAAATTGTACTGCTCACCCTGAGATTATATCCACCATTTCAGGCTGCATAACACTTTTTACAAAGGCCTACCAACCTAGAAAGTATTTCCAGACAGATTTCAGAAGTCTTCTCACAGTTGATACCACCTCACTAATCTGGCCACTCACTGGCTACTTTCAGGGCAATTTAATAAACAATAAAGTCTCCATAGTATCCAGGCTATTGAATAAATTCAAATTAGATTTTCTAGCAAAGGCTTTTACTGCCAACTTCATAATGTATTTAAAGTGTTATTTTACATTACTGGATGTAAAACTTGAATCTGAACATTTTGTCTAAATCTCTCTGGAGTGGATAAGTACAAATTCTTTGTCAATGACTTTCTTTCTAAAGGAGCTTTATAACTTGAAAAACAATTAATTGGTCATTACAGACTACACGTGTGATAATATGGTAGAATGTGGAGAAACTGGCAAAGTCCCATAAGGCAGATTGTTAGGTTTAGTCATCTCACTGTCCTCTTTCTTGTTATTCTTGTAGTCTGACTGTTGGAGCTAGTAAAGATGTGAAGCAATGTGATTAACAGTACCAGCCAACTCTGCCTGATGATGTCCTGGTTTTAAACATGCTCTTCTAGGAATTTGCCACTAGTTATTTATGGAGCATATAGCTGGACGAGATCTTTATTTTGGACATAATATCTGAATGGTTTAGGCCCGTGTTGACATTTGAATTTTTTTTAGACAGGATGTTCATTTTGATTACATTATCTAGCTATTCTATGAATGAGTTTTTATCATGGCATGTGGTCAGAAGAAGTTTCAATTAAAATGTGTAAAAATCTGTTAACCAGTTTACTCTGTAATTTAATTTAATCCTGACTTGTGCTCAGGACTAACTTTAACCTGTGGAACTTGTTTAACTTGCTAATTTATGTAATCTCTGTAAATAATCTGTTTGTAATATGTAATGCTGGTATTATGTAATGCTGTATCTGCTTACCCTTGGAGCTTTTCTCCCCGGGCCTCCGCTGAAAATAGACATGCATCCAGTCGGACTATCCTGGTCAACAAATGTAAAATAAAAATAAAAATAAATAAAAATCTATAGGCTTTTAATCACTTTTTTATTTCATGGGGGGTTCCCTTAGTTGAAGAAAGCTAACTCAGAAGCAAAGGAAATTTTTCTATTTCATTAGAAGATGAAGATCTTTTGAAGATTGTTCTTTATGCTACTAAAGAAAATGGATCAGATCTTAGTATCCCACAAAATAAATATTCACAATGCAAACTCAAAGCACATGAAAAATTACCTTCTACTGTGTGTGATCTGGAAGTAATTTGAACACAGTGATTTCTGCTGTTGCAGAATGTGACTAGTATCACAGTATTACAGAGAATTATTACAGGCCTGCTTTGCAATTGGTTTAAAATATTTTATAGATTTTTCCAGGTATATGCATATATATATATATATATATATATATATATATATATATATATATATATATATATATATGGGACTACTTCATTTGCCCTAACTTCCAGTTGACTGACATACATTTGCACGACCCCATTTGACCGAAATTTCATTTGACTGACACTTCATTTCACTGACAAGTATTATTGGCAAGTAAATGGAATATGCCCCCTTCCCCACTGTAGTGCGACCCTGGAGTTAGAATATATAGTTAGGGGGGTGTGGGGGGTGAAGCTCCCCAGTTAATTTCATATTATATTGTTTGGTTTTGCTTTAATATTGCTTAGTAAAACAAATATAAGTGGGGGGGTGTCACCCCCTCACACCCCCCCATTGAGGGGGGGCTGTGCCTCCACACCCCCTAACTATATATTCTAACTCCAGGGTCACACTACAGTGGGGAAGGGGGCATATTCCATTTTCTTGCCAATAATACTTGTCAGTCAAATGAAGTGTCAGTCAAATGAAGTGTCAGTCAAATGAAATTTCGGTCATTTGGTCTCGGGCAAATGGGTGTCAGTCAACTGGAAATTAGGGCAAATGAAGTAGACCCCATAAATATATATATATATATATATATATATATATATATATATATATATATATATATATATATATATATATATATAGAGATACATAGGAACACTTTATAATCCTGAAATTCTGAAATATCGAATTTCAGAATCCTGAGATCATAAAGCCAAAAGCTCAAAACTCCGAAACCCCAAAAGCACGAATTTCAAAATTCCGAAGTCCAGAGATGTTGAATTAACACTTCTGTTGTTGGACTGTGTGAATGGATACCTGAAGATTCAGGTAAGTATTTATGTTTAAGGGTTTTGGTTGGGGGCTTTAGTGTGTGTCAGTGTGTTTTGCTACTGTGGTGTGTGTGTGCTAGGGGAATGTAGTTTGTATGGTGGTGTTTTTGTGTGTTTGTCTGGGTAGTGCGACCTTGGAGTTAGTATATTTAAGTAGGGGGGTGTGGGGGGATGCATGTATGTAGTGTAAGTTTGTGTGTGGTGTATGGTTAGTGTAGGAGTCGCGATTTTGAAATTCGCACTTCTGAGGTTTCGGGATTTTAAGGTTTTGGCTTTATGATCTCAAGATTCTGAAATTCGATATTTCAGGATTTTGGGATTAGAACGATATATATATATATATATATATATATATATATATATATATATATATATATTCACTTTAGAAGCTCAAATTCCCAAAAACCCGAACTTCATATGGTCAAGACTATAAGATCGATTTTTGGAAACTCGAACTCCTAAAATGAAACGTAAAAAAAAAAAGGTCATACATCGCTCCCCTGCACCCTCCACACCCCCCTACTTAATTATACCAACTCTGAGATTGTGCTACAGTGGGGAAATGGGAAATCTCACATTCTGCACTCTATACGGAAGCACAAAACTGGAAATTTCCCTTTTCTTGTCAACATCGCAAAAAAAAATGAAAACATTACTTACACACAGAGCATACAAGGATTCTTGCCTCTGTGTGCAAGTAATGTTTTAAGGTAAGTAAAGTGTTATTTTGTAACACTTTACACATTCGTGTTACTGAAAGTTTGAGCATATGGTCTCGACCATATGCAATTCGAGCTTTCAGTAATTCGATTATGTAAAGTGCTCCCATATAAATATATATATATATATATATATATATATATATATATATATATATATTTATAGAGATAGATACTGTAGGTATAGATATGCTTGAGTTTATTAGAAAACTTGGAGCACTCAAAAAAGCAAACACAGGCAAAGCAATCATTTTACATTGCATTGTGAAATTATTAAACATCAAAAAACAAAAAGTAGTTTTTGAGAGTGGGATAAGCCCTCCTGCACCCCCTATGTAGGGGACTGTGTGCCCTACACCACCTACTCATTTTATATACTAACTCTGAGATTGCACAACAGCAAGATAACGGCAAATTCCCTTACTCCACTGCAATGCGATCCAATGCAAAAGGCTACCAGCAGAAACTTCATTTTACTGAACATTCACTCACATAAGCATTCACTTTTTTACAGTTGTAAAAAGCATTTGCTCATGTGAGCATTTAGTCAACTAAAACCATATAGTCTGCAAAAGAGACACAGGAGCTTAAACAGGGAGCAATGAACTTCCCACCATTGGGTATATCCTGTCTTCAATTTTCAAAATTTTGTTGTTGTGTTATTACTTTCCACTTCAGGAAAGTTATTTTAAAGTTAGGATTGTTTTGTTTTAATGGACTGTCTTGAGAGTGCAACATACTTCTAGATGGAGCATGCCTTTTTCCTGTCTGTTTAAAAGTAGTGTAACGTAACTGAAAACATTTTTTCTGTTGAGAAATTTTATTTATTTTTCTTTTGATGGGTTGGCATATGGTTTTAATGTGCTTTTTATTGTGTTTTTTTCTCTCAGAAAAGTAGCTTTGTGGACTCTTTACTGGCAATTGCTGCTTGTATGTCTAGGGAAAGAATCCCTTTTTTAATTTGACTATGGAACAGACTACTCTACCCATGGCTGGTTCTTCTTCTTCCAGCCACAAAAAGAAAATATTAAGAAAACAGTCCTTGCCACCATAGCAGGCTAGCAATTTGCTTCAGCCACAGGTGGTTGACTCTGCTGTGGCCATTGTTTGTACCTTACACTACTCATCTTTTACCCTGGATACCTCAGGTTTAGAACCTACAGTTACTGTGGATTGGGGGTTAACTAGATCTTCTGCAGCTGTTGGGGTCCCCTTAGATGATAAGGGAGAGCCACTATTGTCAGCCCTGGGAGAGGGAACAGAGAAGTTTTCTGTGTTCTGTTGGACTGGTGTGCCCATCCTTGTGGAAGCCATGGCTTCCATTTGTAACATGGTTGTCCCACTTTTTCCTGTCAAAAAGAAATAGAAAGCCAACCTTATATCTACTCCTCCTCAAATTTCTTTGCTTAGGAGTAGTTTAATGGGACTGACTCAGGATTTAATTCTGGCCATCCATCCTCATTGTAAAATAGTTTCTGGTAAAAGAAAGAGGAATTCCTCTTTTACTGAAGAGATTCAATATTTTGAATCTGAACAGGAAGATGCAGGAATCAATACATTTTTTCCTCTGATTTCTGATTCAGACTCAGAAGAGAGTTCAGTGTCTGATTCTCCTTGTGGGGGGTTTTCTTTCACTAAGATGATTACTAGACTGTAACTGAAGAAAACAAGGCACAGAAACATGACTGGAAGCATAACATTTTAAAAGTTTAATGAGGTAAGTGCTTTCACACCAAATACTAGTGCTTCTTCAGACCATATAAAAATTACATCAGAAAACACTTTTAATATATTCACTCTAATTCAAAGCATCCAATAAACATCAGAGAAGAGTAAAAGCTTAGCTACAATTCATATCATTTAAAGAGACATTGTGCTTTCAATGCAGGTTTTATAGAAACCCTGTCATTTAGACCTGGGTATTTATCAGCTTACCATAAAATAATCCAATGCAATTCTCTGCGTTCAGTGAAAATTTTCACATCACCTCCACATATATTTTCAGAAATAACTTCAATAACTTGAAATCTAAAGCCATGTTCATTTTCATTCTGCATGCAGTGTCTGGCTAGTGTATTTTTGGAGTCACCATTCCTAATACAATGCATATGCTCCCTGACTCATTCAATCAGTGACCTGTTAGTTTTTCCTACATAGAAACAGTGGCAAACTGTGCATGTCACCATATAAATCAAATTACTGGTTCAACAGTTAGCTTTAACTTCAAATTTATACTCAAACCAGGTGACTGGATGAATAAAACTTGCTGATATATTAATAAATGTACAGAAATTCCATGTAAGGCATTGTTTAGTATCTGCCCAACCACCTCCTAGTCTCTTATCTTTTTCTTTTACATTTTTATAACAAAGCTGACTTTTAAGAGAGTTCTTGTTCTTAAAAGCAAAATTTGGTCTGTGACCAACAACTTTTGAAATATCATTGTCTAAGCTCAATGTAGACCAATTCGACTTAATAATGTTCATTATGCCAGTCATATCACTGGTATAAAATAAAGACATAGGTGCACTATTCCTATTACTAATGACCTGGGGAGACTTTACTTCAAAGACTTGGTTTGAAAAATATGGCTTTGCCTTATTTACCCTTTGTGCAGCTCCCACACTGATGTTCCTTTCAACCTCATATACTTTATAGCACCTTTCATGAATTTTTTTTCGAAGCATCTGAACATCTTGCCTAAAAATTTCTTCGCAATTATTCAGTCTTGACACTCTCATTGTTTGACCCTTGATAACATTCTGAAATATATGGCCGGGGTGCATATTATCCCTATGCAAGATGGCATTCCTTCTACAAGATTTTCTATATAATTCAGTCTGGAGGCTCCTGGTTGTGTTAGTGCTAACTAGCACATCCAGGAAATCTATTTCACTAGTAGAGAACTTGTATGTAAATTTTAGAAAAGAGGTAGTGGACTCCAAATATCTAATGAACAGCATAAGCTGTTCTTCAGGGTTCCCTATTAGTAGGTTGAATGCTTACCTTATCGAATCTGTAAACATCGACCCATCCTTATCGAAATGCAAAATCATCGACCGTCCAGAAGAGTAAAACTGGAAACGTCGAATCGTCATGGTTGGCCTTCTGCGGTATAGCTCTGTAAGCTAAGTGTGCGATAGTTACAGACCTTAGGGTTAGGGTGCGGGTTAAGGTAAGTGCATGGATGGTAATGTATGTTAGATTTAGTGTAGGGTTTTAAGTGTATGTGTGTCAATTATTTAGTTTGTTTGGGTTTAGCTGTTTAAGGTAAGTGTGCGATAGTTACGGAACTTAGAGTTAGGGTGCAGGTTAAGTTAAGTGCATACTTGGTGGTATATGTAAGATTTAGTGTAGGGTTAGAAGAAGGGTTTAGTTTAGGGTTAGATGTAGGGATTTGGTTAGTGTATGTATGTGGTTTATTTAGTTTGTTTGTGTAGGTAGGGGTGGGACAAGTATGATAGTTCGATGTTTTGAATTTTGCGGTTTAGGGCATTCAGTGTTTTTGCAGTTCGATGAAGACAGGTCGACATTTAGGGATTCGATAAGGTAAGCGTTCATGTTTATTATATAGACCCGTTCTTCAGTCCCTCCCATACAAAAAACAAGTCATCTACAAATCTGCTGTAGAAGCTGACAAGTGGGGCATATTCATCCAAAGTTAACAGGGAGTTGTTCTCCCGCTCAGCCATGACTAAGATGGCATAGCTATTGGCACAAGGCATGCCCATAGCTATGCCAAACCTTCTGTAGAAACAAATGTCTTTCAAAAATAAATGCATTCTTTTCTAACACACTTTCAGGAACATGCAAATGAGATCAGTTTTACTTGGGGTATACTCATTGTGTTTAACAAGGAATTCATGTACCATGGAAATTCCCAAAGAATGAGGGATGGCAGTAAATAATTATACAACATCAGTTGTTACTAGCAAAAAGCCATCTCTCAACTTCTCATTTACACTATATTTATATAAATCTTTAAGAAACTGTTTGCTGTCTCTCAAGACCTGTTCCTGTCCCTCCAATAGAGGTCTCAGGTTCTTTTCAATGACTATAGAAAAGGGCTCTGTGAGCCAACCACTTCCTGAGACAATAAATAGTATGTAATTCATTGGTAATAATATGACTGCAATAACAATCAAACAAAGCAGCATCAACCTCAGCTTTCAACATTAACATGTACTTGAATGTTTGTGTATTATGGAATACTTATATCAAATCCTGTGCCTTCTGTTTTTAAGTATAGGTTTTAAGGGAACTCTGTCATTCAGTCCTGGGGGAATATGTGCTCTAGTTCTAATAATCCACTGAGTTTCTATAGACTCAGTTTTGTTCCTAATATCACCCCCTCTGATAGATGGCTCTAAAACTTGTAATACAGTAAAAGTAAAGGTATGTCTGTCATCAGTTCCCAATATATGTTTGGATAATGCATTCACTTCAGATTTAATACGTAGAATGTTCCCAGATGCTAAGGTTACCTATGAACATCTAGCCAAATAAATTAGATTTTTACTGGGTGATATATGTTATGTTTAAGCATTTTATTTATTTTTTGTATTTATGTATTAAATATTGATGTTTTTAATAGATTATAAAATTTACTGTTTCTTATGGTTGCTTTTAAAAAACTTTTTTAAAATTGATCAATTGTCTTATCATGCTGATTAACTAATTGATTAATTAGGTTATATAAATGGTATATATAGGATGTCCTATTGTATGGTATTACTGGTTTGACAAAGCTAACTGCAAAAGCGCTTACCGAGGATCCAATAAACCTGTGTGCTTTTTATACTTGGATGGTCTCTTTGTACATTGTGGAACACGAGGATTTATTGTGGTATATTTGGTCTGAATAGACCTGACATTTATGGCAAACTTTGTTCTCTGGTTAAACAATTGCTTTTGTGCTAAGAACTGTTGACTGGGTCTGAATAGACTTGGTTACTCATTATACTGCATATTGGACATTGTGCTTGCTGATAAGTATTTTATACGTGGAGTGAACACCAGCGGCACTCTTTATTCTATACTATATATATATATATATATAGGTTTACTATTGAAATCCCAGAATGGATGCTGTTCAGTGATCACGTCATCGAAAAAAAATACTGAAAATAAAAACATCAGACCAACAACAGTAACGAAGCTGGTAATGTCGACCCGTCCCATTCGACACAGTCAACATTACCCAGTGTACCTTGCCTTCCAGTCACCCCAAATAAGTTTTGAAAGGGGGCAAGCCCCCTGCACACTGCATGTGGGAGGGCTGCAGCCCCCCCCCACACACGCACACTGCTAACTATATATACAAACTCTGACATCGCACTACATTGAGAAAATGGGTACATTTCCCAATCCCCACTGTACCACGATCTCCAGATAAAATGTCGACCTCACAAAATCGAATGCACACTAGCATATGCTGTTGTGGAACCAACCATTTTCAGTTCAACCTTCTGTGAACTGGAAATCAGCCTTTCGATCATTCCCATTTTACTTGAATACCGTCCGACATTTCAATAGTAAACTATATATATATATATATATATATATATATATATATATATATATATATATATACATATATATATATATATATATATATATATATATATATATATATATATATATATATATATATATATACATATATATATATATATATATATATATATATATATAGAGAGAGAGAGAGAGAGAGAGAGATCTACTTCAGTAGATCAAACTTTTACAAGTTTGAACCACATATGGCCAAGACTATATTTTCAAACTCGTAAAAGTTCGAACACTGAAATAAAAACACATAAAACAACAAAACACAAAACTAAACATTCCCCCCTCATGGGGGGGGGGCTTTATACCTCACACCCCCCTTACTTAAATATGCCAACTCTGAGATCGCACTACATTGCGGAAATGGTAAATCTTCCCTTTCCGCTCTGTACGGAGATCTCCATTCAGTCCGAGCAAACTTTTACAAGTTCGAACATATGGTCTCGGCCATATATGGTTCGAACTTGTAAATGTCCGATCGACTGAAGGAGACCCATATATAACTATATATATATATATATATATATATATATATATATATATATATATATATGGATCTAATTCAGTAGAACGCATTAACACATAATCAAAATTTAGATCAGTGATACGATAAGTGCAAAATGTGGAAAACAGCCAAAGGTTACATTGGCGAAACTAGAAATAGTGAAAAGTACCTGCGTACGTCAGGCACCATCTTGAAGTTCTGACTGGAGATCGTGATGCACAGGTAAAAAGTAGGTACTACATTAAAACAGTTAATTTAATAAAAATGTATTTTTTTCAAAGCTTGTTCATGGTGATCACAGTACTGAAGATTGGGAAATGTACCTTTTCCCCACTGTAGTGCAATCTCAGAGTTGGAATATATAATTTACAGGGGGTGTGGGGGGTGCAAAGAGACTTGCCCCTGCAAAAATGTTGAAAATGTATGTCTGTTTCTTTAAAATGTATTAAATGTAGTATTTAACTTTTTTGTTTCTCCACAATCTCCATTCAGACATTCCTGCTGGCTCCTGACAGGCATAGTTCAGTTTCTTTGTTTGTAGTTTTGCCATTGTACATGTTCATTGTTTTCCACATTTCATTTTTATTGTCTCATTGAAGTAAATTTTGATTATGTGTGAATGTGATCTACTGAAGTAAATGCATATACATATATATATATATATATATATATATATATATATATATATATATATATATATATATTACACACAGACACATACACACACACACACACACACACACACACACACACACACACACACACACACACACACACACACACAGCATAGACACACACACACACACACACACACACACACACACACACACACACACAGACCTACATAGTATATATATTCTTTATTAATTTGGTTTTATTTCTTTTATCTTACATGTTTTACAAATTGATTTATTTTGCCATTGCTTTTACAAACCACATTTTCCTTTTCTTAGTAATGTGCTTATAGCCATACTTTGTGAAGAACTTTTTTATTTATATAATTCGACATTATAAATCTGAAACAACTTTTAACTCAATGGACCATGCTGAATACTATTCTAAAGTTTATCACAGCTCTCTCTCTCTCTCTATATAGGGTCTACTTTAGAACAGCGAATGATCAGATGATTGAACACTGTTAGAGCGAACACAACATGTCGAAATGGCAAAATAGAGAACGGCCGGAATGGCAAATTTTTTCCCAGTGAAAGAAATCACTGGGCTGGCCGTCTGGGTTGTGCCATTTCCTCCACTGTAGTGTGATCTCAGAGTTGGTATATTTAAGTAGGGGGGTGTGCAGACCCCCACATGGAGGGTGTGGGGGCCAAAGCACCCCACTTTATTTAATGTTTAGTGTTTTTTTTTGGGAACAGCGATTTTTTTCCCTGGGAAAAAAAATCGCTGTTCTGATTGTTCGCTGTTTTGGATTTTCGACATTTAGGGGTCGATATAACAATGAATGATCATCTGATCATTCATTGTTATAATATAGACCCTATATATATATATATATATATATATATATATATATATATATATATATATATATATATAGATAGATATGGATATATATATATATATATATATATATATATATATATATATAGTACATTATCCTTGGCCCACTACTGTTTTTACTATATTTGTTAATGACTTGCCTGCATATTTTCCTTACCTGAAAGGTGAACGTTATGCAGATGATATTGTTCTAATAAAACACTAAAACATAAAGTCACTATAAGAAATATTGCAGCCAAATTTTAAATGCCTTTGGAAGCAGATGCTCTCTAATAACCTCACTATTAATACTAAAACAAATAGTGATTCTACGTACAGCAAAAAAGTTAAAAAATGCTGCTACTTTCTGCATAACTGACTCCAGTGGTACATTAATTCCATAAATAAATGAACAAAAATATATAGGTATAGAGGTATATAACAATACCCTATTATTTTGCCCTTATGCTGAATCTCAGTCACAAACATTATTTAAACAGTTAAAAACTGTTTACAGAATTGAAAATATCCCCATACACCTAAAGAAACGCATTACATAGCCATTAATGTACTTATTCCTAGGCTAACATTGTCCTTATTTATTTATTTTCATTTTATTTGTGAAGTAAAACAGTGGTTTCAGTAGACCATTTGCAGGTACAGCTCAGTGTAGAAATTCACAGAAATGTAAAACAGAACTAATTCACAAACTTGCACTAATCCCATAAAGCACATAGTCCCACTAAGAAATGAAACAATGAACAAATGTTATGAACAGAGTAGAAAATAAATGTGGATTAATTGCATTACTAAATGTGGGAGGGAAGCAGCAGGTAAGAATAGAGTGCCAGAGTAAAAGTTGTGTAGATAAGGGAGGAGATAGGACATGTGTCCAATAGAAAGGCACTTGCAGTCAGATTTCTGACTGAGGTGTATTTTAAGTTGTGCTTTGAAAGTGAGGAAAGAAGAGAATTCTTTTAGGTGAGAGGAGAGGGATTGCCAGAGTTTGGGTGCAAGAATGGAGGAAGAGAGCTTGGTACAGTGCAGTTTGGTTTGGAGGTCTTAGGGGGCAGTTTTATTATGGAATTTGAAGCAAGAGGGAGGAATACACCTGGTTGAAGTAATTTAAAAGGAAGACCCTAACAGTAGCTCAACTCTGTAGAGACTTGGTGCCACCTATCTTTGGAGAGGGTAGTGAAGTGGTGTTTCTGTGGTGAGATGGAAATGAATCCTCAGGTTTTGTTTTCATTGCACTGTCGAATGGATGAATCTTTAGAGTCTGTGGCAATGATGTTGATCAAGAAGAACTCCTTTTGCAGCTCTAGCTGGTCTGCAAGGAAAGGGAGATTTTTTTTTAGGACCAGAATAAAAGCGAATTGATATTTTTCCTAGTGTTTTAAGTGTGGGTGTGGAAGTTAAGTGACTGGTCCAGCCATAAACCTAGGTATTTTAAGGAAGTAGTTGTTTCTATTGGGGTACCTTTGAGATCTGTGATGTAAAACATTTTAGGGGTTGCATTCATTTTTGTGAGGTTCTAAACATCACATATTTTTGGCAAAATTTAGGAGTAGCCTATGGTTGTTTAGCCAAGAATTAACTGAGTGGGGGTCAGGCAAAAGCTGAGTTTGAATAGTTTGATGAAAGAGGAATGTATGAAAGGATAACCCTGCTATCTGCGTAAAGAGTTATAGGAAGATTCAGGAAATCAGAGATAGCTTGTTAACAAAGATTGTAAACAATAATGGGGCAGGTATGGAGCCCTGGAGTCTCCCTTGATAAGAGGTACTGGAGTTGATAGGAATGAGTTGAGTTTGTCTCTGAAATATCTGTTTGTTAAGAAATCCTGGAAACAGAAGAACAAACACTTTGAAAGAAACCCCTAATTGTTTATAGGAAGGGGAATAATTTAAAAAGTTTGTTGGAAAGACCGTTGAGACTTGAAGCTGATGAACAAATGGTTCGGCAGATGTCTAGGTGCGGGTTCTCTAGCTATTGTACACACATTAACACTGGAGAACTTTTTTGTTTAAATGGATATTTTTTACACATTCATGGTAAATATAACTGTAATAGTATTGGTGTTGTGTATGGGGCTTTGAGTCAGAATTGCCCGGCTTTCTATATAGGAAAGACAGAGTGGAAACTCAGAACCCGCATTTATGAACATTGTTATGACATTAAAAAGAAAAAACTGACAAATGCGTTGCTTAGGCACATTCATGAATTCCCAGAACATTATTTTAAATTTATAGTCATTGAACAAATTAAACCCAATATGAGGGGAGGTCCATGGCAACTGAAATTGGAGGAAAAAGAATTATCCTGGATCCTCCGTTTAAAAGCTGTTGGATGGCCTGGATTAAATGAGCTTACCTCTATTGGTTATGTCCTAAAATTAAAGACTTTATTAAGATAGTTTTGTTGGTAAGGGCTTCTTTTAGATCTTTATTCATATGTTTTTACAAAAATGTATATATTTATATGTGTTGTTTTACATGGTTTTTGCATGTATATGATTTAAACATGGTTGTAATGTATGGGTTTTATAATGACCTATTTCTTTAAATGTTAATTGAGGAACTGATGTCAGACCTGGGGCTTTTTTTAAAAATGGGTTGTGGCTGTTACTTTTTTGTCTGATGAAGTCTTGGTATTATCCAAGACGAAAGTGCTTACAATAAATTGGATTTTATGTGCTTCCCTGCCTTGGTGTATCCTTTTTGTTTTAAAATCCTGGAAACAGGTAACAGTGCTGGAGTTAACTTCAATTACGTGGGGGAAGCAAAGGGTGAGAAGCTTGTCAATATGATGAAAGTCTTTGGTAAGGTCAATGAAGAGAGTTCTTGAATGGTTTCCTTATCCATGTTGAAAAGGATCTCATCAAAAAGATGTCATAATGCTGTCATTGTGCTCCAGCCAACCCAAAATCCATTTTTAAGAGTGAGGAGCTGTTACTGTTTGGGTATAACTAGACAGTTTGCTTTAAACTAGTATTTCAAACATTTTCCCAAGTCTACGGAGAATGGTAATAGGGCAGAAGTGAAAGGCATTTTCTTGCTGATGCTGTTTGGAAAGGGGTTTGTTAAGAGCAGTGTTCCATAGTTTAGCTTTGTGCTTTGAGTTAAGCAGAGGTTATAAATATGTAGAAGATGTTGGATAAGGAAGCTTTTGCAGAGTGAGATGAACCAATGGAGCAGGTTGTCAGTACTTGGGGGATGCAGTCAGAGTTATGTTTTTGAGTAGCTGTCAACATCTTTGTGGGCAATTTTCTTAAAATAACAGAGGCGGATAAAAGATGGAGGGCTTGGTGAAATGTGAGTAGAAGTAAAAGTTGTGGTACTAGGAGGTAGCTGAATTCCTTGAAAAAGTCAGAGATTTAGATTCTGCCTTGAGGGGTCTCGATGATGGTAAGGATGGGGGTGAGATTTGTAGAATTTTAGCTTGTGAAATGATTTACTTCCTGCAGGATGTGTTTGGGTTTGCATAGCACAGCAAATTATTTGTGTTTGAAATAGTTGTTTCTCTGTCCATGTAAGGCTTGCTTTGCTAGGTTACTTAGAGAGATAAAGGCAGTATGATTTTTGTTGATAGGTTTGTCTGCATGAAAATTATACATTTTGCCAAAGTTTGAGCAGAGCTTTCAATTCAGTGGTTAGCAAGTGTGTTTTGGTGTATTTGAAAAGGCTCTGTAACATAGAATAATTTGTCATGAAACTGAAGCAGGGTAGGTGTAACAGCTGCAGCAGCCAATTTGGTGGTTCTGTAAATTAATTATGGGATAATTTGGAAAGTTATTATTTAGTGTTCCCTGAATAAAGGTAGAAGAACAGATATTTTGGAGATAATGGTAGGGCTGTTATTGATTAGCAGATCCAGGAGGGAGTGTTTGTTAGGAGATCTGGATAGGTGGTGTCATTGACTAAATATATAAGGTTGATATTGGCTAGAATTCAGCAATGTCATTGCGCAGAGGACCAAGGTAATTTAGGTTAATATAATTTAGAATAACAATATTTGTATACTTGCAGGAAGCTGAGGTGATAGTAAGAATAAGAGATTTAAATTTGTTAAAAGAGATTAGATGAGGAAGGTGAGCTTTTTCTATTAGAAGGTGACTGTTTTTCCAGGATAGCAATTTTTTGGGTGGGTAGGGCATATAAAATAAACACCACCCACCGGATGGAAGCAGAGACAGCAGATCCAGAAGGATTCCCTTAAGATCCAGAGACACAGGAGCAAGTCTTCGGAGGATTGGAAAGAAGATAGCTGATGGCTGGCAGACCCAGTGTGACATGGGTCACTGTAGGCCAGGTCAGTATAAATGAGGTCTGAGGGGACCAAAAAATGAAAGAAGTATATGCATATTTGAACATGCACACTGTTTCATATAGACGTTTATGAGAAGACCTTATTCAGGTATATAGGGTATTTGGAGGGAAATATATCTAGGAATGCTTGTGGTTTTCAAAGAGTAGCAAAGAATCATCAGACGACCTGTGCAGGAGATTATATAGGAATGCGAGATGTACTACTTAGTTCTCTGTGAGAGCAGATGGTGCATGGAATTGATTACTAAATTATTAAAGTCTATTAAAGCAAGCAACTAGTATGGTAATTTTAAGAACAACTTGTACCCTCAGTATGGGAATGATGATCAGTTTGGATATAGGCAGGCTAGAAGGGCATTATTTCCCATGTCTGAAATATTTTATGTATGTATGTATGTTTTTCTTGCATTACACACACACACACACACACACACACACACACACACACACACACACACACACACACACACACACACACACACACACACATATATACACACCCAAACACACACACACACACACACACACACACACACACACACACACACACATGCACATTGCTGTATTTTGTCATATTTAAACACACACACACACACACACACACACACATACATTTCTCAAGAACTATTATAGTAATTCTAAATAAGAAGAAATTAGAAGTAACCTTCTTATTGTGGGGGAACGTTAGAGCTATAACCTTTAACCCGCATTTAATATAGTGAACAGAATAATTGAGGTTTGGCTCAACTTCTCATCTTAGAAACATACTTTGTCATGCTAGAACTGCTAGTTTGGCAAAGGTATAAGCACAAACATAAAAAATCACATTTCTTAGACTTTTGTTTCACTTAACCTACCAGTTTATCCTGTGTGCTACTGTTTTCATAAACTTCTTTCCACAGTTATGACTGTTACAACTTTCCCTTTGTAAACCAGAGTGTTCCTATCACTCATATTGTAACTCTTCAAATGTATCCATGTCTCTTAGTTTCCTGAATCCTTTTCTATTTGCTCTGTTTTTAACTGAATAAATCACACTGGTAACTTTTTTATTTCCTCAGTTTCGCATGAAGATTTTAAAGACAAAGACTTTTCCTTTCCATGGGAATAGCAATTTAAATTTCAGTCCTTTATGTTTACACTCCATTATCATATTACTGAAACTAAGTCACTGCTGAATTTTTTGTTTCACAGACTTCCATTTTTTTTTTTTTTTTTTTTTTTTTGCTGCATCTTACGCAACATTTGCTGTCTGTCATAACAGGTCAAAAACTCAAGAAATACTGGCCTGGACCTTTTATATCTGACCTCCCTTTCTGGCAGTGGTAAATGTTTTCCCAGTGCAACACCCAGTGGGAGTCTTTGATAAAAAACAGGCCATTCCACCATTTTGCCTCTCATACAGTATTAAAAGTCACATTTTCTTCTCCTTCCAAAAATACCATAGAATCTTAGGTTTCATGTCTTTGCTTTGTATCTCAATCCACGAGATGCATAATTTCATACGTTCATAGGAGGTTACTAGGCTAATGGCTCTAGGGCCTTGACAAGCCTAGACATGTAATGCCCTTGTTCCCTAGTTGACCATGGTTAGATGGTCATTGTTAACAGTGACTCAGTGATTAGCACTGACTGCCCCTGTCCATGAGGGACATAGGTGCCACCCCCAAGGTTAAATTGTGATCTCCTATCCATTTGTCAGGATTGCTCTTAAATAGGGTCATTGAGGAGCTCTGATTCATGTAAACTGGGAGTTTATTTCAGAGGAGCAGCAGTCTCTTGAAGACATATCTTTTTCTCCAGCATGTTCTGTTTATGTCACAAGCTTGGTTGAGATCCATGGACCGAGTGACTCTTGTCCCATTTGATTTGCGGACATGCAGCATTTCCATTAGGGCAGGGTCAGAGATCGCTCTGTAGGCCAGACAGAGTACAGAGACAGGGTCTTCAGTCTTTCCATGTAGGTCATGTTTTAGAGACCCTCAGTTTTCATGGTTAGAAACCTCTGTGGTCTCTCTAGATGTTGCAGGTGTCTGGTGAGATGCATGCAAAAGGGAGCATTTTACTCAATTAGTGGTCTAATGAGGGCTGAGTATAGAGGATTTATAACATCCTTAGTATTGGATGTAATGCCCTTATTTGTGAGGTGCGCAATATAGAAGGTTTTCCTTACCACTGTGGAGACATGGTGATCAAAGTTTAAATTGCTGTCAACCTGTGTTCCCAAGTCTTTCACTATTGTGTTTGAGCTTAGGGTGATGCTATCTATAATGTAAATTGCAGGAACCACTTCTTCGTCAAAGGGGATAATGACGCACTTTTTTGCTTTTAGCTTTAGACCACGACTCTGGTACCAATCATTAGTCTGCATTAGCTCCTTTTGTAATATGTTACCATCATTGGGGGACTCCATGATTATACCTAGTTTCCAGTATTCTGTGAACTTTTTTTTATTTTTTATTTATTTATTTATTTGCAGTTGGTTTACCAGGATAGTCCATTGGGCCAAGATGAACCCATTTTCAATGGAGTCCTGGGGAGAAAAGCTCCAAACAAGTTACAATAGGTTTTACATCCTTTTTACAATATTTTACAAGACTTATACAATTAGAGCATACACTTTGTGGTAGACAGACTAGTGTTAAATGTTACAGTTAGAGCAAACAATTTTTGGAAGAACAAACTGGTGGTACACATTACAGAAGACGCAGGCTAAAAAAGGTAAACATTTCAATGTAGATAAGTAAGAAGCAGTTGTATCATTTGTAAGTTTGAAAGTGCAGACAATGTATTTTTTTTTTTTTTTTTTTGAGCAGAGATAAGAAATGTTCTAGTGGAGGAGAAGGAGAGATAGTCAGTATAGATCATGAAGGATGTGAGCATGAGCATTCCCACTGGGAAAATAGATGAGAGTGAAGAGATTTTTTGAATGTAAGGTGGTTGAAGGTGGTACGAATGGCAGGAGGTAGGGAGTTCCAGAGTCGTGCTAGGCTAAAGGATAGGATATTTTTACCAGGGGGATGATTTGGTTTATGCAATTCGATTAGATTTTGGTTGTTAGATCTAAGTACTCTGCTGGGAAGGTGAAATTTAAATGCTGAGGATAGAGATGGACAGAGGTCAGGTTTGAAAATGAGCTTGTGAGCAAGAGTAAGTTGAGAATAGATGAGTTGGTTGGGAAGTTCAAGCCATTTTAATTTATGCAGTGAAGAGCAGTGGTGGGTAGAAGACTTATGACTGGTAGCAAATTTAGCAATTTTGTTGTAACAGGTGGAAAGTTATGTTTTAAGGGAAGATTGGATGTTAGTTAGGAGTGGGGCTCCATAGAGAAGAGTGTGGATGAGGAATGAGGTAGAGAGAGTGATTTTAGTGGAGGGTGTAAGGTAGCGATTGTGCCGGTATAGCATGCCTAGTTTTTGATGGGTTTTTTATATTGTGTTGAATGTGGGAGTTGAATTTGAGATGGTTGTCGATTTGAACACCCAGTAACTTAGCATTGGACACCAATTCCAGGGATGTGTTATTGTGGCTGGTAATTGATAGAGAATTAGTATTGATAGAGGTGTGTTTAGAGGGGGTAAATACCATTAGTTTGGTTTTAGAGGCATTGAGAGCAAGGTGGTTATCTTTCATCCATAGTTCAGTGATAGAGAAGGCATCTTGTGTAAGCTTTTGTAGCACTGG
Source organism: Protopterus annectens (assembly GCF_019279795.1). Taxonomy (NCBI): domain Eukaryota; kingdom Metazoa; phylum Chordata; order Ceratodontiformes; family Protopteridae; genus Protopterus; species Protopterus annectens. The sequence continues at coordinate 399,743,921 of NC_056725.1, forward strand.
AAAGGATGTGGCAGAACAAATGATAGTTGAATCATCAGCATATTGGATAATGCTAGAGAATGGGATAGAGTTGTGGAAATCGTTTAGGAATATATTAAATAACAGAGGACCCAGTATGAAGCCCTGGGGAACTCCAGTTTGGGTATTTAGAAAAGAGGATGCGGCTTTTTTCCACTTTACTGCTTGATATCTATTTGATAAGTAGCTAGAGAACCAGGACAATGAGGAAGGAGATAAGTTGAGTTGAGAGAGTTTGGTTAGAAGAAGTTTGTGAGAGATAGTGTCAAAGGCCTTTGAAAGATCAAGTAAGAGGGTAAAGATAATATGACCAGAGTCCCGAGCTGTATTTATCGTTTCTAGGAAGGAGAGGAGGGCTGACATAGTGCTATGACCAGGTCGAAAGCCATGCTGAGTTGGAGTTAGTAGATTATTGTCTAAGAGGTAAGGTAGGAGCTGTAGATGGATGCACTTTTCTAGGAGTTTAGAGATAGGGGATAAGATAGCTATGGGGTGGAAGTTTGTAATATTGTTGTTATTGCCACCTTTATGTAGAGGTATGATGAAAGCCTTTTTCCAAATTTGGGGTACCATGCTTTCTTTGATAGAGCAGTTGATTAGTATACTGATGGGGTAGGCAATGGCTTCAGAAGCCATGCTAAGGAAGTATGAAGGAATATTGTCAGGGGCATTGGAGCATGGTTTAAGTTTCTGTATAAGTTTTTTTATCGTAGATGTTGGAATTGGTTTTAGTGACAGAGGTGTGGAAGAGGGGGTGTTGGAAATGGAGAGGAAGTGGTAGTAGAGATGGAAGTGAAGGGAAGGGTGTTAGTTGAAGGGAGAGAGGGAGAAGTGGAGGATGGAGTGATATTGGAGAATGAAGATGTTAGTTTGGAGATGGAATCTATGAAAAAGGAGTTGAATTGTGTAGCTAAGTCCTTGTCAGGAGCATTGGGGTCAGGGCTGGGGCTGAGTATTTTGCCAGGATTGATAAGGGTAGAAATTCCTTTCCAGAACTTCTGAGGGTTTGTTTTATTACTGTTTTGGAGTTTCGAGAAATAGTTTTGTCGATCAGCAGTAATGAGCTTTTTTACTTTGTTTGAATTCGGTATGGGAGAGGGGAGATTTATTTTTATGGTAAAGAGCCCAGACTTTGTCTCTGTGTCTCACAGCTGTTAGGGTATTTTTGGTTAGCCAGGGGGTGGCTTTTAGTTTTATTCTTTCAGAGCTTAGTAGTCCATGAGAAGAAAACAAAAGTAGCAAAATAGCAGCAAAACACTCAGAAACAAACTTGATAAGCCACAGGCCATCTACTTTCACCTGGACATCTGAGACGTAGATTCTAAATAGTAGGGGACCCAGCACAGATATATGTGATACATCACTGGTAACTGGTCTACTGGTAGAGATGGAATCCCCAACTTTGGCAGTATACATTCTGTTGGTGAGCCAGTTTGCTACCCATCGAGTAATGTATGGGTTCATTCCCAGTTTTTTTTTTAATTTCTCCAAGTCTTTTGGGTTTCTAATACCATAACAGGAATGGACTCCATTCCTAGGTCAAAGTATAATTAAAGTTCATGAAATTAGTATTGTTTCAGTCTTTGATGTTAGCCAAAAGTGGTCTTCACAACACCCGCAATGTGCTTAGTAATAACTCCTTCTGGAATTCATATGGAGTTACATGTACTGATAACATATCCAAGTATGATTGTAAATTCTTTGTTATAAGACCTGTTGCCTCTACTACTACTGGAACTGTCTGGGTATCCTTCTTCCACATTACCCTCATTTCTTCCTGCAAATCCTGGTATTTTATGACTTTGTGTCTCTCTGTACATAAGACACTGTAGTCACTAGATGTAGCAATTTCAATAATCAATGCTACTTTTGTTTTTTTTCTCATGGACTACTATATCTGTTTTTTTCATATCTATTTTTTAAACTGTTGGTAATGGGTGATCCCATGTGATACAAACTTCATCATTTTCTGTGATGCTTTGTGGCTCATATTTCCAATATTTTTCAGCCACTTCAATAGCATAATGTTTACACAATCCCCATTGCAACAGTGTTGCCACATTATTATGCCTTTCAGTATACAATCCTTCTGCCATTAGTATATCACACACAGTTACAAGACATGAAACTGTTTCCAGTTCTGTTTTACAAAATCTACATTTGTCCATTTCTCCCACATGTTCAATGGGCTTTGTAAACCAATGTGTATGTAGTCCTCTGTCTTGGTCCACCAATATTAACCTTTCATCTTTTGTGATAATGCACGTCTCCTTGACCATTCCTGTGTTCTGTCCTGATCTACATATGATTGTTCCAAGAGTTTCCTATACTTTCAGATATATTTATACATTTTCCACATTTCTTGTCTTCTCATCTGATCCTTCACCTTATATTCTTTCTTTTGTTTTTTTTGGCACATTCACTTGTTGCCTGATATTCATCTACTTTTGGTTTGATTTCCATTCCCACTTGATGGTGATATGCTTCTGCTAAACTAAGCAGGGACGTCATGTTAGACTTTTTTTCCTCATTTTTAAGACCTTTCACTACATTTAGGTCTTGTGACATCAACAGAAACGTGTGCAGTCCCACAATTACAGCTCTATACATGTAATCAATATCGAGGAGGCCCATACTTCCTTCAGAACGTGGGATATATAATCTTGTTATGCACTGATTTTTATAAATCATTTGATGGGCAGGAAGCATCCTTCTTGTTTTCCTGTCTAACCTGTCCAACACATTTTGGGGTCAATCAATCACTCCAAAGCTGTGAGTTAAGACAGGAAGAACAAATTGGTTTATAGCTTGGACTTTATTCCTAAATGTCAATGTTGTTTTTAGTATTAATTTAAGCCTTTTAAAATATTCCTTACTGAGTTTTATTCACATTTGTTCAAGTTTTATTGTTGCTCCTTCATCAATTCCCAATTATTTATACACTCCCTCTTGCTCAAGTTCTTTTATATCACATCCCTGTCCCAAATGGATTTTTTCTTGGGGCTACAGCTTTCCTGTTTTAAAAGGTTGCTTTTGCACATTTATCAAGACCAAATGACATTCTTATATCACCTGAAAAAGTTTTAACCACTTGCAGTTGTGCTTTCAGTTCCTCATCTGATGAACTATACAGTTTTAAATCATCTACAAAAAGCCAAATTATAGCCAAGGCCTAATGTGTTACGTAGACAGCTTAATGGGTTAAGGGCAAGATAGAACAGCAGTGGTGACAGGGAGTCACCCTGAAATATCCCCATTTCAATAGTTATCCCTGGAATAATAATTTGTTCTTTATCATGGCTTAATTGCAAAGTGGTCACTGTAATGTAATTGATCAGCGTAAGCTGTATCTGATACATTTTTAAGCATTTGTTTATTCATGAATGTGGGATATTGTCAAATGCTTTTTTGTAGTCAATTCATGCTATACTTAGATTCTTCCCCTTTTTACAGTTTTCCATTATGACTTTGTTTAACAACAAATGATCCTTTATTCCATATGACTTTCTCTTATTACCCTTTTGTTCTATTGCCATGATTGAGTTTTCTTCTAAATGACTATAAACTCTGTTGGCATCAATTTTGTATAGTTTATACAATGTCAGAAGGCAAATTATTAGTCTATAATTTTTGGGATAACTTGCAGGTTCACTCTTAAGTAGGAGCATTGCTTTTCCTGTTGTTAACCAGGCTGGTATTTGTTCGGGATGTGAATATGAATAGTTCTTACCCATGGCTAAATCTTCATGCAACGATGTTAATACTTTTAGCCAGAAGTTAGGTACTGCATGTGGGCCTGGGGTTTTCCAATTGGAGGCTTTTCAGCCTCCAAAGATTGGAGAGTTTCTCAATGATACCTGAATGGGGGATTGTGTTGAAGGCTTTGTCTAAGTCAAGATAGGTGGTATGCACTGCTATGCCCTCATACAGGTCTTTGGTGACATTCTTGAAGAAGTCCATCAGGTTTAAAAAACAATACCTGCCCTTAACAAAGCCAAACTTGGTGATAAGGTCCATGATGATTTTTCCATGGCTTTGCAGATAATACTGGTTGGGTTTATGGGTCTATAGCTCCCAGGGTCGGTTGACGGACCCCCTTTGTGTAAGGGGTTTACTGTTGCAATTCTCCACTCTGCTGGAACAGAGCCAGTGGTCAGGCTATGGTTGAAGAGAGTGCCAAGCAGTTCTGCTAGGTCTATTTTTAGATTATTTAGTAAGCAGCCTGGGTGTTATCTGGTCCCATGGAGGCTTTATTTTTGGCCTTGGAAAGGGTGGATATTACCTGCTCTTTGGAGATGCTAGGTAGTAGACTGATGATAGGGATGCTTTGGAGTGTGTTTAGTGGGGACGGGGGGGGGGGGGATGGGGGGTAAAATTTGCACCAAATCAGTCCATCAACAGGTTGGAAATTTCTTCAGGTTTATCAAGAGTAGTACTGTCCACAGTCAGTTCAGCACATAACTGGGCACTCCTTTTAAGATTTCAAATATAGCTAAAGAAAGCCTTATGATCATCTTTTGCTAGAGATGCTAATTTAGAATCATAATTGGCTTTAGAGGACTATACAAGATATCTGATTTTCTTGTGCAAGCTGTAGTGGGTGTTCTTCCTCTGGTGAGTAAGTGCTCTCTTGTTCTAGGATAACAGTTTCTCCCTTTTGTTATACAACCTGTTTATACCTGGGGTCCACCAGGGTGCCCTGTTTCTTTGGGAGGACCTGGTTTTGATCCTGACAGGTGCAGCAATGTCTACAAAGTTATTTAAATGTCTCTACAGGGCATTTGTGCATTACTATGCATAGGCATCATTGTTGGCTGTGTTAGTAAGAGGTTTGAAAATTTTATACCCTTGCTTAGTAGGCTAAAGTTTGCTTTGGAAAAAAAATTCAGTTTGTTTGCTACTGTGGGGATGTTCTGTCTGATCTTTACTTCAAATGAGACAGATTTATGGTCTGACCTCACCAGGGAGGGCAACACACAGGGGGTAGTGTAGTGACCACCCATGTTGGTGAGTACCAGGTCTTAGACATTCGAGTCCCTTGTAGGGGTGCAGACTAGCTGTTCCAGAGCATTTGAATAAACAAAGTCTGGGAACCTCATTGTGATTGCATTTCTGCTCTTGTATATTGTCCAGACTATATAAGGATAATTGAAATCTCCCATGACCAAAATGTTTGGCTATATAGGGAGTGATTCTAGCAAGTCCAGGTAGTCGGTGTGTTTCTCTTGGTTCATGGTGGGGGACCTGTGGCTAGCGATCATGTGGTAGGGTGTTTTACCTATATTTAATTGTAACTCGAGTAGCTCTAGACAGTCATACTGTTTAACTAGTCTTGAGGTCTATTTGGATTTCATGAGGATGGACACACCTCCACCTTTTCATTCTTTCATGCTTGTTTTGGGGTCTGAAAGTGTGGAAGGCATTGTAGTAGGGTGCTCTCTGCAGCCTTGAACCAAGTCTCAGTGACAGCATCTTCCAAGGTGAGGCGTGCTTCCAGGGAACACAGTTTTCTGTTGTTGCTCCTAGCATTAAGCACCATAACCTTGTGTTTGTCTTGAGTGGGTTTCTTTATGTCAGGATTTTTTTTTTGCTTTGATGTTGCCTAAAAAAGACACTATGGGAGAGGCAAGCATCTTTGCCAGTATCCGAAAGCCTAGAGGAGACAGGTGAAGACCATCTCTGGCAAAGCAGGGTGGACTGTCGACCATGTCTTCCCAGGCTGACAGATACTGTATCCCCTTGGATTGACACCAGAAGCTAAGCTAATTGCTGAAGTCAATCATTTTTTGTCTGTAGTGCGGCATCATCCTGGGTTAAGGTAAAATGCTACTTAGTGCTAGGAACATGCCTGCATGGGACACATAATCTGAGAGTTCACTTATGTCTCTCCTCATATAGTCCAGAGAGGTACTTCTCAAGTCATTCACTCCCACATGTACTATGACAGAGTCATAACAGTAATTGTTGTTGAGTGACTTGATTGCATGCATGATTTGATTGATCCTAGCACCTAACAGGCAGCTAACTGTGACTTTCTCCTTGTCCAGCCTGGTGAAGGGGACATCTGTACTGTATGTCTCACTATGGAGTCACCTATGACTAGGACGTTAGCCTTAGGGTCTTATTTGTTGAGACACTTATATGTGTGTTGCTGTGTGAAGTGGGGTCTGTTCTTGTGCCAGCATGCATGATCTGTTTGTGCTTGGGAGGTCTGTGGTCCTTTCATAGGCTCTTACTGAGTACCTCCACATAGGTGGGTCTATGTGACTTGACCTTGCCTTGTGTGGAAGGAGATGTGTGTGTACTGACACACCTTTATTTGTTCACATCTTTTGAAAGCCTTTACTGCATTTTCCTGAACTGCTGTCATTTGCTGTTTAAGTGATTCCATGTCTGCCTGGTAGTCTTGTGGGTATTCGACATATTCAGTCATGGTAACTTTGAGATGGATCATAAAGACGTCAGACATTCACATCAGTTTCCATACCTCAGTTCATATAGACATCAGGTTGTTGGTCACTTCAATTACATTCAATCTCAATAACATTTTGGTTTCTTGAGTGTCAGCCACTGATCATTCTGACAACTCAACTTTAACGCTCAAATTTGTTCTCCCTCAAAATGTTCCTCTCATACTACACAATTCATTTATTCCATCAATAATAATTCTACAACATATTTTCCCTCTGGTCTCTTACATCTCATTGAATATACTTTTAATAATTTTATTATGTAGTAGCATGTACTCATATTCAAGTGAAACATCCCAAAACATGTCCAGCTTCAAAAACACAGGATATAAATCACCAACAATGCATTTTTAAGTACACTAAACTGAGAAATAAATCCAGAATAATTCCAAAGCCAGCATCTGACCGTGGAGTGTTAGGCTTTACATCACCTATAATTCAGATGGAAAAATACAGTGTCATTCATTTTCTGCCAAAAGCAATATCTGATACTTTTCTTTTGAATAATAAAGACATACTTGACTGTACGTTCCCAATTTTATCAGATTACAGAGATATATGGATTTTTATTTTATGGTTATGCCATACTAACACGGACTATTTAAAATGATTCCAGAAATCAATATGCCAAATTGTTATATTGAATTAAAAAAAAATCCATGTACATTGTCTGAAAGAAAATGTCAGCAAGTTTCTCTACACAGTACAAGACATTGCTTCACTTATCATGAAGATGAATTGTTACTTGCTATCGCTACTTAGTGCAACTATCAATCACACTATACACATTACTGTTAATGGTGCTGAAAGATCTACTGGAAGTTATCAGAACAACTGCATTGCACTGCTAGTTATTTTAGTGCAGCTCTGAGTTCAATACTGTTTACCTCTTTTGGAAGATCCAGCTGAAGTTCTTACTGCCTGAGGAAGAGCTCCACACTATAAAGCAATGTTTTGTTTAAGCATCTATGCAAGCTAACATAAAAATCACTTATCTCCTACTCCCCCTGCACTTCTTTCCCATATTAGTCCTCTATAACCAAGATTGTCCTCAAGACTTGGGTAAAATAAAATCAATCACTGGTCTCCCATCACAATTATAGAGGCACACTGTATGAACTACACAATATGTTTCAAAATGTCATTCTGTCAGCAGATGAACAGCAATAGCAGTGTCTACCAGTAAGGGGCATTTTACTCTTTCTGTTATAATTTGTGTATAATTTGTTAATTGTCTTGGATTAATTTAGGATATTGCTTGTAACTGTACTACTTTGACTGAATGCAAGTGATTTATTAATGTACTGAAGATGAAGGGATAAATATCTTATAGGTTGCTAGAGAAGATGATAGTAGAACCAAAGTTTCAAATAAGGCTTAGCACAGACAACCCTGTACTCTCCCAGTTGTCTGCCACTATCATCCTGGATACAATGGAATTGTCTGGACGATTCTCTTTGATCAATTAATAGTAATTCACTTGGTACCAAAAACAGAGAACAGTCATGATGTTGCCATGTTTTCCTTTTCATCATTGCCAAAGCAAGCTTATGTCACTTTAATTAAACAGCTTCTTTAATCAAGCTCGTAAAGATTATTAAAAGTCTACCTTAAGCAGTGTTGGGCCACCTACAGATGTTGCCCACGTGGCATAACTTGAATAACATCACTGCCCCACTGCTCCCTCAAGCTGCCTTGTACACACCCCACTACTGCCCTTTTTTTCTGTCATGCCATCATTTTCTCTTAGTTGCCCATTCATTTTTCCCTGCCTACCCCCTCGCATTTATTAAAATTCACATCCTTCATCTTTCATTCCCTTCATTCTGCCATTAACCCTTACAAAATACTCTGCACTAATAGAACCATCTTACTTGTGCACACTCTTTCTGCTATCATCTTCTTGTGTGCCTTTTCCTGTACTTTCCATTTCTTCAGTTGCATATGTTCAAAAATCCCATTCTCTGCATACTCCTACTCAAATACAATGATACTAATGTCAGGATTTGGTAATTGTACACATTACAAGACAGTGCAGTTACTGAATATGTTGCCATGAGACAGTCTGACTGTTGATGTGTTATTTTGTCCTGCTTTACATACTTGATTGCAGAATAAAGTATCCTTGCTGTACATGAGCTATATTTTATTTACATTTCTGAACTCCTATATTATTAATATATTTATATTGAGAGAAACGTAATATTTAAGCTCAATGATAAATGTGCTGTTTTGTCATAGAAACACTCAAAATTAATGTGTAAATATATTGTATATGTACTATTATTTTAATCATCGATTTATTATCTGTGAGCATTATCCCTATGTACTGATGTTCATTGTTATATGTGGAGATGCTAATTATCTGTGGGGTTTGAGTTCTGGCCTGTGAAAAAGCTTCTTTCATAAAGATGTGTCCCAGTGAACAACAATGAATAAATCTGGAGAAGTTCTGTATGTGCTTGCTCTTAATCATGATGCCCGTCATAAATCTCGTCCCTGGTGCACTGTACTGCTTCCTTAAAACTGAGTCTTGGGTAGGTCCTGCAACAGCTGGAAAGTGTGCATAAGAGGATATGTTTAAATAGTAAGGACTGAGAAAGCATGGGTGTGCAGAGATAACTAAGAGCTCTAAGTATGATAAGTTTAGTCAGGAAAAAGGCAGGAGCACAACAAGAAGAAAAGGAAAGGAAGAGAGTTAAAATGCTCAGGCTAAGTGAGACCACAAAGACAATAAGTCGAAAAAATAATGTGTAGGCAGGTATGGATTTATGTTATGTGAAAAAAAAGCTCATAAGACATTATTTTAAAGATAGGGAGGTAAACAGGTGCCATATATTAGAATCAAACTTCTGTCTACAAATAGGGAGCACTAAAATAGAGAAGATTCTTGGTGTACGGAAAAAGGAGACAAAATAAAAATGACGGACTTTAATTATACTAAAGTAATAGCCGCTTGCATAACTATATAGCCTTATTTGCTGAAATATTTTTATATTAAGATGATTTTTGTTTATATAATTATTATCTTGTCCACAAGCATGTTGTCAAAAAGCAGACTTTCTTTGAAAACATACTGTATATTACATAAAGTTCAAAATATGACCACAACAGAAGAAAATATATCATTACAGCTGTAAAAAAATGAATGGAACGGGTCAGAGAAAAGGTTCACAGTTTCAATGTACAACAGGCTGACTCTAAGGCACTAATGAGTATGTTTAATCACAAAGACAGCAATAAACTCTGAAAGCAGTTTCTTCAAGGAGAAACCGTGGGCCAGTTCATGAATACATAAGAGAGATGTACAGCAGTTTTAGAGAGTGATAAGGATGATGCAGTCTGCGTTTACTTCAATCAGCATTCTTAACATAATAGTAATAATAGTAATAATAATAATTATAAAAAATAAATAAATAAATAAATAAAATAACTGAGATATGGGCAGAATTGATGCCCAAGGTGTAATTGTTTGCCATCAAAGTCTATGATCTTGGCAGTCTTGCCTTGGAGCGCCAACAGTTAACCTCAGCATGTTTTGAAAAATCATAAATCATTTCATGAAGTATATCAGAAATAAACTAACTTCTGGGTTTCATGCAACGTTCTACCTTTTACTGAAATGTGATGTCAGTTAGTTATTTCAGTGTTCAGAAACTGGAGATAGTAACTTCAGCTATGTGAGTGTTTTGGTCTGCTGCATATTACATGCCTCAAATTACTTGAATGATTCATATTTAAACATCAGACTAAGTCACTTCCATTTATTAACTTTTGTTGAGATGCTTGTAACACAGTAATAATTATTACTGTACTTTAAACAGGATACAAAACTCTTGAAGCTCCTGTACTAATTTTGTGCATTTTGCTTGAAGAAAAAATAAATAAATAGCCCTGGGGATTCAATAAACTCTTTGTAGGCTTAGAGCGAAGCCTACACGGAGTTTACTTGTTTGTGAGGTGAGCAACAGTGCTAATTGCATATGCATGCCACATACCACATTTAAACATGAACAAGCATGGTTTCATGGCTAGCAACAGCGTTGCCAGCCAGAAAACTGTGTAAAGCAACACGGACAGCAGCAGACATGTAAACCTGTTTACCTATGGGCAAACTAGGTCACCATGTTTACGCGGTATGCCAGAAGTGTTATGAATCAAGCAATGCATATTGTTCCAATATATTATATGAAAGTGCACACAGTGCATACTATTGTGGAAACCTTTGTTAGGCATACTGAACAAGAGTTATGTAAATGATCTGTAACAGTAAATAGACTGCCATTAAAAATAAACAGTCGGGGGGAGAGTGTGCATGTATTGAACAGGGACACACAGATGAATTGTAGGAATGAACACAGGGAAAGAGGGACAGGTGAAACATGTCAATGTACAGCAGATGAAGACATGTCAATGAAGACAGTTGCAGCAAAAACCCTAATAACATATCGACATGATATATAGACTGCACAGTGGATGTATATTATGTGACTGTCACACAAGGTGACAAAATGATGGAGAAGATTTCTTTGTGATATAAGCATCCTGACATGAACAATGAAGAAGACATCTATCAGGGGATGTTATTTACAATAAGGATTAGGTGCATATTGTGAAGCTATGCAAAATGAGTTGCTTGAATATGACTGTAATGTCATCAGAGGTCTCAATCAAGTGGAACATATAGTTACAGGATCATGGACAACAGTAAACAGAACCACATACAATCATGGACAATATCAAAATAATACCAACAGTAATCCCATGTCTCTGACATAACGTGATTGTGAGTGATAAAAAACTGATAAAAAACAAACAGCACTCAGGCAAGTCTTCCCAATGGTTTACTATTACAAAAACGTACACTTGACTTGAAGTGCTTTTCGTTTGCACTGAAGTAAACTTCATCAGAAGTCAATACCAATTAAATTAACACAATTTAAAATACAAATGTAATGACGTACTTAGTACTCCACCTATACAACAATGGTGGCACTTAAAGTTGTAAGCAGCTAAATACTTCTGAATCAACTTTGGTTTTAAAAGGGACAACAATGATAAACAAACACAATTAACCCTGACGTATCACTTGTATGCTCAACCATATAAAATGTAATATATATATTAAAAACTAAATATAACAGTAAACTAAATATAGCAATTACAAGTGATGATACCACTGCACAAATTAACTATTACATCATTATTAAATTTGTGCTTATTTAAAATACAAAAACTACATTTTCTGTGTGCTTTAACTACTGACTAACTAGTACCCTTTTCATTTGTGTTATGAGATTTACTGCATTAAAAAAGTTGTGTCACTATCGACCCAAATTTTTATTTTTCAAAACGCAACTAATAGAGCACATGTCATTTAACCCAGGAACCCTGTAGACATCTAGCCTTATCTGCCATGACAATTCCAATTCTTCTAAAAGAATGTATGGAAGATACAACCTGATCTATTGCCATATAAGAAAATCCATGACCATGATGGACATGAACATGTTTTGCCAATGCATTTTCTAACTTAACTTTAGTGATTGCATATTGGTGTTCATATACTCTATCTCGAAGCCTGCGTTCAGTTTTCCCGATGTAAAATGCAGGGCACTGTTTACATCTAGCAAGATAAACTATAAACTTGGACTGACAATTAAATTTAGATTTCACTTTATATTGTCTATTTTTCACTGAAAATGAACTAGATGTATCCATATATTTACAATAACTACACGCTTCACATTTAAACATTCCGGTTATCCGTGACACAGGCTGGACAGCTGATTCTAGTATGTTTTTTAAATTCTTCCCCTTCCTGAAAGACATATGTGGAGTTTCACCCAGTTTATCCAATATAGCTGGTGACATTCTAAATAACTCACAGTTTTTCTTTAGAATGTCAATTACCAAATGACTATCACAGCTAAAAGTTGTAATAAATTTTAAACATGGGTCACAGTCTCTAAGGGGTAGCCTACTCTCATTGTGTGTCCGTATTACTTTGTGATCTGATAGATTTAAAAATTTGACATTTTCATCACTTTAAGTGCCACCATTATTGTATAGGTGGAGTACTAAGTACGTCATTACATTTGTATTTTAAATTGTGTTAATTTAATTGGTATTGACTTCTGATGAAGTTTACTTCAGTGCAAACGAAAAGCGCTTCAAGTCAAGTGTACGTTTTTGTAATAGTAAACCATTGGGAAGACTTGCCTGAGTGCTGTTTGTTTTTTATCAGATTTTGTTCATTTTGGTGAGTTTATCTATTATGTGATTGTGAGTGATCATAGATGGTCCTGCATGAACACACATGTAAAGTTATTATGAGTTGTCAGCAATCTATGAGGGAAATCAAGCACACCATACTGAAACTGCAACATCTGCTTGAGGTGTCAGGAGCAACACTGCTATACATCTATGTGAGATTATGCTGCTTAATGCTAGGAGTCTGAACATGAAGCTGCACTGGAGGAAATCATCAACCTGCTAGCTGACAGATTTGACGTAAACTTCAGCCGCCTAGACCCACCGGCCATACCCCCAAGCACTAGTCCTCTGCCTATAATCTCTAGAAGCATGTCATATCTGCTGTCTCCAAGGCTACAAACATGGTCTTAGTGGTACCAGATAACATCCTAGATCATTTACTAAGCAATCTAAGACAGGCCACAGTGGACCCAATTAGCATCCCCTTTACCCATACCCTCAGAACTGGCTTTGTTCCAGCAGAGTGGAAAAAGACAGCAGTAATCCCCTTCTACAAATGGTGGCCGTTAATCAACCCTGGGAACTGTAGACCTATAAATCTAAACAGTCTCATCTGCAAGGCCATGGAAAAATCAGCATAGACATTATCAACAAGGACATAGGTGACCTTCAAACTCAAGACCCAAACAAATTTGCCTTCATTAACAGTAGCCCATGCTTATTAAATCTAGTACATTTCTTTAAGAAAGTCATCAAAGCCCTGGATGAAGCTATGACAGTGCATACTGCCTACCTTGATCTGGCCAAGGGTTTTGACACAGTCCCTCACTCAGATATCATTGAGAAACGCTTCTAGCTGGGGATTAGCCCTTATGTCAGTAGATGGTTAGCCAATTGGTCCACCAATAGAACACATACATGTCAAAGTTGATGACTCAGCCTCTACCAGTAGAGCTGTCACCAGTGGCATACCACAAGGATCTGTGCTGGGCCCTTTACTGTATGGAATGTATTTTTCAGAAGTCCAGGCCAAAGTAGACAACCTTTGGCTTACCAAGTTTGCTGATGATTGCAAATTGGGTGCAATCATTGAGTCCCCCAATGATGTTAACATATTGCAGGAGGGGCTAAAATAGACAAATGATTGGTGCCAATGCCACATGGTCTAACATTAAGTGCAAAAAAGTGCCATTACTATTGCTTTTTGTAAAGTGGAATTCCTCACTAATTACAGTATGGATAACACTCCCCTAAGCTCAAACCTAGTGGAGTGAGGCCTGGTAACACAGGTAAGTAGCAATCTGAACTTTGACCACCAAGTTTCCACAGTGGTAAGGAAAGCCTTCTATGTCATTCACCTCATAAGTTAAGGCATCGGATCCAGATCTGAGGATCTTATAACACCACTGTACTCAAACATCATCAGACCACTAACAGAGTACAATGCTCCCTTTTCCACGTACCTCACCTGACACCTGCAGCAGCTGGAGAGACCACAGGAATTTCTCAACAAGAAAATACAGGGCCTACAAACCATTCCATGACATATGCAGATAGACTGAAAGCTATATCACTGTAATCTGTATCATATAGGCTGCTGAGAGATGTCTTGTGCCTGGCCTACAGGCCAGTTTCTGACCTCACACTGATGGAAATGCTGCACATCTGCAAATCTAATGATACAGGAGTCACTCGCTCTAGGGATCTTGACTTCATCTCTGACATTAACAAAATATGCTTGAGAGATAGCTATAGCTGATGACATCAACAAGTCTGTTGAGAGGAAGATGGTAATAGCACTATCCCACATGTTGGTGTAAAATGCTCTATTTAATGTCAACCAAATGAAGACACATGCACACACAAGTGGGGTTAGAACCCCAATCTAACTAACTACAGAGACTAGAGAAATCAGTACTTAATGCAAGAAACATAGCACCAGTCTGACTTTGGCTTTTATAAGGCTGTAGGACATTTATTGTGGAATACATCATCATTGGATTTTTAAGAGAAGATATTGGGAGGCCTGAATGAAATGGATATGTAGGCATGTAGAACTGTCAAAGTACTAGTATTCCATGGGATTGTAGTGATGACTGCAGGATACACAATTGTGCTCTTCTGACTAGACAGACACATACCAGTTAACTGCAGTGAGATTAAAACCCCTACCTAACTAGGGACACAGACTAGACAAATGAGTACTTAATGCAAGCACCATAGTACAAGTCTGACTTTTACAAGGCTGCAGGACAATTTATTGCAGATGATATCATCACTGGATATTTGAGAGAAGATGTTGGGAGGCCTGTCTGAAATGGACACCTAGCCATGTGCAAATGTCAAGTTATTAAAGATCTGCATGTTACCAGATTGCTGATTGTGCAAAGTATAGCATAGGTTCATAGGTTCATAGGTAAATACTAGGCTATTGGCCCTAGGGCATAATTAAGCCTAGCCAAAATGTTTCAACTTTCGCCTCCCATGAGGTTTAGTTACCTGTGCCTCTGTTGAGCAGGGCCACAGATATGATTCCTGGGGTGAATTTCCTGTCTCCCAACCACTCATCAAGATTCCTCTTGAAGAGCACTAGTGAGATGTTCTGCCTTCCATATATGGGGACCTTATTCCAGAGCAAGGGGAGTCTCTGGGACATGAATATGTCCCTCCAACAAGTCCTGTCTATTGTTGCTGTCAGGTTAATGTCCTTTGAGCATGTAACTCTGATGGATTGGGTTTTCCTTAGGTGGAGCATTTCCATGAATTCAGGGTTTGCCATAGCCTTGTATGTTAGGCAAAGGTCACCTCTGATTAGTCGGTATGCGACCGAGTATAGTTTGAAGTTTTGTAGTTTCGTGGCATAGGGCATGTGTTTAAGGCCCATTATCCTCTTTGTGAGATACTTTTGAGGCCTCTCCAGTTGTTGCAGATGTCTTGTAAGGTACATCCCGAACGGGGCATTGTACTCAATTATGGGTCTAATGAGTGATGAATAGAGGGGGATAATAACTTCCTTATTCCCAGATGCAAACCCCTTTGTGATAAGATGGGCCATGTAGAAGGATTTTTTAACCACTTTAGTGATGTGGTTGTTGAAGGAGAGGTTACAATCCACCTGTGTCCCTAGGTCTATTATCATATTCTCTGTGATAAGTGGGCTGTCACCTATGTTGTAATTCATTGGTACTTGTTTTTTCCCAAAAGGTATGACAATGCACTTTTTGGCATTTAACTCGAGGCCATGATTTTGGCACCATGTATCTGTGTCAGTGAGACCCCTCTGAAGGATGTCTATGTCAGTAGGAGTCTCAATTATGGTGTCCAGTTTGCAATCATCTGCAAACTTTGTTAGCCATAATCCCTTCATGTTTGCTTGTATCTCGGAAAAATAGATGCTGAACAGGAGGGGTCCCAATACTGAGCCCTGTGGTACTCCACTAGTCACAGGTTTGGAGTCCGATCTAGCATTCCCTCTTCTCACCGAATGGGTTCTATCCATGATACAGTTGGCAACCCATCTTGTTACATAGGGGTTTATGTTTAGGTTAGTGAGTGTGTCTATAATTCCCGAGTGGGGAATGGTATTGTACGCCTTGGCAAGATCAAGGTATGCTGTGTGGACCACCTTCCCTTCATCTATTGCCTCAGTGACCTTTTCAAAAAATTCAACCAGATTGAGGAGAAATGACTGTCCCTTTATGAACCCAAACTGGGTAGGGTCTAGAGTTTGTAGGTTCCCGATGTCTTTGTTTATGAGTTCCATGATGATGCACTCCATGGCCTTACAGACTAGGCTCATCAGTCTGATGGGGCAGTAGTTCCTGGGGTCAGTGGTGGCATCTCTTTTGTGGACTTGGATGACTGTTGTTGTGTGCCACTCTGTGGGCACATAGCCTTAGGTGAGGGGGTAGCTAAACATGGTATTAAGGTGCGGGATTAATTCCTTTTGGAGCTTATGTATCACGCCACCTGGGATGCTGTTAGGTCCCATAGATGCTGTGTTTTTTACTTTGGAGAGTGCTGTTTTGACATGGGTGTCTTTGATTTCAGGGGCAGCACAATCATTTGGTATGGATATGGGCCCTCTAGGTGGTGAGGGTGGGGTAAAGTTTGCACTGAACCTATCTGCCAATATATTGGTGATATCAGTTGGTTCCATAACTTTTGAACCATTATGCTGTAGCTCAGAGCAGATCTGAGTGTTGCAGTTTGGGTTCTTGGCATAGCTAAAAAATGCTTTCTGGTTGTCTTTGGTATCTGTTGCGATTTGTCTTTCAAAGTTCACCTTAGAGGTTTTTATGAGGGTTCTTAGCTTTTTGCTAAGGTTGGTCAGGGATCCCTTCCATTCCTGGGTTTTTACTCTTTTTTGTAATAATTTCTTTCTTCTATTGTAGAGCTTATTTATGGCCGGGGTCCCCCAGACTAGTTTCCTCTTTTTGGAGGAATGGGTCTTGGTCTTGTTTGGGATAGCATGGTCCATTCACACGTGTAAGTGCTTGTAGAATGCTTTTGTGTAGGATACAGCAGATTCAATCATATTTACATTCTGCGTTGTAGCAACAAAATTTGCCAGCTCTGTCTTGAGTAGCATAAAGTTTGCTTTGCAGAAGTTGTTTTACCATGGTTTCACTGGGAGGGGGTGAGGGTGGTATGTGGATATCTAGGGTGATGAGTTTATGGTCTGATCTGACCAATAATGAATTTACCACAGGTGTGGAGCATTTATCCCCCATGTTGGTGATAATCATGTCCAGTATATTGTTACCTCTCATGGGGGTGCTAATAAGCTGGTCCAGGGCATTTGAGTTTATATATTCGAGGAAGCGCTGAGCAAAGGTATTAGTGCTTCTGTAGTTTTCCCAGTTAATATTTGGGTAATTGAAATTACACAGTTTAAGGGTGTTCAGTTGAACCTTCATGTTTTCAGTATCTCGAGGAACAAGGAGTGGTTGTCCTGGGTCAGGGATGGTGATCTGTAGCAAGCTACAATCTGAATTGCAGTTTTGCCCATTGTAAGTTGCACTTGGATGATTTCCAAGGCATCATAATTTGAAACCAGTCTGGAGGTGTGATTATCCTTGAAGAATATGGATATGCCTCCTCCCTTTGTATTTCAGTCCGGGTTTTGTGGCCAAAATGTGCGATATGAGTTGTAGCCTGGTATCACTGGGGTGCTCTCTTGAGCCTTGAACCAGGTCTCCATTACTGCACAAATATCAATGCTCTCCATATTAAGGAGTGCCTTGAGAAAGTGCATTTTGAGATTTAAACTCCTAGCATTGAGCAGCATGACCCTCAGTTTTTTGTCGCTGGAACTTGTTATGGCAGTGGATCTGTCTTTTGAGCCTTGCCTGAAAAAGGCACTATGGGGGTGGCAAGAGCCTTTGGCAGTATCCTGAATCCCAGGGGTGACAGGTGCAAGCCATCTCTGGTGAGACATCAAGGCTTGTCAAGCATGTCATCCCAGGCATACAGATACTGGATCCCCTTTGAATGACACCAGAAACTTAGCCAATTGTTGAAATATATCATTTTTTTCCTTGTACTGAGGTATCATTCTTGGTGAGGGTAAGATGCAGCTCAGGGCTAGGGTCGTACCTGCCTTGGTTACATGATCAGGGAGCTCTTCTATGTCCCTTTTTATGTAGTCCAGGGAGGTACACCTCAGGTCATTCACACCAACATGGACAATGACAGAGTCATATTTGTACTTGTCATGGAGTAACCTGAGTGTGTGGGTAATGTGGTGGATTCTGGCACCTGGCAAGCACCTGTCGGTGACCTTCTCTTTGTTCTGCCTGGTGAGAGGGACATCTGTGTGCCTGACTATGGAGTCACCTATTACAAGTGTGTTAAGTATGGTGTTTTGCCTTAAGGGCTGTGGATGTCTGGCACACTGATTTTGGAGGTTATGTGTTGATTTCAGTGTGTTAGTGGGTGTAGGTTGCTTGCGTGTCTGCTTTGGAGGTCCCTGCTGTTTCTGCAGATTTTTATTTAGAGCCTCCAAATATGTCTTTGCATATCTATGTGTGGGGTTTGCAGTTGCATGTTTGGTGGGTCTATGTGCAATGAGTGGGGTGTTGCAGGTTGGTACCTTCTCTTCCTGTCTGTCAAATCCAGTCATAGCTGGAGAGAGCTTTGCCTCAAGTTTGGCTATGTAAGTGCATCTCTCGCAGATTTTGGTGTCGTGTGGTAGGAGGAGAGGTTTGTCTGTGTACATGAGACAGTTGTGACATTGCCTCAGGATGCCCATATTCATGAGGTGAACAAGAGAATACCCTGGGAGCTGGCTCATGGACATGCCTGAGAGAGTTTTGGAACTTATTCTTATTTACCTGGTGGGAAGAGTAGTTTGGCTGTTCCCTACAAATAACTGTAGGGGATTAAGTACTAGAAGTTGTTTGTGCTTCTATCTCTTTTTGGATCAAGTGCTAGTCTGAAAGTGCAGATTTGAGTGCTAAATCTGGAAGAACTGGCTAGTGCTAAGGGAAAATCTGAACTGCAGACTCAGCTGAGCTGGGAATAGTTTAACCCTAGCTAACTGCCTCTGCGCTATGCGCAAAACCTTGCAAATACGGTTCTTATACCAGAAAGATTAAAGAGATGGAAATTAGCCCAAAATGGCCAATACAACTATGGTTTCTGGGGAGAAACCACTCCTCCAAGGTCAGGTAGGCTGTTTAGAGCTCCCCACTCTCACTGGTGAACAAAGAAACTTCCTTTTTGCCCAAGTAAGGTCTGGCCAACACAGAAGCTTAAACACAGTCCCGGTATCAGCAAGTATCTGAAACTGGACTTTTCTAGCTTAGTAAGGTGGGAAAATAGCAAGTTTTTTTTGTTTTTTTGTTTTTTTTTTCAGTAAAACAGTGGAAACAAATTAAAAAGCACTTAAAGAACAGTAATGGCTGTTGCACATGTGTGGGAAGCCAGTAACAATAAAAACAATACAATTTACAACAAAAAATGATTTTTTTTTAAGTGCAAACACAAATAAATGCTGTTGCAGTACAAAAATAAGCATTTTAGAAGCAGGAAATGTCTGCAAATGAGCGTTTAGGCAGAAATTGCTTAAATATCAAGAAAAAAGCCAGAAAAGGGTAATTAAATACTCCAAAGGCTCTCCTTTTGTCTCACTGGCACTGTAGGTCTCTGCAGAACACCTGGGTAGCATCTGCTGAGCTGATACAAACACAAAAAACATGCAAATGCGGTTCTTATACCAGAAAGATTAAAGAGATTGAAATTAGCCCAAAATGGAAATAAAACTACAGTTTCTGGGTTGAAACTGCTCCTCCAAGTGCAGGTAGGCTGTTCAGAGCTCCTCTCTCTGACTGGTGAACAAAGAAACTTCCTTTTTACCCAAGTAAGGTCTGGCCAACACAGAAGCTTAAACAGAGTCCAGGTATCAGCAAGTATCTGAAACTGGACTTTTCTAGCTTAGTAAGGTAGGAAAATAGCAAGTTTTTTTTGTTTTTTTTTCAGTAAAACAGTGGAAACAAATGAAAAAACACGTCTAAAGAACAGTAATGGCTGTTGCATGTGTGTGGAAAGCCAGTAACAATAAAAAAATACAATTTACAACAAAAAATCGATTTTTTTAAAAGTGCAAATACAAATAAATGCTGTTACAGTACAAAAATAAGCATTTTAGAAGCAGTAAACACCATAAAATGAGTGTTTCGGCAGAAATTGCTTAAATATCAAGAAAAAAGCCAGAAAAAGGTACTTAAACACGTCGGGGGTGTGGGGGGGGGGCGAAGACCCCCACGTTAAGTAATGTTTTACTGTTTTGTTTTTGTTTCGGAACAGCAATTGTTTTCCATTGGAAAATAATTGCTGTTCTGAAGTTTTGACCTTGTAAGCTTTTGCTTACATGGGGTCGATTATCTGTCATTCGCTCTTCTGAGCATGCAATATGATAATATAGACCCAGAAAGAACTATAGACACCCATGTCACAATGGTGTAAAATGAAAATATGTATAGAATATTGGCTGAATTTGGGCTGTCACCTAAATAAAGAGGGGTGACAAAAACACAATCATTTTGTGTAGCCAGTTGGACTGAATCAAGTGTGTGAAGAAGGCACGTGTGTGAAGTGGAGACCTATGCATCTGATGGCATTTTTTTGGTGAGGCAGGTGCCCTTTTTTTACTTCAGTAACAGGAATGTTGGGTAAGGGACATGGGTATTTCTGAGTCAGGTAAGTAGATTATATGAGGAAGCAGATGCAAACAAACAGAATGAGCAAAACAAGACATAGGGATGGTAAGAAACACTACAGTTTGGGGGATACCAGATTTGGGGGCTAGAGAGGGGACAACAGATGCCCATACCCATCAGACATGGGGACAGTGAGACTCTAGTCATCACCTGTGGGACTGCCATCACTGCTCCCTTACTGTGCTGGCTGTTTGGAGTGCTTGATATCTTTTCCTATGGACCATAAATGAGAACAGCCTCTCCATTCAGCATAGGCGTGCACCAATGGTGCTGTGCATGACCCTATGCACCAACTCTGGCATCTCCTTTCAGGTGATAAAATCCCCACCTCCACCAGTACTTCTGGAGGGTACCACAGCATCAGCTGCCAGAGCAGTGCTACCTGATGAAGAAGGCCCAGGTAGTGCAGGGGCAGAGGAAGCAGTACTGCCAGGTTGGGTCTCAGATGTGCTGGGTGTCAGTGCAGGAGCCAGTGTAGTGGGGGCAAACTAAGCCAAAGGGGTTGCCCTACCTCCCTGTACAGTAATGCATTTTGTGATTTGTCAGAAATGGATAACATGGAAACATTTTGATGACACACAGAAAAAAAACAGAGATGAGGGTTGGGGCAAGAGAAAAAAAAAGAGATAATTAATACCATTATATGTGACATACAATGCGTTATTGCAATAATAAAGTATTTTATCTCTCTACTTTTACACTTAAGTATTCTTCTTATCTCTCTACTTTTACATTTATGTATACTTCTTAACAACTATAAACTATAACTAAGGATTGCTCAAAGTAATGCTTGCATTTTGTATATATTGCACATATGCTTGGTCCAGTTATACAGAATAAGTTAACAGCAGGGCATTTATGCCACTTTTGTTGAAATTAAATTATGTAATATTTTAAAGGGTTTTACTATATATTTGTTACTTGTGGTATTTGAACCTACAATGTCTGACTACAGTATTAGACTTGATACCTACAGGTGGCTTGTACTACAGACTGAAGTATGCATGCTTGCTTTTACAATTAGGATGTGCATGTTTACTTTGCTACAAATGTATAGTAAAGCAATACTTTACCTAAAATCATAGTTTTGTTGTGCTGCATACATACCCATTGCTTCCCTCCGTCTCTCTAAATGCTCAGCATGGACACCTCTATTCACCGTAATCTCTTGGTTGGCTGTAGAATAAAGAGAAGAGAACAAGAGCATTATGCATACCAGTCTTGCCCATGTGCAGCTTTCTATCTACTATAAATTCTGTTTATCAGTATACTTACATCACTGTGGGATGTCAGCAGTCCTAAAGTCATCCAGCCACTGGTTGAATGTATCCCTCTTGTGCTTTTTCAGGTCATTAAAGTGATACCTATACTGTCTTCCAGTGAGTGGAGTGCCAGTTGGATTACTCGAGACAGCCTTGACCAGACTATTCCATGCCTCAGACATGTACTGGGAGCTGGTGTAGTCAGTAGTCCCCTTGCAAGAGCTTTTGGCTGTGGCGCTTTACAAGGAGTGCAGTGAAAATTCTGGAATCCTCAATGCCATGCCTCTGCACCCTACATTGGGCATTATCCCTTCTACCACCAGACATGTCCGACCAGGGAAAACAGCAATAGTTAAAAATTATTTCCCCCCAATGGCTATGATCAGATTTACTGGTAGAGTACAAACCTGAACAATGTCAACCACTTTTGCATGATGTTAAGTGGAGAGCAACAGTGCCAAGCAGAGATGAAAGCATTTTTTAACTGGAAAATTAATCTGACACTTAGCATTAGTTTGAGGTTGTTGGCTGCTGGAACTGTTAGGTGATTTAACTTTGCAGACATGCACTGCAGGTATACATTTTATGACCTGACACATTTTTTGTGGCTTTACACACTAATAAAATTAATTTTTACAATGTGGGATCCAAACCTATGTATAACAGACAAAATATTTTTTCTACAGTGCTGATTTTTCATCCTTGATACAGCAGAAGTGCTTCTCAGACATACTTGTTATTTACATATAATTACACATTATAGACTGAGAAATTAACCATGTGTGTGTGTGTGTGTGTGTGTGTGTGTGTGTGTGTGTGTGTGTGTGTGTGTGTGTGTGTGTGTGTGAGCTGACAATGTCCTGATTTATACATCCCTGTGTGTATGAGTATTATTATTTTTTTTTTTTTCACTAAATATTTTTTTTATTATTTCAAATAAGATGTCTTAAACATTACATGAAATAAAAATAAATAACATATTTACAATTCTAAAACATTACTAACTTCAAACCATTATATAACTATTTACATTGGTGTCTATGCAAATAACATTGAAATTCTATATTATATAGAGTTAGAAACATAAGATGATATATCTTCTTCGATATTTTCAAGTATTTCCAGTACTTTCATCCAAGAGTAATAGTAAGAAGTAGATCTTTTAGTTCTGTTCTTCACTGTTAATATTTCCATGTGAGCAACTGTTGTTGTTAAAGTCTCAAATTCCTTGAACGTAGGAAGCCTCATTTTTCCAGTGTATAGTTATGATTTTACGTGAAATTGCCAATAGTGACCATAGGATTTTAGTGTCTTTTTTGGTACACAGTTTGGAATAGGAGAGTTGAATAAAATTAAAGACTTTGTTAATTGAAAATTATCATTATAAACAGTCTGAAAAAATAATTAATGGATTTCCAGTACATATTGAGACATATACATTCATAAAAACATGCTGCCAATCTGCTTTTATCTTGATATGGCATTTCCAACATTGATCTTCAATAGAATACATTTTGGCTAACCTATGTGGTGTATAGAAACTTCTATGTAGATATCTCCAACTGAATAATTGCCAGTATTTTGATAATGTAGAAAATTTGGAAGATTTTAGAATATCACTTTTTTCTTCTTCAACTGGAGGATGTTTGTTTATTAAAGTATAATAATCCCAGTATGATTTTTCATGATAGTTTCTTGTTTTTTTAACAATTTTATAGATATTAGACAAATAACCTGTACCCTGATAAGGCTGTTTTGTGATAAGAAACAGGTATTCAATGAGTTTTGGAGCTTCATGTCTAACTGAAGGTTGCATTTGTTCTATTTTATTTATAAGAAAATGCCTTAGATTTTGTAAAACAGCCAATTGTCTTTATTTATATTATAATTATAAATTATCTGTTCCTTTGTTAGAATTTTCCCTTTCTCTATAAGTTGATGCCAAAAGAGTAATGTTTCTTCTTTAAGTATATTTATTTTAGATATTTGGAATGTATCTAGAATATTTGGTGTAAAAGCTATAGGAAAATAAGAAAAATCCAAGAATTAATATTTGGTATTTTGTTTATATATGTTCTGAACACTGAAAGTGTAGAACTTACATAGTTTGATGGCAATTTATTAATATTATTCCTTTTCCCTAAAAATAATCTTTTAACATCCATATAAGGGGTGATGGTATTACTGTTAAGTTGTCTTGTATGTGATTATAATTGATTTCTATGTAAATCTGCTCATGGGCTTGTTTCCATATAGGTGTGTATGAATTATTTAACCATAGTGTTATGTTTTTAATAACAGATGAGGTAATATATAAATCAATATCCGTAAATTAATTCCACCATCTTCCCAATCTGACAAATGTTTATTTAAGGCTATACGGGTTTATTTGGAAACCATAGAAAATTTAAAATTAGTTTATTGTATCTTTGAATAATATATTTGGGAGGTGGCAATGAAAAATTTTGTATTAAGTATAATATTTTGGGAAATATGATTATTTTAATAAGATATAATCTGTCTGCTGTTGAAAAGATATATTTATTCCAGTAACCAATTGTTTGTTCTATTTTGTCTAGTATTTTATTATAGTTAAATATTAGAGAATCTGTTAATTCATTGAGTAGATTTATTCCCAGATATAATAATTTACTTTCTGTTACTATATATTTGGAAAATCTTTTGTTTATATTATTTTTTTTTTACAATTACAGGGCATAATTTTAGTTTTGTTTTCATTAAATTTTAAGCCTGAAATATTTTGAAATGTATTCATGGAGTTAAATAGAGCATTCAAAGACTCATTTGCATCTGAGAGAGTTAATAGTATGTCATCAGCAAAGAGTTGGATTTTAAGGTTTAACATTTTATTAATACAAATGCCCTTTATGTTATTGTTTGATCTGATTTGATTTGCAAAGGGTTCTATGAGTAATGCAAATAACAATGGTGATAAAGGGCAACCTTGTTTAGTTCCCTTTTTTATTGTTATAGGGCCTGATCTATATGATCCCAGTTTAACATATGCAGTAGATTTTTCATATAGTATTTGGATAAGATTATTAAAATTAGAAGGAAAGTTATATTCTTTTAAAACTAGTGAAAGAAAGTTCCAATTAACCAAATCAAAAGCTTTATTGATATCTAATGAGATTACATTTAAATTTAGGACTTTATGTTTGCTATAATCTATTAATGTTAGTATTCTTTAATATTATCTGAAGTATTTCTTCCTTTAATAAAACCTGTTTGATCTTTGTGAATTAAGAAAGGAAGAAAGTGTTTGATCCTATCTCGTATATAGCCATAAACATCATGTAGTCTATATTGAGTAATGATATTGGCCTATATGAGGAACACTGTTTCTCATCTTTATCTGGTTTGATAATTGGGGATATCAATGAATATTTCCAAGAGGGTGGTATATTCAAATCTTTATTGGCTATATCATATACTTTTAATAATAAAGATATGGCTTGATTGGGTATTAATTTATACATTTCTGGTAGCATATTGTCTGGGCCAGGTGCTTTATTTGTCTTGAGCTTTTAATTTGTGATTTTAATTCTGTCATATTGATTGGTTTGTTTATAATGTCTATTTGTTCTTGTGTTAATTTAATATGAATATTGTTTTCTAAGTATTTTTTATATTCTTAGTAGGTGTATCTTGAGTATTTATGGAATTATCAATGTTAAATTGGAGTCTGAATGCTTCTAAAATATCATTTAGTTCCGTAACTCTTTTGTTAGTATTGGGAATAAATATTTCTTTTATTTGCTTAGATTTAATTATTTTTTTGTTCTATTAGTTAAGTATCTCAGGTGTGCTGAATTAGTAGCGTATGAGTTTATTTTTATCTTTTCTAAGTTAATCATAATCTTATGGTGTAGCAATTCTGTATACTTCTTATTGATTTGTGTAAGTTCTTGAACTTGAGTAGCATTACCCTTTTGTATTTCCAGTTTCAATTTATCTGCTTTGTTTTGTAAGTCTAGCATATCTTTATTCCATAACTTCCTTTTATTTATGTACCAGGATAATATCTTCCCATATGTAACTGCTTTTAATGAATCCCAGACATATATTTCTGAAATATCTTCTGTGTAATTTATTTCTAGAAAGTTTTTGATTGTTTCTTCATAAAATTCTTTGAAATCTCTCAATTTTGTGATATAGGAAGGTATCCTAGTAATGGGATTTGAATAAAATGGTGTAAGCTCTATCTCAAAGACTATGGCATTATGATCAGATAAAGGACAATTTATGATTTTGACTTTGTCAGTTTTGTTATTAGGTCATTGGCAACATATATTCTATCAATTCTAGAGTTAGTTTTATATCTATGAGAATAAAATGTGAAGATTAGTGAGTCTGGTTCTGCAAATTCATTTATATCTTTTAAATACAATGTATCTATAAATTTTGATAGTGCTTTAGAGATGGGTTGTTTTCTTCTTTTGGATTTAGAATCTGTATCTTTTTCATTCATTATACAGTTGAAGTCTCCTGCCAATATCAGGCTACCCTTAGTTAAATGAATTATCTCTTCAAAATGCTGTTTAACTGTTTTAATCCTAGTCCTGGGATCCAGTATAGATTTACTAACGTATAGATTCTCTTATTTAACTGTATTGAAACTAGACAAAACATACCTGATGTATCTTGATGAGTAGTAATTATTTTAGGTGTTATAGGTGAGGTAGCAAGTAGTATAGGTAGTCCTCTTTTTTGTTTTGTATTGAGAGTTTATTAGTACTGTGTAATTATTAATATTTAAGTTATTTATATCTCTATCTAATAAGTGTGTCTCTTGTAAAAGACTATTTGTGGTTTATGTAAGTTTATGTACTTGAATAGGCTTCTCCTTTTATTACTATTATTTAGACCATTAACATTTATGGATAAACATTTCATTTCCTAGTTTTGAGTTTGTTTTATGTGTAAGTTTATGTAAATATTGTTTATTCTTAGTTCCATCTTGGATACAGAATTCAAAAAGTTTTTCTTGTATGATTTTTGCATGTTTCTGAGTGACACCAAAGTGATAGAATAAAAAAAACAAAGAACTTCCAAACTTGTAATTCTTAACCTTAAAACCATTCCCTATTGCTATGAGGTAATATACCTCTTCGTTTGGTTAGTGAATCTAACCAAACAAACTTTCTACCCTCACAAATAATATTTGGATCCGTTTCTCTTATCCTCTTAGTTTTAAATAAAGATAATTGAATAATATATTAAGATAATCTAATCAGCTAAAATATATACATATATTCTTTACTCATCTTATTGTAATTCAATAATACTTACTTCTAAGCAGGTTTCAAAAAAGTACAAATATTTAGATTAAGGTAGTATCATTTCAAAATAATTTAGGGTATTAATAAACATCATGTTAAAATCTATAACTGTATATTTCATACATCTGTTGAAAACTATTTACTGACATTACTGTATAATACAGTACCATTGTTGTGCAATTGTTTTAGACTACTCAAGTCGAAACCAGTGTTTAAATTAATATTTGCAAAGTCATATTGGAATAAAACATGAATAGTTCTGAAACCACATCATATTTCATGTTTAACATAAACTGAAATGCGATACAATGTATAAGTATATTAATATTTCTTTAGTAGACATTAAATATGTTCCTCTGATTGCATTTTTCAGCTTTTCAATGACAATTCCCATGGCTGGAGACAACAAGATCACAATTTAGACAGCTCCCTTATCCAAGAGACCACTCATAATGTTGTTACCTGATTGAGTGTCTTGTTGCCAACACTTCCATCAACCCTCAGAGGGACCCTGCACAATGAAAACTGACACAGTACAGAGGTAAAACTGCAGCGCACTTGACCACACCCTCAAAGCAAACATCTATGTATATCACACATCAACTCCCACAGCTTAGACTGACACCCAACCAGTGAGTCTATCTGCTGACAACAAGTGCTGGAGATACAATCCTGACCTACTCAACACCAGTAATTCAATCCTATAACTGAACAAAAGTATACTGGAGAACACATCAAAACAATGGAAGCTGCTAAGATTCAAACCACCATGTACAAAAATATTACAGGCCAAAATTCCCAACCCATTTTGCAGCAAAGAGACAAAACGTATTAAAACCATGGGGTAACACCTTTACCACGCCAAAAAGGTGTCCAAGAAGCTTGTTTTTCCTCCAACATCGGAGGACAGCCACGATGATCCATGCACTGCAAGAGTACCATTTTATCCTGGCAATTGCTTCACGACTGTATATAGAAACATTTAATCCAAATCATTAACTGGCACCACAACAATATTTCTCAGAAAAGCTGTTTTACAGCCAATGACCAGACAGAACGCATCATTGAGAGGATACATTTATCAAATGTCAAGTGCCCCAGCCATAATACAAGTGTCTCCTCAAATCAATCCCCAACGAATCTACTGCCCACCAAACTTGCAGACCAATACTGGCATCCTTTCATGCAGTCACATTGAAACACAAAATACAGGTCCGCTGATCAGGAACAACCAGGCTCTCAACTGCCAGACAACACACCCGTCTGCAGAAAGGACCAAGAATCATAGTTGCATTGTCAAGCATCCTTGTCCACACTAACAGTAACATGATATACCCGCATACACTAGTATTGTGTCATTCTTGATAATGTAAAAAGCCAGACAATATTATAAGAAGGGTGAAGCCACAGCCAGGCAACATAACAAGAAGAGCACAGCCGCAGTCACCATTCAGATGAGCAAACAGGAACAGCATGAGCCATCTAAGGATGGATAGCCCATTGAGTACCTGCCGCAATGCATGCCCATAATGCATGGCAACCCAGTAACAAATTAGGGTGTGGGCTAAGCCTCTCCCCCTTCCACTCAAATCAGATCCAACACAATATGTGTGTAGAACACAGATGCTTCGACAAAGCCCAAAGCCACATGGGATATAAACATTGTATAATTGACACACCGGGTCAAATCCACTGTTGTTATGTTACTCATTATAGTTGCCTATACAATCATTGCTTCCACTTTCTCCATCTAGTATACCATAATGCCATCTAAATGTTTGATTTGCCAAATGCACATCCAACCTTCTTGTTACATCCCACCTGCCCACCCGAGGGCATACCTTGGCAGCAGGACATCAGTAGTATTCTGCAGGAGCACCAGCGTGGGAAATGGCAACCCTCCCCAAAACAAACCTGTCAGTTGCTTGACATTTACTAGTTTCTTTAGAGAATTTGTAAAACAGCAGTGATTTTATTTGCTGATGATTAATTTCTGCTTTTTAACTCTGCTGTATAAAACATAGTAAGGGATAGCTAAAATGTCTGGAAATCTAAACTGATAGAAAGACAAGCAGATATATGTCCTTATCTACCAAGGTGCTAGAAGACATCAGTAGCCATAAACTGAAAGTGCTTCAAAAATAAATATCTGTGTATATTTATATGAACCTTTTATATTATTTATGTTTCCTTAGAAGGAATTTCGGTTTCTGTATCTTTAAATGTGAACCTAGCTTATTTTCTGACTAGACGTCAATTAGAAAGAGTCAGGGGATGGCGTACATAAGTAAATGCGACAAGCAATAAGTAACTCAAGTTTCTAGTGATGTTTGTGGCTGTTAAATTGTCTCGAGAACCAAGCGGGGAAAAGGTATGTGTTTTTTCTTTTTTCTTTTTCCTCCTCTTATTTGGTGACAAACTCATGTAGTGTGCACGCAAGCACTCTAGTTTGCAGAGTAGTGTTCACAACTATCAAACTTTGCATTTTAAACATGCTATGCCTTATTTCTCTACAAAAGAAAAGACAACAGGATATCTAAGCTAGTCACAAGCATCTTTCAACTCCGGATGTCTGGAGCCACAACACACATGACTTATAGCCTCAAAATATCACTTAAAACATATTTTTTCACTGGACTATATCAGTATGTGCATATGGGTCAAAGGCAGAACATCTTTTAAGATTATTTAAAGTAGTCTTATGATACATCCTAACTGAAATACTTCATTTCAAAAGCAACACATTTCTGCCCAGCATTAGCGTTTATCCAAACAGGGACACTTTTAACTTATAAAAGTAATACTATCAGGGATGTAACTAATAATAAGTTATATAGCAGCCATTACTATACCTATTAAGCAATATAACCATATACTGATTAAAGTATTATAAGTTAATGAAGATTTAATAAAAGAAGAGAAAAATAAAACAACAAAACACAAAGAGAGAAAATAAATAAATAAATAAATAAATAAATAAACTATTTGGGAACATTATTATGCATTGATTACTCTGATTAAGAATATGAAAATAATAGATGGATAATAATGAAAAATAGAGTAATGTTTAAATTATGCTTAGTATATTGATGTGATTTGAGATAAATGTATTTACATTTATGCTAATTTTGACATTTAAAATATAATTGAAAACAGTACCTGTTTTGGTGTAACTTGAAGACAGTAAGAACTTTTCTTTTGTTGTTAGTATTATTATTTAGATTTTTACAGAATATAACATATGTAAGATTATTTGTCCTTTAGTTTTTTTTTCTTTTGCTCAACAGTTTTCCAATTATTTACTTCAGCATTTCTCTTGTGTACTTATTGTCCAGTCCATAGATTCTTCATGTGTTAGGATGTTGTTGTTGGTAAGGTATTTTATTGCTGAATCTACTGTTTCAAAGATTTTATTCCATTTGGTAGAAAACTTTCAGTCTGGCTGGAGATAAAAGATGGAGTTTCAGTCGCTTTGTCTTCAAGGTTTTCTTTTTGTAGATAGAAATTCTTTTCTTTTGAAACCACCTTTGTAGAATAATCATTGTCAAATCTTATTAATAAATCATTGTATTTGATGGGAGAATTTGCCCAAGCATTTCTTAATATAAGATCTTTATCTTGTGTAGAAAAAAGTCTCACAATTATAGATCTCGGCTTGTTCTTACCCGGAGAAGAAGCATTTCCAGAAGCTGCTAGTGATCTATGCCCGTTCTATACCATATGAAAGAGCTTCAGGTATTTTTGTTACATCTGGTATCCAGGTGGTAAGAAAGTTTATCATATTGTCCCCTTCAGATTTTTCTGGTAGACCATATATTCTAATATTATTTCTTCTTGTTCGGTTTTCCATATCATCAAGCTTTTCTAGTAAATATGTATTCTGTTGAAGTAAGAATTCAGTTTGTTGTTCTTCTATTTGGACTCTAGTGTCAATGTCACTTAATGACTGTTCAATAAGTGATATCTGTCCTTTCTGCTGTGTAAACATTTCTTGAAGCTGTTCCAGTTGTTGTGAGCACTTTTCTTTAAAAGTATCTATTTTATTGTCCATCTTGTCGATTTTTATTGTAAGTTCCTGTATATTTGTAATGAGAGACTGCAGGTCTTTTCTGAGAGAAGAGTCTTGTGCTGTATTCCTTGGATGACTCATGCTGTAAAGCTGATATTGGTGCTGATTTTCCAGTAATTAATTTGACAGGAATTATTCAAGTTCTGACAATAAATTTTTTCTTATAGATGCTCAGAGTTATTAGAAATAAGTTAGTAATAAAAATTTCTTCAAATTAAATATTATTTTGTAAAATTCGTGTCAGGAATTGTATTGAGGTAAGAGAGCTGAAATGAAGTGCAGCTATCAGTTCAGCATCCTAGCCACGCCCCCTGTATGAGTATTATTGAAGTCTGGAGACCATCCAAAGCTAGAGAACACAATTATGATTACAGCAAAATCTTAGTCAGTATACCCTCACTTACACAAATAATTCACATGAGTTTATTAAAATTGAGTTTACAACACTTAATAAAATTAGGAGTGTGTAATAATTTATTTTCATGTGAATTTTAAAATAAAACAACAGTAAAAATATTTAGAATTTGCTTTCTTAGTATCCTGGATCATCTGTATTGCAGCCCTTACACCTACTGCTACAGGAAAAGTTAAAAAGCAATTGGATATTTTCATATTCATTATTAACTTTAACTACTGCACAATGTCCTTTAGCATGCTTGTGCAGCGCTAACATACTTGAAAGAATGTGTCTTGTTTTGAAATTGTCTACTGGCTGCTTCATCTCTGCAGGTGTTCTAGAGCTGCAGGTGCTGGGGAAGGCTACGAACTGCCATCTACACCGCTTAGCACATTTGCAAAATGGAAAGCAGAAAAATGCAACAATGTATCCTTTTTGAAATTGAGAATGTCTACATCCTGTCTGATTGTGTGTGGGCCTCTAGTCCAGGTTTGTGCAATAGTAAATAATGTGCAAATGTGAGAATCAAGGCTAAACTTGTTTTATCAATGTGAGCAGCATTTCTTAGGTTTCATCCTTAAAAAATAAATGTGGGGCTTGAACCGTGATCTACGGATACTATATACTGCTTGGATAACCATGTTTAGCAGATGTGCTACACACACATATGCAATTCCCCAATGTAGTTTATGTATTGGTTATCATAAAAGCACATTTATTGTATTTATCTATTTCCTTGTTTGTGCTAAGCCACACACCAAACAAATACTGGCATATTTATTTTTATTTAACATTTGTTTACCGGGAAAGTCCAACTTGGAACAAAGCCAATTTTCAGAGGAGGCCTGGGGAGAAATGTTCCAGACACATATCTTTGTAATGTGAGAGAAAACCAGTGCACCCAGAGGAAACCCACACAAGCACAGGGAGGACATGCAGATACCACATAGAAAGCACCACAGCCAAGAATCTAACTAAAGAACCTCTTGATATGAGGTAACAGCTCTACTGCAGCACCACTGCACCATTCATAAGGCCATATTAAAAAATATATATAAAATAAACAACAGTACAAAATAAATGTTAGTGCACTTGAAAGATTTAACACAAGTCTGGATCTGAACCACATAGTTTATGCAAATATTGTTTTCTCCAAACAGTTATTCATTGTAGTTATAAGTATCCATGTGTAGGGTTTAAAATGTATGAAATATGTGGGGGGCTATGCCCCCCACACAACCCCTAACTATATATACTAATTCCAGGATCACACTACCATGGGGAAAAGGGCATATAGCATTTTCAGTGTTTTAAGTTTCAGTCAAATGAGTTTTCATTGTTTAGAGCTTTCTATGTTTTGGTTTCAGCCAAATGATTTTCCACCAAATGAGTTTTCTATCATTTGTATCATTTGATAGGGACCCATATATATATATATATATATATATATATATATATATATGTGTGTGTGTGTGTGTGTGTGTGTGTGTGTGTGTGTGTGTGTGTGTGCATTATCAAATGCTACTTTTATCTGTAAGCAATTCTTAGAAGTTTATTGATGGCATAGGCATTTTTTAGGGCATTTTACTTTCTCAGATGCAAAGCCTTATTAACTTTCATCCAAGTGTTAATGTTACAACTATTTCTCTTTACACTATTCTATTGTTATTTCAGTGAAATGTAAATATCTTGTATCATCAATGACAGAGGGGTGTTAGCCTTCTAACATGGCTGACAGGCACCTCTAGGGGAGTGCTTGCCACGGCCCACGGGTAGAAGTGACTGGCAGTTGCATAAAAATGGCTGTTCTGTGGTAAATGTGTACATGATTTTAGGACAGTTTGATAGCACATATATCAATTCACTGATGTTTTATTCCTTTGTTTGATACAAAAATGTAATTTGCCTCTTGTTTTGCTGGTGGGGGAGCCAAGTTCCATTTTGAGTTGATGCAACCAAAATATTTTTACAGAGGCTTGCTTTGCTATTGTTACTACTTGTTTTTGATCAAACCTTGGTTTGTATGTGACTGTGATATGTTACAACTGCAGAACCCAGTCTGCTCTTGACTGGATTTTGGTTAACTACCCCACCCTAGCATCATATTCAGGTTGTCTCCCTGATTGCCTGAGTGACTATATACTGATCTTTCTACTGTGAACCCACTTGCAAAAAACTAGCAAACCCACTTTCTGGTTAATTAGGAATAAAAAAAAAATTCAATCCAGCTACATTTATCTAGGCATTAAAAAGTTGCAACTGGGAACCTCTTAGACTGCTACCACTAAATGAGGTTGTCAAATTCTTCAACTTCTCCTTCCTAGATATACTAAATACCCATAGCCCCCTAGAAATATTAGAGTAAAAACAAACTATGCACCCTGACTAAGCAAAGAATGCAGATCCTTACTCAAGGCTAGAAACAAAGCCTGGGATCACTTTCATAGGACCAGAACTCAATCGGCAAATCAAGCATTTTTAGAACTCAGAAACAGAGCCAAAAAATTTGCAAAATTAGACAAAATCAACTACTATCACAATATCCAAAATAAACATTACAATCACCCTCAAAAGTGCTGGTCTGCAATTAACAATATACTACCAGGTAAGGTAGGCACCCCAACCCCAACATCAACCTCTTGGTCCGACAACATAGCAATACAATTCAACAAATATTTTACTGAAACTATCCAAACCCTAGCTGCCTCATACACCTCCAATACTCCTAATAACCTTATCCATCTCTCACCATAACACAGCTCCAGCTACAAAAATGACCACATCCAATTTTCACTACATCCCATATCTGTCAGTACTATAAAAAGACTACTAAAAAAACTCAAACCTACCGCACTTGTCGCAGATAACCTCGCAGCAGAGTTTTTGAAAATTGCAGCAGAAGCAATAGCATACCCAGTAACCATACTCATTAACAGATCGATATCAGAAAGCACAGTCCCTTCCATCTGGAAGATATCCCACATCATTCCACTACAAAAGGGGGGATATTCCACTAAGTTCAACAATTATTGCCATGGCTATTCCGTCTCCCCTGGCCAAAATATTAGAGGGAGTCATACAGTTCCAATTCATGGATTTCCTACATACACACAAGCTCCTTTCAAACATTCAACACAGCTTTCAACCCCATCACAGCATGACAACAGCCCTCATGACCTTTACTAATATGAACCTATGAACTTATGGTTAACAGTCATAGAAATAATGGGGCAATATGTATCTGCCATATTTTTAGACTTCTAAAGCCTTCAGTATGGTAGATCACAATAAACTCATTGAGGTCCTCTCCAAATTTAACCTCAGTAGCTCATCTCTTTCCTGGTTAAAAAGTTACCTTTAAGGATGACAGCAAGTCATCCAGTGGCAACAACAACTTTCCTCACTTGTCCAAGTCTCTATAGGGATTCCACAAGGCTTCATCCTAGGCGCCCTACTTTTTTCTCTCTTCAGCAACCAGCTCCATACTGGCACACTTTATGCATCAGTAATACAATACGCAGATGACTCAACTCTATGTTCAGCCTCCTCTCTGCTAGATCTGCATACCATAACCCAAGATTTCTTTATGTCTGTGGAAAATTGGCTTGTTGATTCTCAACTTATACTAAACCCCAACAAAACTAAACTACTTCACTTCTACCCAACCAGAACTCCCCCTTCCCAGTTCTTTATGATCCATTCCAAAAAACAAACTTCCATCCTCCCAACCACTCATACCAAACTGTTGGGGGTCAAAATCGACAATAAAGGTCCACAAAATAACTAGATTTATTATACATCATTTTTAACTGCCAGCACTAAAGCTACTATTGCCTGTACACACCTCTTCCCAACCCTCTTATATGTCTCCCCTATACTAACCAACCTCCGCAAAGCTGAACTCTGCAAACTAAATTCTTGTTACAATAAAATAGCCAAATTTACCACAGATGCTCCATACAAAACTCACCATTGTATGTCACTTAAACAGTTCAGCTGATTAGAATTTCCTCAGTTACTTCACTTCAACCAACTAACATTTGCCTTTAAACTACTACAGAAACCAGATAATACCCCAGCTCTCCATAATCTTATAAGACAATACACCTCCTCTAGATCCCTTTGCTCTAATAGAAAACTCCTCCTAGATGTCACAAAAGCCAATATCTCAGCTGGGGAATCACTCTTCTCCTATTATATTTCTAAAGCATGGATCAACCTCCCATCTACTATAACCAGTAGCAACTCTATGACACAGTTTAAAACCCTACTTAAATCACATTTAATGGACAATTGGCTTTGCCCTTATAACCATCCTGGGTAACCCTACTCTTATCACTACTAACCAAATACTACTATTCAGCTTCATTAACCAAAGTCTACTCAGTTATTGTCAAGTATTGTACTTACACTTGAACATTTATACATTAAAAAACTACTCTCTTGATCTCTTTGAACTGTGCAGAACCATGCATGAGTCAAGCTTACCCACCTCTGGACAATAGCATGTTTCCAGCCTTTAGCATTTTACATATGCATTGTGAATGTCTCCAAGTATTATTTTATTTATTCTAACCACTAAACTATTTTTCCTATGTATCTCACCATGTATACATTCGTACTTTTAATTACAATCTGTTTTTTATATTGTAAACGTCAACTATTATTACCTGTATAAAATGTGCTTTTCTTTATTACTTTAAATTTATAAACTTATATGTGCTTATTGTAATTTATAATTCTTACTACTTTTAATTGGGGTTTTTCTTCCCAGGCCTCTGCTGAAAAAAGGACCTGTGTCCATTTGAATTTTCTCGGTAAACAACTGTTAAATAAATAAGTAAAATAAATAAATAACTTGAATTTTTTTTGTTTCTCTGGTGGGTAATATTGAAAAACTAATACTATGTGTTATATCTAAGCAGGAATTTCAGTTATGCAATACTTATGTGTAGTATCCTTCTTTTGTATTTTATGTCCCCTAGGACTATGGAACCCAAGTGTCCCAATACCTGCAAAACCCTCTTCAGTGACTCAGAGAACAATGTGATCATCCAAGCATTTCAGCAACATGGTGCCTTTTGGCTTGAGAAAGGACATTGGGATATGTCTGGAAGAATGCAAATTTGGAAGCAGATTGTGAATGACATGAACACTGTTGGGGGATGCATCAGGACATATGATCAGGTGCATCATAGGGCCACTGACATGATTTCATCAGCCTGGAGGAGAGCAGCTGCAATGGCCCATGGACAGCTAGCTGCTGGGGGTGTCCTACTAGAGAGCCACCACTCACTCCAAATGAACAGTTCCTGTCCATTGTCAGAGATCCAGAGAGCTCAGTTGAAAGTGCACAACAGCAGGTGATTGATGTTGGTGCTGTTGTTTCAAGGAGAACAAGTATGTCTCAGGATGTACTCCCATGTAGGCTTACTTATGCCAGTTTTTAAATACTTCTTGTATAGTAAAATATTGAAAGCAATATTTAAGTTGTTTTTTTAATTTCTTTTTGGGGGGACTAGTTATAGAATGATACAGTTAACAACACATTCTGCTTCATTACACAGGGACTTGGGGTGGACATGTCATCCAAGTTTTGGTTAACTGTATTGTTAATGGACATATAAAGGCCAAAAATCTTTCTTCCTGTGTTATTATTATTGTGATGATGGTGTCCTTACATTTTGCTTAACTTCTTCCAGAACCATCCTCCCTACCAAATGTGGAGTCATCTGCACAAGAGGGTCTATATTATATGAATGAAAGTTCATATAAGAGAATGTTCAATGAGCTAAAATCCCAGACATCAAAAACAATATTGAGGGTGGCTGTGCCCCCCACCCCGCTAAATATATATTCCAACTCCGAGATCGCACTACAGTGAGGAAAGAGCAAAAACTCCAATCTTCACTGTACTGCGACCCAACAACACACACCTCCATTTCCAGGAGTTTTGCTCATTAGAGCGTTCTCTTAGATGAACTTTCTTTCATATAAAATAGACCTGCACAAGGTACGCCAAACATTTTACTTTCAGTACTGATGAGCATTTCACAGAAATATTCATTTAGCCATATGCTTGAGGTGGATCTCAGGATTGTGACATATTGTTGTGCCATTTGTGATAGTGGCAGCAGTGTTAGTTTGTTAGCATAAATTGAACTGCAGTAGTGTAGCTATTAATTTCTTTTCTGTGTTTGTTGATTATTATTATGGGTGATCCTGACAGTGGAACTGTAGGACTCTTACCAACTGATATCAGAGAATCATCAGACTCTGACAATGATGATGGTAGCCAAAGACAGGCACAGTTGGGGAGTGCAGAGGTTGAATCTGACATGGAGGTTGACATTCTGCAATCCCCTGTAATTCCATTTGACACAGCCAGTAGGTCTACATAAACACATTCCAGTGAGCCCTCAGATATTGGACAGGCAGAGAGTAAGGCACTTGGTTACTGCAGCTTTAGTGCCTGTTGACTCTGGCCATAGCCAAAGTGTGGGTGAATTGCCATGTAGGAGGGTTGTTAAGGTTGTTAGGGTTGCTCAGAGGAGGCCTGCTGCCCATCCTCCACCTGATCCAGGTGTATCTTTCAGTGCCACTAGATGTATGTTTAGGGCCATCATGGAGGTGAAGATACATTCCAATAGGGCCTCTGAAGAATTGCTTAGGGTTATAGATGTGACACAGGCTGACATGTGTGACTGCCTCTTCCATGTTGCTGATTGAAAGGATCATATGAATGACACATTGGAGTGGACGGTGTCTGGGATCTAACATCTGCTGGGAGGGGGGCAGCATCCATGTGGGCATAGGTCAGCCACATCATCTAATGTTAGCTGACATGGCTGTGCCCAATCGCACTCCCATAGTGGCACTACTTCCACTGCTCCATCAGTGGTTAAGGTGTCCACACCCAGACATGGCAGGCTATGGGGTCTTGGTCCTGGGTGTACCTGTGAAGAGAGCGCATCCAACAAACATCAGTCACATTCAAGTAGCAACAGTGCATCTAACCATGAGCATGAATGTGCTGGTGCAACTCCTGGCAGAGCCAGTTCTCCAAATTGGGAAGATGACAATGAACTGTCACTGCTACTGTGCACAGTTAACAACTATCTGACATACCAGGACATAGAGCTAGCACAGTGCTTAGATTTGCTCTTGCATACAGTTACACACTGATTTCACCTGGAGTCCCCATGCAGACACACACATAACAGTTGTATGGGACATTTGTGAGGCTTAAAGCTCATTCTGTCTCAGAGGCCATTTGTTACTTTATTCCAGTGGCAGCTGGTGACTTCAAATCAAAGTGGGGCTGCAGGAGACAGCTAAATGGGTGGGGTCAATGGGAAGGGGTGCGGCCAACTATAAAGAGGAGGAGCTATGCTCAAAACCACAAAAACTAAATATACTGCCCTGGGTGCCAAACTGTCATTATTAGAGTCCAATCAACACAAAATGAAGTGTAGAAGAATAAAAATATTTTAATGCATTGGCTGCATGACAGCTTAATATCTAGATGGAAACAAAAAAGGTTGTGAGGCATGAAAAAATAAATTACTTTTTTTTAAATACATTAATGGAATGCCAGTCAAAATCAAGTATAAGAAAAACAAGCAGCACTCAACTCAAACCACTTATTGCACTGCAGTTCTAATTATGATTTATATTCAGCTTTATTAAAGTACCAAGTAACATGCTGAAAGTAGAAATCTCTGATGCCCCCACTTGTAAAAATGTTCCTTATCCAAAAAAAGACCTGCCGCCTGACATCTACTTGTTTCATGGGGAAAACATGATCAAAGTAAAAAATGAAAAGCAAACAAGAAATAAGCTCAAGATACATTGCTTAAAAGGTTTACTGTACAGGTTATGGGCCACACTAAAAGGATTACTGTACAGGTTATGGACCACACGATTGGCATTCTGTTTATGGGTAAAGCCTGCAGAGATGACTGGAAGTCTCCAAGTGTAATGAGACTCTTAAAATAATGTAATCCTGTCCTTTATTACAAATACTGGCATATGCATTTCAATACCCAAGGTTTATACATTATCTAGTTAAGTATACTCTACATGGCAACAGAAAGGCTTTCAATGTTGGCAATTCTTTAACAGTATGCTTAATACAGCTTACTTGCATCTTGCAATCTCAGCCAAGCTTACCTAATGGTCATTAAAGTATTGCTTCTTAAACACAGAGCAACAGGCACTTTGAGTAATAAGCATAAATTAACAGTACAAAAAATATGACAGAAATCAGACCATTCTGTAAAAATCAAGGACAGATGAAAAGCCACTCTAGTACTTGTGTCTACCTTGGATGGGGGGGATGCTCTTCACATTTACAGTGCATAACTACTCCTTGCCTTGCTTCGACACATCCAGAGTCACTACATGGGGGAGTGGGTTGCAACAAGTATGTCACAGTTTGAAATGCCTCTGGCTGACTTGTGATGGCCCTGACACATTTGTCTTACCTCTCAACCTCAGAGCAAGAAATCTGGACAAAGCCATACAAAGAAATGGGACAAAGGCCCAAAAATAAGGACAATTTTTTAAATATTGCTCTTATAAACTTAGAAAGATAATAGAGGTCTTGCATTAATATGAATTTTCTGAATGGTATGAAATCTGAAACGCAGATGTCTGTCATTATTTTCTAACTTCAGTCTTTAGTGATTTGTCACTAATTTGCCAAAAAAACACAATTTTATGAAAAATGGACCAACAATGTGACGTAAAAATATAAAATAGCAATAGAATACAGCTGGTAACCTGTCAAAGAATGGATAATTTAATATTAGTACTGCTAACTTGAGCAGCTGACAAAATAAAAGAATCTATATGCATTTCTGAAATAAAAAGTATCCAAGATCTTGGATACTTTTTACTGGTCTGTTGCTTTTCCTGGTGTTTCTCAGCTGGTTTGCTTTACCAGTCTTTGTAACAGTTTTCAGTTTGTGATTGCATTTCTGAAATAAAAGTAATCTAACTGATTATTACAGTTATTTCTTAATTATAAACCCTCCATGTTTTCTTCCAGAATTGCTATTTTGCAGAGGGATCATTAGGGGAAGAGCAACATTTTGAGCCAAAATCAGGGACAGTTGAGAGGTTTGGCTATGCCTAATTCTATAAAGCAATTTATTTCTGTGTACCTCTCAACCTGTTAATGCAATAAATCTGGACAAGGCCAAATATATTGGGGGAACATATAAACACTACTAAAAATTGCTCCTGTATAAACTGAGACAGTTGATAGAACAGGTCTTACTTTAGCATGCATTTTTTGAAGGTTATGAAGTCTAAAACTCAGTGTGTCATTATTTAGTTACTTAATTCCTAAATGATTTGCCAGAAAACCACAAATTTTATGAGGAACAAACCAAAAATAAGAAGCAAAAAATCTATTCATTCTTTGAAAATCTGGACAGTTGGGAGGTATGGTTCAGCTGGGGCTGCATAAGTTTGCCACCCTTCCCCCTCACAAAACCATGGTCGAATGGAGCCTCCCCCTGCAGCCATTCCAATGATCCATTACTTGGCTATTTCACTCCATTTACCATAAACACTAATGTGCATACTGATTTACTTCTATGATGATTTTAACTTCATTTGAAAGTTTAATTTTGCATTTTACAGCACAAACACAAGGGGCAGGATTCACAATGGCTTGCAAGGAGTCTAAGAGCCGTGTAAGACTCCATGCAGCCATCGCGATCCAGGAACAGCCCGAAATCCCATGTAAGAGAAAGCTAAAATGACTTTTACACAGGCAGGGCGTGGATATGCTAATCACCACACTTGCAGCCAAAAGGCATGCAAATGAGGTAGATTAAGTGATCCACGAAACTGAAACCAGTCCGTGTAAGAGTCGTGTTAGTTGCAGAAATGTACTCAGTTGACAACTGAGTACGTTACTGCAAATAACAC
The DNA here is from genome assembly GCF_019279795.1 of Protopterus annectens. NCBI lineage: Eukaryota > Metazoa > Chordata > Ceratodontiformes > Protopteridae > Protopterus > Protopterus annectens. The sequence continues at coordinate 399,785,820 of NC_056725.1, forward strand.
AACAAAGCCATGACAGCTCCAAATAAACTGTGCAAATGTTACAGACATCATGCCAGTGGCCAAATATGTGGCCATTGGCATGGTAAACCGATGCAAACATGAAAAAAAAGATTTTTTTTTTCGGAGATCGGCGATGTTTAAACGCAGTGCAGCCCCGCGCAAATGGGCTGCGCTATATAAAACTGAAAAATGAAGGTTTGAAACCCACAAATGTGGGTTTTATGTAATACATGGATTTGCAATGCAGGGACTAGCAGACCAAAAACAACATGGCCACCGTCTAGTGGTTGCTAAGGGGGGAAGCTGAGTGTAAGACATGTAACTAAGCATTAGTAGGCAATCCTATGTAAATGAATGGTAGGATAGTGAATCATACTGTCACATAGCAAATGAGCACAGTCCGTGTAGTGTAAGAGTTAGATAAGGGGGAGTAACAGAGTAGGAGATAGGTGACATCACAGGGGGGAATGTCAGGAAGAAATCAAGCTCATTGGAGCAAAGTGGTATGTGAAACATATCAATCACACAGCAGAAAAAGAGGAGTGTCAACAGATAAGCATGGGAAAGTCAAGAAATGGAAGGTGTACACTGTGGCCAACACCAAAGTTTCTTGCTGCAATGCGTATTGTGGCGCTGCGTGCTGGGAGCCGCAAGTAAGGCAGAGTGTGTGCGTGTAAGACAGAGTAAGCATGTGGGAGCCTGTTTAAAGATCGGTAAACATGTTTGCACTGGTGTGCGCGTGTTTTAACCTGAATAGGCAGATTCTAGTCCGTGTAAGCATGTGTGCGCGCGTGGTAGCCACTGTGAGCGTGTTTTCGCTGGTATGCGCGCTGCACCCCCTGAGGAAACAGAGAGGAAAAGTAAGCAGAAGAAATAGTAGGAAACTAGCAGGGAATACCTGTAGAGGTAGCAGGTGAAAACAATTAGAAGCAGGCAATTACACAGGCAGAATACAAGCCCAGCCCAGCACTTAAAACACTGCAAACAGCATTGCAGTATGTTTCTCTCAAGGGACACGGCAAGACAGGAGTAAGATAGTAGAAGTAAAAACTGAAAAAGCTGCACTCAGACCAAACATGCTAGGGGCTGCCATAGCTGTCATAAGGAGATATAGGAGACTTGCTGAGGGTGGTGATAATGGAAATGATGCCAGACAACCCACAGTGAGGAGACGGAGAAGAGTGTACAGGCCCAGGGTCACCTACCAGGGGTTACATGAGTTGGAGATAGTGGAGCGCTATAGAGTGGACAGAGACCTCCTGCAGCAAATTGTTGAGCTGTGCAGGCCACGCCTCACACCCAGAACCAACAGAGGGGAACCCATCCCAGTGGAAACCAAGGTATGTGTTGGCCTAAAAATACTAGCAACAGGTACTTTCCAGAGACCAACTGGTGATATGATGGGGATATCACAGGCATCAGCCTCCAGGGTACTGCACCAGTTCCTGGATGCCATGTCAGCACATGTCAGTGATCATGTATATTTCCCCAATGCCCGTGAGGTATTGGCCAGCAATATGTGTCTCTTCCATCAAATAGCGGAATACCCTGAGGTAGTGGGTGCAATAGACTGCATGCGCATATGCATCAAAGCACCAGCCAGTGAGTGGGGTAGGGCCTACATCAACCGCAAGGGCTTCCCCTCCATCAACTGCCAGGTCGTGTGTGATGCCCTGGGCATAATAATGAATGTGTGTGTTGGCTGCCCTGGGAGCTACCATGATTCCCATATCTGGCATTTGACGCAGCTGTACCAGACATTTGCCAATGGGGACATCCCACATGGACACCTAGTGGGGGATGCAGTTTATGCACTGGAGCCGTGACTGATGACACCCATCAGAAATGCACACACACCTGAACAGGAATGCCATAATGAGGCACACGCACAAACACGTAATGTAATAGAGCGTGTGTTTGGGCTGCTCAAGTCACAGTTCTGGTGCCTGGACACATCTGGTGGAGCCTTGCAGAACTCACCAACTACATGTACCCAAATTGTCATGGTATGTGCTATGCTACATAATATGATTCTGCGAAAACAGCTGCAGCAGGACCAGCATAGGGCCGGGACAAACAGCCCCCCACCATTGCCAAGGCCATCACAGGCAGAGCATGACTCGGAGGGGGAACAACCTGAGCCTGCCCCATTAGGCAGAAGGAGGCATGCCCAGTATGCCCTGGCCTTGGCAAAGAGACAACACATAGCACATACACTGGCTCAGTAGGAATCCTGGGAATGATACCCCTCTCTGACTCACTCATATAGTAACAGGGATGCTTAACATGACATAACCTGCTCTCAAACATGTACAGGGAGTGTAGTATGTGCATCCGACAGAGGCAGCCCTGCAGCACCACCTCAGGCATGATTGCCATGTGTTAAGCAATGTAACACCATCTAGTATATGCAAACATGAAGACCCACTCTAACATCTCACCCTCACCAAGCATGATGCCACACTATGAAGACAACAAGATCAAGTACAATAAATGGCTGAGGTATTGCTGTTAGCAAGGGGGAACACATGGCTGACAGCCTGGGCTGACATGCCGAGCAAGACATGATGCCCCACCTGCTAGGGATGGCACGCACCCAGCACACCTGGCTGTGTAGATACTGGCAAAGGCTGCTGTTACCCCCACTGTGCCTGGAATAGGTAAATCTGGAAACACAAACCCACCAACATAGGTAGCACAAGGGATAATAACCTAGACGTAATGCTACCCAACGCCAGAAGTCTAACCTGCAAGGTGCATGCAGACCAAACCCACCACAGCATGGAGAATGGTAATATGTGTTCTGTAACAGAAACCTGGGCAAGGCCCAGAAGAGCACCCTAATACTACCAGGTTATGCCTCATACCATGCTCTACAGCTCCAAAACATGGAACACATGACAATAGGAGTGTGGCTACCAGTAATTATCAAGAATAACCACACCCCCAGGTTGGTACCACAGCAAGAAGCAGCATGGACTATCCACGGGCAAGTAACACTGTCTCAAACTGTGTACGTGTTTGAAGCCTGCTACAGACCCCACACACAAACCCAGGTACCCCAGCCAGCCTTCCTGAAGACACTTCAGAGTATGAATGTCCCAACAAATACCAAACAAGGCACACACAAAGTATGACATAGGTGGCAATCCATTATGTATGGAAGAAGTAATCATGGACCTAGGGACACAAGTGGATGGTAACCTGTCATGTGACACACACATTGCCAAGGTGGCCAGGAAGACCTGCTATATTGCCAACCTTAATATGAAAGGATGCACATGTAGAGCTACAGTGGTCACTGTGCCCCCATACCCTTTCTTTATCAGGCCCATACATGACAACTATGCCCCAGTTCGCATGTACCTTACCTTACACATGCAGCAGTCAGAAAGACCCCAGATGTACCCCACCAACAGGATAAAGGGTCCAAACATTGGACATCTGCAGCCTGGCTGAAGAAACCACAGCCCAATTCAGAAGCATACTGCACAGTCAGAGGTGATGTATGCCTGATGTACAAGGCCATCTCCAATCCAGAATGAATGGACATGCTCCACTGCAGAAACCCCAAATCCAGCAGACACACCACAGTGAGATATCTGAACCTCTACACATAGATTAATAGGATGTGCTGGAGGGACAGATCCATAACCCAGAGGCTCAGGACACTCTGGAACAGAATCCCAGTCCATGATAGGCTGAGCTCCACACACAAACTCAACAAGAGAAATCCGTTGAAGTGCATGGGAGATAGTAGGTGTACACTGGGGGCCATCCCTGTGTCACATCTAGGAAAGTAAACCCTACATGGGCATAATATGCACATTGCAAGGGGTGTTGAGACCCACACACAGTCTGTCCGTGTTCAAACAAGGCCAGGGCAGATAGCCTAGTATGAACCTATGAACCTATGATTATACAAATTGTGCAGGACACAAAGGATTATTACACAGCTGTCCTACCTAATGGTAGGAACCATGGTGATAATCCACAGATATGCTCTGCAGCACTCTAATATCACAAACAATACACCAAACCCACACACATTGCCAACATCCTACCTAACATATTCTTTGCAAACTCCCCACCAGCACCTAACTGCCAAATATCTATCCCAGGAGAGCGCTGCCCCCCCCCCCCCGACATTGCAGATGCTGAGGTAACAGCCAGCATCCACAAAGCATAGCACACAGCATCAATGGTACCAGATGGTGTCCTGGGTTGTGTCCAACAAGTACTGTAAGAAGAATGGAACAGCAAATAGCATTACTGTGCAGTATCAGTCCTACCACAGGATATGTACCCAAAGAGCAGTGTACAGCAACAGTGGTCCCACACCACAAAGGGGGTGCCTGAATGGATACTGCAAACTATCACCCCTCAACCCTGAATATCTAGGTTGGCAAAGTAATGGAGAGGATGATCATGGATCCCATGAATAACGAGATTGGGTACCTACAGACATTGGACCCTACACAGTGTGGCTGTCATAGGGCAGATCCTGCCCCGTACACATGTCTGACTCATGTGAAACATGCACCACGCCCAGTGATGTCGGGAATGTTGATCACACAGCCTATCTGGACCTTGCTAAACCCTTCCATACAATACCCTAGTTGGCGGTACAGATAAGCTCACCAGCCTAACTATAAACCCCTATGCAAGTAGATGGGTTGCAAACCAGCTCAAGGACAGAACTGACCTGGCAGACATGCTGTAGCCATGGCAGACGGCAAACCAGGTACAACTGGCATCCCACAAGGCATGGTCCTGGGACCCCTCTTGTATGCTATATATGTCACATAGATACAGGCCAACATGGAAGGACTCTTTCTGAACAGGTTTGCAGAGGACTACAAACTGGCCACCATATCGGACCCTCCAGCTGACACAAGCAACCTACAAAAGGCACACATAGAAACACACAAGTGGTGCCACAGCCATGTCAACAAGCTAAATGCAGAATAGTGTATAGTCAACCCCTGTGGAAAGACAGTACATGGCCAGAAATTACCACATAGGTGTTAACCCAGTAAGTACATCAGGAGCAATATGAGACCTGGGGACACAAGGTAATAGATATCCTGCATGTGACAACCATGTGTCTGTAGTGGTTACAGAAACATACCATATACCCACCTAATCATGAAGGTAAGCACGGCTTGGTTAGGGTAGGTCAATGTGCCTCTCCAGTCATCCATCAGCAGCCTCACAATTGTGTACAATGGTCCTTCAGGGATGTACCATAGCAGACACCTGCAGCAACTGGAAAGACCACACAAATACCCCACCAGGAGGATCACAGAGCTGTAACAGATGCCATGTGTTGCCTGAGTAAAGAAACTGCAGCTTCACATAGTGCCATACTGCCTGGCTGGAGGTGAACTGTGCCTGATGTATAGAGCCATGACCAACCTGGTATCAATGGACATTTGGCACCATGTAAACACTGAATGCTGGTGACCTATGCAGCTGACAGGCCTGAACCCCAGCACAGACATAAACAGGACATGCTGTACTGATTGATCCATAACCCAGAATCTCACTCCACTCACGGCTAAACTCCCACTACAGGATATCCAGGGAGTCCCTCAGTGACTGTCATCCAGAGGAATCATGATGACTGGATGGGGGATGGTAGGTGTACCCTGGATATCACCTGTATGTCACGGGTAGACAGAGGCACAGCACACTAACCATGACATTTGTCATGGCAAACACCAGTAAATGTGTGTTGAAGGACAAACACTCTCTAACTAGCATTACAAATGGACTAGGGCACATGGCCATTGTTTGTCACTGTCCACACAAGTTGTGGAATACATTAACAATGTCGGACAATCATGTACTAAGCTGTCCATATCTGAACAAAATGCAACATGGTCATATCGGCACAACTGGCCCTCAACCAGTCTGGTGTGCTCACTATAAACATTACAAGCAGTGATAGGACTGAAACCGATTATACTGTCCACCACAGTGAAAGTTTTGCACCAGTACACTATACAACAATACAACTGTTTGGTCAGCAGGAAAGGATGATGACAACTGTATGCAAACTATTCCATGGCGACCCTGCAGGCACAGCATAATGCCTGTTAGGTTCAGACACACAGCAGTTGGGCAGTAAGAACACAACCTGATGTCCAACACTCAACTGTACATGTGATATATAGATGGCGTCCACACACAAACAGAAATGTGGTTGTCCACAGATCCAAACATAAGGAAAGGTCACACTGGGCATGCTCGCACACTTAGATAAATGAGATGTGGCAGTCAAGAAGCCATACAGACTGTGAACTGGGCATGCTCACACACTTAGGCCATGTCACAGTTCAGCAGTTGCACACACATATCTGGCATTTCTATGTGTTGACACAGGAACCTCCCACAATACAGACATCTGCCCAGCGCACACAGTGAAGTTACAACAGAGACATAAGTAAAGTACTGGATCCCACTCATATGCAAACATCACCCACAGTACCCACGTTGCTTATAGAGACAGGGAAGGCTATGGCAATAAAGACCCACAAACAGTATATGAGCAACAGATACGTGCATCTGACAGGTAAACATATGGCCGTAGAGTGCAATACCTGACTGTTGTCCCTAGGGAATACAGAAGGCTATCCACAGTGAATTTGGCATCTGCCTCCACAGTACAGTAGGCCACTGTGCCTGTGCAAAGTTAATGCATATATATGCTCTCCCCCTTACTGATGGATAGTAACAGATGTACATACCTTTTCATCCATAATGATGTCAGCACACTATACATATGTCAGGAGCAGGAATTATACCCAGTAATGTAAATAGCGCACTCCGCTACTGCGTCTCTAATAATTGTCATAACATAGTTAGGTAGGGGTTTGAATCCTGCAAGTGCTCAGTGTGTGTGGGGGAGTAGTGAGTGCAATTCCATGTGTATGAAAAATGTCCCTTTTGGCAACTATTACTAAACAAAACATGCTGCATATTCCACTGTCTAAACACTGATGATGTCAGCACCCTATAAGTACAGCAGGAGAAAGCAATCCCCCAAGTAATGCAAATAGCGCACTCCGCTAATGCGTCTCTTACTAGTATCATAACATAGCTAGGTAGGGGTTTGAATCCTGCAAGTGCTTTGTGTGTGTGAGAGAGTAGTGTGTGCAATTCCATGTGTATGAGAAATGTCCCTTTTGGCAACTATTACTACACAAAACATGCTGCATATTCCACTGTCTAAACACTGATGGTGTCAGCACCCTATAAGTACAGCAGGAGAAAGCAACCTCTCCAGCAATGCAAATAGCACACTCTGCTAATGTATCTCTCACTAGTGTCATAACATAATTAGGTAGAGGTTTGAATTCTGCAAGTGCCCGGTGTGTCTGTGACTGTGTGTGGGGGAGTAGCATGTGCAATTCCATCTGTATGATAAATGTCCCTTTTGGCAACTATTACTACACAACACCTGCAGCATATTCCACTGTCTAAACACTGATGATGTCAGCACCCTATAAGTATAGTAGAAGAAAGCAATTCTCCCAGTAATGCAAATAATACACTCTGCTACTGTGACTCTCACAAGTGATCTAACATAGTTAGGTAGGGGTTTGTATCCTACAAATGCCATGTGTATTTTTGTCACACAGTTTGTCCATGTGTGTGGGGTGTTGTTCCCAATATTGCACGACATACATTATATCAATAATGTCAATGCACACATGATGTATGTGTGTGCCACCTACACATATGTACCTGTGAACTGCAAGAGTTCCCATGTCCGAAGCCTGCCTCATGTGAATACATGGAATATGCATCAGACAACTGTATGACTGTGGTGTTCTGTGCAGGGGCTGCATGTGGTATGTGACTATACAGTGTGGGTTGTAGATGGTGTCATCCCACCAGCGAGGGATACATGATTGGTCTGGAGCATATAGTCCACATGTTGGTGATGAACAGGTGCAGCATGTTGTCACCACTTGTGGGAGTGGTAACAAGTTGTTCCATAGCAATGCAGGGAATGAATGATAAGAAACCTTCAGATAGGGTCTTGCAGCTAGAATAATGCTCACACTGTATGTTTGGGTAGTTGCAGTACAACCATATAATGGTGTGTGTAGAGACCGTCATATTCCCAGTGTTGTCAGGAAGGCCAAGTGGGTTTCCTGGGTATGGGAGTGTGGTGTGTGCCAGGCTATGAACCTGAAGGCAGTCTAACCCACTGTGTGTTGCACATGGAGAGGCTCTGATGCTTTGTGCAGTGCCACCAACCTGAGGGTGTGTGTATCTGAGGTGCCTTTGGATACATCCCCCCTGTTCTGTTTTTGGTGCATGTGTAGGGGATGACAAGCATGGTATCAGGAATGACCTGGCACTGATCGTGTGCACCTGGGAGCCTTGTACCAGGAGTCTGTTACTGCACGGATATTGCTGTACCCCATGCTAAGGACAGTTTCCACTGCATGCATCTTGAGGTTTATACTGCTGCTGTTGAGTAGCATTGCTATTAGTGTCCCATCCCGTGTGATACCTGTGTAGGTGGCTATGTAATGTCAGCCTTGCATACAAAGGCACTATGTGTGTAGCAACAGCCTCTGCCAATATACAATGGCCCATGGGTGACAGGTGTAAGCTGTCCCAAGCAAAGCAATGTGGCATGTCCAGCATGTAATCCCACACTGACAGGCATTGGATCTCCTTTGGATGTCACTGAAAGATACGTTAAGTGCAGAAACTGATGATCCTGTCTACATATTGTGGCAGCATTCATGGTGAGGGTGAGATGCTACTCAAGGCCAGGGTCATACCAGCCTGTGCCACAAGCTCAGAGAGCCCCTCTATGTCCCCTAACATGTAGTCCAGGGAGGTGCATCAGAGGTCATAAACACTGGCACAGACAATGACTGAGCCATACTTCTACATGCCTTGGAGTGACCACTTTGCTTGTGTTATGTGGTGGATCATAGTGCCCAACGGGCAGCTCAGCATGACCGTCACCTTGTTCAGCCTGGGAGCAGGACCACCGTGTACGTGACAATAGAGGTACCTCATACAACCATAGCAGGTGTGTTGTCTAGTCGTATGGCCTGACACTGTTTGGCACACAGGCTTTGTGAGCTATGTGTTGCATGTGCTCTGCTCTGGCGTAATGTTTGCTTGTGTGTCTGCTTTGCAGGTGTCAGCTGCTCAGGCATGATGCTATTCTGAGAAACCAATAATGTACCTGTGTGTTTCTGTGTTTGGATTGTGGTCGTGGCAGGTCTATGGGAGACCGGTTCTGTATTCACTGTAGTATCCCACTCCACCTGACAGGGAATGCCAGTGCTGTGTAAACAGAACTTAGCCCCCAGTTTGGCTATGTGGTTGCATCTTTCACATGTGTTGTACATGTATGGGAAGGGGAGAGGGTTGTCCGTGTACATGAGGCAGCTGTAACATTGCCACATGACTCACAGATTCACCAACTGGACCTGAGAGTAGATCGACAGGTGACCTTTGCACATGCTACCATAGCATTGTGACTCCCATACTAAGTAATGACACATAGGGCCAATGGGGAACAAGGTACTCAAGGTGACTATGTGAGGGTGTAGTGCTCCTGATTTGTTAGTGCTGGCATATATGAATGCTGTCTTGAGAAAATGTGAGGTAAGTCATATGCAATGTGTTACAGGCAAGCTACATGCAAACAGGACAAACAGTGACATTCTGTCAAGTGACACATGGACATCAGTACAGTAAGCAATACAGATATCACTAGGGATCCACAGAGGCACTGTATATCTGCACTGCAGGTGGAATCAGTGTTTCAGGAACATAACATGCAAACATGCCTACAAACAAAGCTACAGTCAGCAGGCCTGTATGTAGACTATGCTACAACAAACAAGGTGTACGACTTCCAGTATGTAACAGTGCATATATGCAGGCACTCTAAGCCAGTACCCAGACATTCCCAGGTCAGACGGGCTGGGTCCAGCCGCACCCCCACAAGTGTATAGACCACGTATCTTCGTAATGTTGAATAACTGGCCTGATACCCAAGTGCTCATACCTGTAATAATACACATGTCAAATAACAGACACTGAGCCCTCACTCAGCAGTTCCAGACTTAGTATGATGTATGCTACCTGTCCTGGCACCACAGTGTCCTTGACATTTATGGACACTCTCCCTCTTGTCATAGTTAGTTCTGTGTTTTGGTGCTGTTATGCATGGTATGAGGACTGACCTTGTAGTGCTAGTGTGCTCTTGTGAGCCCTGAACCTGTTGTGTAGTACTGCACAGATATCAACATCCTGAAACATCTGCATTGCAGAGTCGTGTGTGGACAGCATGCAACTCACAGTTGACATGGCCATCATTGAGTATCAATATGTACATTGTTGTACCCCTGTGCTACCTATGTAGGTGGTCATCCCTTCACAGCCTCACCACCAGTATGCAAAGATGTGCAGACAGAACACTGTGGTAATTACTATAGGTGTACAAAACAATACAATGACATTCATACTGTAACTGCATCAGGCATGCTGGTATATACCCACAATGCTATAATTACACTGTACTGTTGTCAACATCATACTATTACAATACATCTATGTAGTCACCCTGTGCATCAGCACCATGTTAACCTGTTCCTGCACCGATTTTACAGATTGCAGGAGGTGGCACAGTTTCATCATATGCACAGGGTGTGTACCTGGTATGCCTGAGTCTGACACTGATACAACCAATTGACATGTCTGTGTGTGTGTGTTGGTGAGGGACAGCAGTAAAGATGGGGCAATGTTGATGCAGTGTGTGCGTGTATGCGGTAGCCCTAGGTGTTATCACTTTGCATGTGTGTATGAATGCACACAGTCCCACCTCATGGCTGCCATATACAGGTGTTTGTGGACAGCCACAGACTGTACCTGTCAGGTCACAAAGATTACTGTCTGTGGCCACGGACATGGTAATTGTGCCTGGCAGGGGCGCTATGGACCGTATCAGGTATCAAGCCAGACTGGGTACTGTCATCAGAAGCAGGTGTTTGTTGACTGGAGACAGGTCCCTGTTGGGACTGTCCAGCACCACGTGCATGTGGTCTCCTGGGGTGGTCCGATGACAGCACAGACCCAGCATTGCTGGGGCTGCTGCTGTCACTATGTGAGCAGCTGCGGCCCTGTTGTCATTCGCGATGGCTGCCAGCTGCTGCTGTTGCTGGCATACAGCCACGTCAATGCCTCAACCGCCCACCATTGCCCTGGCTCATGGACATATAGTTGTGGAACAGATCTAATGTGTCCCCTCAATGTCTGTCAATGATCTCGGTGAAGTTGCGGATGGCAGCTGCAACATCACGCATACTGTCACTCATGGCTGTGCAACATGCTCTCAGCTCCCTCAGACCCTGTCTGGTGTATCATTCCATACGTGACTGTACCTGCATTACAGCCCGAAACATAGCTGGGGTTGAAAGACCTCTGTGGGCACGTCTGACAGGGGCAGTATGCCCACGGATGCTCCCACGAAAACCCATGGACATCTGCCTGTGTGGTACCGTGTCAGGGCCCTAGCCATGGCTGCAGTGTGGGGATGCATGTGCCACCGGTACCACATTACCCTGGTCAATGCCCACTGTATCCTGTCCATCACCTAGGGACATTGGTGACAAAGGATGTATTGGCAGGATGACTGTGCGCATTGATGGGGTCGGCAGCTGTGTAGTGTCAATTGGCTGACCACTGATGGACCCTGTCACACCCACCTGTGCCATTACACAGGTATCATCATTATCACTATCCACAGCAGCTGATTCAGGTTCCCTGCTGCACGACACCAGAGCAGCACCAGAACCTGTGGGAGTAAGATAGGAAACACAGTTTACAATGTGTACACAATGCCACCACTGATGCACACATGCGCACATGCGCACATGCAAACATGGGCACATGCCCACATGCACACATGCATACATGTGCACATGCGCACATGGGCACATGCACACATGCACACATGCACACATGGGCACATGCACACATGCACACACCTTAGTATATGAGATATCAACCCACAGACACAAACACACCAGCAATCAAACACATAGCACTACTGCTTCAGCCTATTATTACTATTAGTATAAAGAGTAGTGAAGGTAATTGTATTACACACTCACCAGCATAGATAGGCTGCCTTGCTGTTACACCAGAGGGACCTGCGGAAAAGAGACATTTATCATCAGTGGGCACAACTGTGCCATTGATACTGTGGGCATGATACAGTTCAGTAGTGTAACAGTTAGCTTCCACAGGTGTACTGCAGATAATGAGGTTATCACTAATGCACAATAATTACCAAGATTACAGCTACAAATCGAGGACACACCCCACACATGCATAACCTAACAGTGTACAGAATGGTCAACTATACACATGGCATGTTACCTGCACGCTCTCTGTCCTGCTGCTGTGTGGCTCCAATCTCCATCATTACACATGTATGCTGTTGTTGTTGCTGCTGTGCTGGAGCCACAACACTCAGGAGTAGTCCCTCCAGTCTGGTGAGGACAGGATGTCTAGCTACCCCACCACCTGTGGCAAGCTGCTGCCTGTGGATATCCGATGCATGCTGACAGACATTTCTAATTAAATCACTGCAGTGATGGAGTACCTGCTTATATGTCCAGTTATGTGTGCCTATGTCATTTACCCGACGGACCAGGTCTTGCCACAGTGCAGCCCTCTCCTGCTGGTTCTGGCTGGTGCGGGAAAAGAGTACAGCGAAATCCCACACCAGGCTCTGGTGTATCTCCTCCTCCTCCTCTGCAGTGGAGTAGACTGGGTTCCGCTGGTGAACCATGGCCCTGAAAAGGAGAAGGGAAATATGTCAGCAATATCTGTCAGCAGACTATAGCACACATAATACACATAATACTTGACTGCAGTGATATAACGTAGGCACCATATATAGCATCTGTCTGTCTATTGGGGGATACACATGTACATGACCAGATATCAGTGCCTATCCGACAACTGTGCAACAGTACCTGGCACACTCCATACAACAGACTAGTATATTGCAGCAGTCAACGCACTGTTTTAGGTACAATACACAACCTCACACTGGGGGTTTGAATCAAGGTACTGTATGGGGAACATTATCAGCCCATGCACTGCACACAATGCACGTTACATATTTCACTGGTAATGCACACTACTCTTACTTGCCATAACCCTACCTACACCACAGTGACATACAGGGTAACACAGCACAACATATGGCAATGTAGTATGTGTTGATCGCAATACCCCACACATCTGTCTCTGGCCTCACACCAAGGACACACACTACCATGACAGACATACAGTCATGGTGAGCAATCCCACCAGTACACAACATGCACCCAGTCACTAGCACACCCATTCCACCTCACATATTCAGTTTGCAATGTGTTCATGGGTGTGCATTGTGTCCTAGGTAGGTAGTGTGCTTTTGGCCCTGGGCCTACAGCAGCATACTGTTATGCTACCCTGCCCCTTGTGACACATGTGTTATGATCGTACCTGCTCCTTACAAACAGTTAAACAGGGTGACTCATATGGCATATTACCTATCAGCATAACATTCAGCAGGGGCATGTCTGACATCTACTCATGGGGAGCCTTGCTTCTTAATTCTGTGTGGTCTACTACAGGGTATGTCATATCTGTGGGTAGGGTCCTGTACCTCCACCATATGCTCTATACTGCAGTGACAAGGACGACAGACATAGGTAATTTGTGTTGTGGATGTTGGAGGTGTAACCATGGTTGGTAGACAACTGTCATGGGTGTTACCGAACTATGTATATTCAGCAGTGGTAACCTCTATATAAGTAGTCTATGTGCGCTCTGTGGTGTTTGAGTGCATTGACACAGTTACTTGCATATGTCTGTGTCCTTCAGCATATCTGTAGCTGTCATGGGAGGTACATACCGTGTAGAACATTGTGGGGTGTGGAGGGGTACAGTGACCTACATGTCCATAGCTGACACACCATGTCCGCTGACACATTCCATGTACAGGTATTACAGGACTAGTGTGCCACTGTGTATATCGATGTGGTGCCTATTGTACACTTGTTGACCCTGTTCCCCCCTGACACATGCAGTGATGGGGAGGCATGTACATATGTGGTGGTTAGTGGTGTCAGAGTTTTTGAATGGGGTATGGTACTCCAGTATCCACACTGGTGTTCACTCCATGTCTGTGACACCAGGCACCTGTAGCAAGACATCTGCACACATGTGCCTCACACAGTCTATATATATATATATATATATATATATATATCTGTATATGGATTTATATCTGTATATGGATATATATCTGTTTGTATATATGTATATATAATATGTATATATAGATGTAGATATATACATATAGATGTGGGGAGAGAGGCGGAGAGAGTGAGAGAGAGAGAGACACAGGGTGAGTGTGAGGGGGTGGGACAGAGAGTGAGAGATAGTCATGTACAGACATATCTGTTGTCAGTCAGATCTATCTGTATGTGTATAAGTCTCTACAGATATCTATATATGTATGTGTGTATTACCTATATCTGTACGTACATATTCTACCAATCTCGATGCCTGTGCAGTAAGTGAGAACCTGGTTAAAGGCTCCTGAGAGCACACCAGCTGTGCCAGGCTATACCCCGTATCATGCGTTTTGGCCCCAGGACTCGGGACAAAACATAAAGGGAGGGGGTGTGTCCATATTCATGGAGGACACACACACCTCCAGGTTAGTGGCAACACATGAAATATCACAGACCATCCAGGTGCAGATAACCGTAGGCAAACCTCCTATATAACTGGTAGCATGTTACAGACCACCCTCCCAGTCTCAGGGACCACAGTTAGCCTTCCTGTAGACATTGGAGGATATGAATGTCCCACCACACTCCATCATATTGGGATACTGCGACTACCCTAACATACACTGGGTGCATTATTCTACCTCAAACACCCTAGCCCAAAGGTTCCCGGAATTCACTATGTCAAATGCAATGGAACAGCTAGTCACCTCTCCCACAACAGAAGATAATATACTAGACCTGATCATCACAAACATGGGGACAAAGTGCTACACACTGGAAGTATACCCCTCACTAGTCACATCTGACCACAGACTAATCCCCCTGCATATACATATCCCACCTCCCCCACAACACAAAAGACTACAGTGGGAAACCCCTCACATGCCGACTTTACACATCTTATAACTGAGTTGGTATCCTTAATGCCCACTGGGCCAGTGTAATCCACTTCACACAATGCAGACACCTTCACATATGCTTCTACAGACATCTCCAAGAATGCATGGATCGTGCAATCACAAAAGAAACCATGACCCTCTCCACCAAGGGCAGGCATCCTGTCTGGTGGACCCCAGCATTGAACAAATTGTATAACAACAGAAGGTAGCTACTGCACGGCAGAGCATACTTCCATAGAGCTACGGCATCTCTCATCAGCAGTAGTAGAAAGATAAGTTTTGTCGTACAAACATGCAAGGCCAACAATGAGAGGGACATCGCTATGGTCACTACAGACAACCACAACGCCTTCCTCTGCTATGTTACACACCTGGGTGGGAACCCTCAGTTGTGTTCACAGTTAGTTCACAGTGACATACACTACACTGAACACACAGATAATGCCAACAGTCTGGCAGACAGGTTCAGTACAGGTTTCTCCGCTCCCTCACCCACACATGTGGATTACTTATTCCAGCTGACTGTAACCTCCCTGTCATCTCAGATGTCCAGCTGGGAACCACCCTCAGCAGAGCTGTAAACACAACATCAATGGGACCCAACGGTATTGCAGGTTGCATGCTACGTGAACTGCAAGAGGAGCTACACATGCACATTACATGCTATTCAGCCATAGCCTTACTACAGCATATGTACCTGGACACTGGCATACAGCAACAGTAGTCCCACTCCACACAGGAGGCACCTCTACAGACCCTGGTAACTACCGCCCCATAAGCTTACCCAGCCTGGTCTGCAACACTATGGAAATGATCATTATGGTACCCATACACAGAGACATTGGGGGCTTAGACACTTGATCCCACCTGGTTGTAGAGGGCAGATCCTGCCTTATGAACCTGGTTGACCTTTTCAAATCAGTCACTACAGCCATTGCTGAGGGCACAGCGGTCCATACGGCCTACCTGGACTTGTGTACAGCATTCGATACAATACCGCACTCTGCCGTCATAGACATGATCAACAGCTGACATGTAAATCCATATGTCACATGATGGGTTGCAAACCAGATAACGGATAGAAACCCTATAGTCAACCTCACTGGTGCCATGTCAGACTCAGAGCCAGTCACATGTGGTGTCCCACAGGGCTCTGTCCTGGGACTGCTCATGTTCAGCATATCATTCTCAGATGTAAAAGCAGACATGGGAGGGTAGTGGCTGACAATGTTCAGCGATGACTGCATACTAGGCGCCATAGGCGATACACCTGCTGACACATACATCCTACTGACAGGCCTCACGGACACCAACAACTGGTGCCGGAGTCATGGCCTGACACTGCATGCCAAGTAATGTATACTCATACCCTTTTGGACGGACAAGGTACCTACATATAATCACATAGACAATAACCCACTGAGTACAGACAAATTAATCGGAGACCTGTTGACACTGTGCAATGCTGACCTCTCATTTGACACCCATGTTGCCAAAGTGGTTGGATGGACTTCCTACCTTGCCCACCTTATCATGAAGGGATTCACATCCACATCAAAAGGGGTCATTGCACCCCTATACTCCTCCCTTATCAGGCCCACGACTGTGTACTATGCCCCATTTGGTATGTACCTCACCTGGCACTTGCAACAGCTAGGGGGACCCCATGAGTACATCACCAGGAGGATCAAGGATCTGCAACAACTGACATATGCTGCCAGACTAACATAACTCATGCTCTATTCCATAGCATACTGCCTACATAGGGGTGATCTGTGCCTGATGTAGTTGGCCATGTCCAATATGGTAGTGATGGACATGTTCCACCTCATACAATCCAAATCCATCAGAAGCACGACAGCTACGGATTTAAACCTCAGCACAAGCACACATATGAATAGGACATACTGTAGGGACAGATCCATCACTAAGAGGCTTCCCATACTGTGGAACAGGATCCCAGTTCATGTTAGGCAGAGACCCTCACTGACACTCTTCATGTGCATTCTTGACAAGTGGATGGGAGATCATAGGGTTACAGCAGGGGTCTTCTCTGTGTCACTACTAGACAGAGGCACAGTAAACTACTGCTATTATGTAGGGGGTCTTCACTGTGTCACTACTATACAGAGGCGCAATTTTCTAAATCTATTCTATACACTGTCTGCAGATAGCCTAGTACTAAACATTAACGTCTGAAGAAGCGGGAAGGTTGCCCGTGAAAGCGCTTACGTTTATTTATCAAATTACAGATCTTTATATTACTTGGACTTGGATTATTTCAACATTCACTGTGAGATTTTTGAATCGTTTTGACTTTTTGCTACTGCTTTCTTCTTGGGTTTTACATTTATCGTTGGGCATTTGGTTGTTTTTCACATATATATATATATATATATATATATATATATATATATATATATACTCCTTTTTAGTTCCACATATGTATACACACAGTAACGTACTGCTGAACACCCATTACTGTACAACCTACTTGTACATTGCACTACAACCTACATTGCTATGTGCACATAGCTACCGTCACATACATATGTATGTGTAGCCTTCAGTGACAGTTTCAGTATGTCCCTGTCCCTATGCACATCCTCATATACATAGATACAGACCAATAACACATCTGGAGGGTTCATAGTATGTAGAGTATTACAGTAGTACTTTACATTACCTGTGTTTGTTGCAGCTGTTTGTGTAGGCTTGCAGTTGCTTGGCCTGCTGTCAGCCTCTTTGCTTTGTTGTTTCAGGTTTTTTTTTCTTTCTCTTTCTTTCTTTCTTTCTTTCTTTCTTTCTTTCTTTCTTTTTTTTGTTTTCTCTCTCTCTCTCTCCCTCTCTCTACCCTCCAGCAGGTGCAATGACAGTATTGCATGTGTGGACTGGGAGTACAGGATGCTTTTGTAGGTATCTGCACATGTCCATGTGATGGCCTCTGCACCAATTGTTAGCCAGCATTTACTAATTGCATGCAGCCTGTTGTGTAGTGATTGCAGTTCTCACTGTGATTACAGGCCTGTGCTATAAAAAGGTCTGTTAGGTAGGCGTAGCCCTTTCAGATTATCAGGGTGGGGACCATGCTGGTTTGCTGTGGACACTGTTCTGTGAGTGTAAGGGTTGGTATGTCTCTCATATTTCAGGCTGTGTTGTAGACACTACAATGCATGTTGTTCCGTAAGCTGAGTATTTCTTCCTCCAGTGTCCTGTTCTCCGTGTGTATGTAAACTGACACCTACGACTAGTAATACTGTGTATATGGGTGTGTGTGCTTTCCTGTGGGGATTGTGGTGTAACTGGTATATAACAGTGGCTCTTGCAATCTGTTGCTATGGCTTCAATATTTGGCCTTTACATTCACTCCTTGTATGCCTGCTAGGTGCCTTTCCTGTAATGTGTTCTATGGCTTTCCTATTTTCCATTTACATTCACGGCTTGTAATGCTTGCTAAATCTGTTTGGCCAGCAATTCCCTATGTGTTTGTTGTGGTAGGGTGTTACTGCATGCAGTATGGTCTGGCCATGGTGTGGGCCTTGACACTTACAGGGGTATTTGATCATGCTGATGAGCAGGCCTCAGATACTCTCTGGTGCATCTTTTATCAGCCTCATGGAATGGTACATAGCAGTGGGTTACTCCAGTGACATATTCTGATACTCTGCAGTTGTGACTGTGGGTTATTTCAAGCATGTGTATTAGTACGCCATTTGTGCCGTGCAGGTGGTGCATACCTTTAGTCAGTCATAGTTACCATTGCATGTGTAGTTACACCTTTCTGCCTACTGTTAGTACATTTGACAGGGTGTCAGTGGGGCACAGTTGACATTTGTTTTCACATCAGGGACATCCCTGTAACTCAGTCACAGTTGCTATGTCTGAACTCTTAACTATTCAACTATGGCAGTGTTTATCCTGCTCTGAGTATGTGTGTGGCTTGCCAGATACTACTGTGACATTATTACCTAGTAGCTACCAACTAGCATGACTGTTTCTCAGCACACAGCACTATTTTATAAATCCACTAGATTTGACAGTAAATATACATGACATGCTTTGTGTACTAGACTTGCTATATTCCCTTTACATTAATTCCTACTATTTTATGATATATTTCTTTCAGCACAATGTTCTTGTATAGCACTCATGGCTTAGTGGTAAGTCATGCAGACTAGTGTTTCCAAGGTCCTGGGTTCGAGACTGAGGGAGGTATTTTATTTTGCTGCTGAGAAAACTACAGGCCTTGTCATTCAGAGTGACTAAGGCACTTTTAAGCAGTTGTAAGCGGGTTAGCGCTGGTTTGCGTGGAGGTCACGCATGCGCATTGCCGCTTAGCTTCGCGCACACCCACTTACTACTGCTTAAAAGTGCTTAATCTCACGCACACCCGCGCTATTTTATTTGAAAGAAAAGAAAATGGGGAGATAGGAAAGTGGTGAAAAAGGGGTCATAAAGAGGGTAGAACAGTAGGGAAACAAGCTCAGGTTTTGCAGGAGGGATGTAGGAAAGGCCCATAGCTGCCCATTTCTTCATCAGCAACAGCTGTGCATATGTTTGTAATTTGGTGTGAAATTTGAAACCATCCACCCCTGAGAGAGGTGTTAGGAAAACAATAATATTTGTTGTACAGCCAGTTGGAATTGCCAGTTTACATGTCCAGCAGACATGTGTGCAAAATGGGCAGCTATGTATGGGGCGTAATTTTTTTGTGGGTACAGAGTGCCCTTTTTTTTTTTTCAGGTGAGAGTGGTATGTCAGGTACAGGAAGTTGGTATAGCTGGGGAGATAGGTAGGGGAGGTTAACAGACAAGACAAACAAGACTCATACAGGGCTGGTGTATGACACATGTGGGGGGGTTACACAATTGACGGGGATGGATGTTTGGATATCTCGAGTCCATGAGCCCACAGATGGTAATAGTGGAACTGAGATCCCCATCCATGGGCAGTTGCCATTGTGCCTTCACTGCCCAGGACGGGCTGTGCTGGTGGCTGTGTAGGCTGGGCAGCAGGCACGCTCGTGAGTTGTGCCACCCATGCCTCAAGCTGGCATAGGGGCCCAAGCACAGCGTGCCAGATCTCCCTATGCACCACAGTCTGGACACTACAGAGGGTGAGTGGATGTTCTCCTCCAGCCACGCTTGCAGAGGGGGGACGAGCCCCATCCCTTGCAGCACTTCTACCCACAGGTGGCACAGGGCCACCAGAGGAGGGTCCTGCCTGGGCACTACTGCCAGGTGCACTCGCCAGCTGAGGTGGGAGAGGTGGGTCCGCTGGAACCCGCCTTCCCTGTCATCCTATGTTTTGCATTATGTTATGACAGTTTGGGTTAGTAATGTACAATACCATTCACAATTAGTTGTAACAGCATGCATTAATATTCCCATTAACCAAACACCCATAAATTCAAGCCATTGAACAGCAAGCATAACACATGCATAATTTGAACAGCAATACACAATCCAACAACATGCAGGGTTGATTGATGGCAACAGGCCATCAGGTTTGGATGTATGATTGGGGCAGATGCAGCAACGTACATGCAAATATGTATGAACCAACAGGACAAATGTCCAGGGATGTTAATTGTGAATGCACATACCCATTTCACGTGGAATGGATTATTTGTGGTTATAGGGTAGGGTGAAGAAATATTTAATTAACAACTTCAAATACCTATACATATGCTGTACATTTCTACTAGCTGCAGATATACACACTACAGGTCTGCCTACAGTTTCCTATGTGATAACTACTTCAGGTTGGTGATAGGAATATTACTGCTACATCAATATACATTTCATATTTATTCATACACATTCATATCTGGCTCTCTTCAGCTACATCATCCTGCTACATTTGCTTTATATAGCTATAGACAACTGTGGATGTTTGGTATTTCAGACAACCATACTATCTGCATATTGCAGACTGAGAGCAACATATCCAGATTTTGGGACACACATTCCAGCTTCAGTACTTTTTTCAACACATGTTGCTGTTTGGTTCTGCCTGTCACATTGATTTCATTCTGTACTGACTGCAGTATACTTTATTCAGGGGTTATTACTACTTTATTGGTGGATTCATACCTCTTTCTCACACTCTCTCACTTGTTTTATTTTTACATTTCAGGATGGTACTTAATTCTAGGCTTTATTGACATGTTTTACCTTTAGTTATAACAATCCTTTCCAACAGTCTCACTTATGTCATGTTTCAGAAGTTCAACAGGGATATATTTCACACGTGTTTTACTCAGCTTCTGCAGCTGTACTTTTCAGCCTGCTGCAGGTTATGTACTATTATATTACAGGTGGGACATCTTTATTTCAGACTTGTTTCATTTTTATGTTTGGATTACAGGCTGCATCACACTTTTGTAATCAAGCAATACTTGCAAACTCTCTTACACTGTTACTTGCACATTTTATTAATTAGTGACTACACTGCACTCTTTTGCTAACTGTCATACTTATATATTTATTTACAGTTACAGGGAGAGAATTACTGACCTGCCTGGTGGCACAGCCACACCAGCCTATTGCCATAGGCTTGACGGTTTGCAGAACGGACACCTGCAGCTGTAATATAAATGAAGTAAAATTGGAATACACATCTCCATAATATCAGCTAGGTTAATTTCTTACATAAATAATTACATGTAACTTACTCAGTAGTGGGGCGTTGGGCATTTGCCGGACCTCCTAGATCCAAAGGTTCAGTTGGTCCTGCTTCCGTCTCTTCAGGTCCACATGGTGGTGATGGACCTGCTCACCAGTCCTTGGTATTCCTGTGGCACTGGTGAGATCATGTGCCAACCGGTCCCATGCCTCAGCCCTATATGCTCCCCACAGGACCTGGCCCTGCATGAGTTGGGCCTCATGATTATGGACGAGGAGCCAAACCATATATTTGGTCTCCTCAATGCCCCGCCTCTGTGCTCAGAAGCAACAACCCTCTCCTACACCTGACATCCTGGCTGCAAGTCGGTTCCACAATCGGTTATGCTGTGTATTCCCGCCTATGGGGCTAATATATGCTGCTTTTCCCGCACTTATCTGTGATTGGCCATTTTGGAATTGTATCAGCTTCACAAAACCTGCTTTGTCATGCTCCACTTTCTATTCATTCCTATATATATAGATGCTATTACAGCATTTCTAAGTGCAACTGTCATGGCTTAGTGGTTCAGTACTTTGACTATGGTGCATGGTGTCCTGGGTTTGAACCTGGCCATTGCTTTTTATATTTTATGACTGTCTACACAGGCTAGGAGGTGTGTCTGTGTAAAGGCAGTTTTGATACAGCTTGCTCAACGTTGCCCATCGGTTAGCTTGTTGGCGCGGTGTGCAGCTCCGCGCTAATGGATCACGCTGGTTTATGCGTGGTTTGGCTGTCAGCATGCATATTACGCTCAACTCAGCTACAGGCACACAGTTTCAGCATGTTAAAATGCTGCTCAACCCCGGGCACTCATTTTACACCTATTAAACCACTGCTCACCTACGGGCACTCATTTTACACCTGTTAAAACACTGTTCACCTACAAGCAGATATCCTCAACTTGTTAGACTGTAGCTCAGCTATAGGCACATCTGCCACTTTTTTTTTTTTATCTCACATTTCTTCAAAATACATGGCCCATTCCATTACATTTTACAGAAAATATAATTTTATATATGTACATATATGTCAGGGACTTGTTTCCTGCTTATTTCACTAAAAATAAAAATTGATGTTGTGGGGGCTCGAACCACGACTGCCTCCTCTTCAGCTGACTTCTCTACTGCTACACTATTGCTGCTTGGCTTACTTTGCATATTTAGTTCTTATATGCTTTTCCACTGACTGCTAACTGTGGCTAAGCGACAGGCACGCCCGCGCAAATGAGCGCACTCACGGGCAAACATCTTTACAACTTATAAAAAAATATAGAAGATGTTCATTTATACATTTTATGTTCATAGTCTGTGGGGGCATGTGTTGTGTTGTGTTTATTCACATTTCCGTGGACTCTGTTGTGGGTGTTTACTTTGGGCACTTTTACACTTCTGGGGGCGTGTCCGCTTGCAGGGCTCAGCCTACGGACACGCCCCCTACTGTCTTACATGGACCGTGTTAGCTTAGGTGTGATTCAGCATGCCCTCATGCATATGCATGACATGCTGACCTCACACCGTTTAACTGCAGCCTCCATGTAAGCCTTGTAGCTCTTACACGCAGGCTTCGTGAATCCTGCCCTAAGACATCTGTTAAACAAACTTGGCATTAAAACTTCTCTGCCATTGAAACTCACATTCATTGAAACAACATTGAAACTCACATTCAAAGAAAATACATTTTACCCATGGCAGATAAAGATTAATTCTGGGCTGTTTTCAAATCATAGGCCCCTTGCATATGAAACATACATGTGCTCTTTGATACACCTTTTTATTGCTTTGAACATTTTTCCAGTAAACAATGAAACAAAACACATGCACCAATGACAAAACTGCCCAATTCAGAACATTTCCATCATAAAAGTCTATTCAAACTTCTACAGTCCACTATTATCAGTAAATATACACAATCCTACAGTCAACCATTATCAGTAAATATGCACAATCTCTGAAGTAGTAAAAAAGTAATCTGAATAATTCCACATTAAATAAATCTGTAATGAAGAGGTTGCTGCTAGCAATCACCTTTATATTTCATGGTTTCATAGAAAAATAAAGTGTCTGATGCCCCTGAGGAATACATTGTCTAAATTACATTAAAAATAAGCTAATAATATTGCAATAGGAAATGGATGGCAAACTGATAACAGGCTCACAGTTAGTATCTTAACTTTCAGTACGGCAGCATTCACCCCTTATGGGAGTAGAACCAACAACCTTCTGCATCAAAAGCAAGTACACAACCTGTTGTGCTATTAGCAATGCAAGCTGACTCAGCATAATCAGCACTAAACTTCTCTTCCCCTGCAGCTCTCAGCTCCTTGTAAAATCTATTCAATACTCAACTGCATCTCAACTTCGCAGCACAAGAAATCTGGAAAAAGCCAAATTTATTGGGGTGGGTCAAAAGAGCAAAAACCAGGGACACATTAAACATTGCTTGTATAATCTTGGAAAGCTGCTAGAATAAAATGCTGTGTTACCGCCATACATTGTACTGCCAAGGTCCCTATGAAAATGAGTCAGAACAACATACCACTATGCCAAATCACCTGCTTTGTGAAAGAAAAATGCTGTGTTACCACCATACATTTTACTGCCAAGGTCCCTGTGCAAAACAGTCAGAGCAACATACCATTACACCATATCAGCTGCTTTGTGAAAGAGAGGAAGACTGAAACTTAAATGGCTATCATTTAATGAATTCAGTTCTCACCATAGCTGTCAACCTCTTAGCACAAAACACCTGGACAAACCCAGTAATGAAGGAATACAGCCCTCAAACATATTCAGTGAATTCAGTTCTTGCCATAGCTGTCAACCTTAGCACAAAAAACCTGTACAAAGCCAATAACAGGGTAATACAATCCCAAAAATATGGACAAATTAAAAATAGTCATCTTATAAACTTAAAAAATTGCTATAATAAAAGGTTGTGTTACTATATATTTATTGCTAGAATAAAAAAGTTGTTTTACTATGCATTTTCTGAAGAATATGAAGTCTGAAATTCAAATGCCTGTCAATTTTACTTCTGATGGAACAAAAACAATTTTCAGCAGAGGCCCAGGGAGAAATACTGTAGACACATGTCTTTGTAAAATGGCAGGACACCAGCGCAAATCCACACAAACACAGGAATAAGATGCAGACGCAACACAGAAGGCACCCCAGCCAAGAATCAAACCAGAAAACCTATAGCTGTGAGGCAACAATACTGTTTATTGCACCATCAAATGGGTAAGGAATTAAACATTCAGAAACCTGAAGTCTGAAATTTAAATGCCTGTCAATTTTATTTAACATTTGTTAATCAGGACAGTCTGACTTGGAAAAAAAAACAATTTTCAGCAGAGGCCCAGGAAAAAATAATGCAGACATGTCTTTGTAACATAGGAGGACACAAAAGCAAACCCACACAAACACAGGGAGAAGATACAGACCCCACAAAGATGGCACCCCAGCCACGCATCAGACTTGAGAACCTACAGCTGTGAGGCAACAATGCTACCAATGCAATATCAAATATCAAGCATTGCAACATTTACAAACCACAGATATTATGAGGAACAGATCAGATCAAATATGAGGCAAAAATCTGCAATGTTTTTACAAATGGTGGTGGGTGGGGAATTCACCTCTTTAACACCTGCATGCAAGGTACAGGGTTCAAGCTTGATGTATTCCCTACCACACCACCACCAGTACATTGCACCTGGGGCATTTTCACACACACACACACACACACACACACACACACACACACACACACACACACACACACACACACACACAAACCATAAATCCAAATCCCACACACACACACCATAAATCCAAATCCGACACACACACACCATAAATCCAAATCACACACACACACAGCATAAATCCACAACACACACACACACCCACCATAAATCCAAATCACACACCCACCATAAATCCAAATCCCACACACAACATAAATCCAAATCACACACACACCAGAAATCCAAATCCCACACACACACCATAAATCCAAATCCCACACACACACACACACACACACACACACACACACACACACACACACCATAAATCCAAATCCCACACACACACACACACACACACACACACCATAAATCCAAATCCCACACAACATAAATCCAAATCCCCACACACACACACACATACACCATAAATCCAAATCCCACACACACACACACACACACACACACACACACACACACACACACACACACACACACACACAAACCCACACACACACACAAACAAACACACACACACACACACACACACACACACACTCACACACACACACCATAAATCCAAATCCCATACACACACACACACACACACACACACACACACACACACACACACACACATAAATCCAAATCCACAGACACACACAAACAAACACACACACACACACACCATAAATCCAAATCCCCCACACACACACAAACAAACACACACACACACACACACACACACACACACACACACACACACACACACACACACACACACACACCATAAATCCAAATCCCATACACACACACATACACACACACACACACACACACACACACACACACACACACACACACACACACACACACACACACACACACACACACACACACCATAAATCCAAATACCTATACACACACACCATAAATCCAAATCCCTATACACACACACCATAAATCCAAACCCCTATCCACACACTTACCTGTAGCATAAATCCAAATCCCTAGTAGATCTTTCCCTGTAGCATAAATCCAACTCCCTGTATGAAAACCCACCCGCGCACATCCCCATCGCGAGATCTTCCCCCGACGAGACTGCAGCAACCTCCAATCCATTGCGACCCCGACGCATTTTCCCAGCGAGTTCCAGGACAGTCTATGCAGTTTAAAACTGCATAGACTTCTGGGAGCTCTGTTCTTCATGTTTCCCAGTCAGGACTGCTGCTGAGACACAATCTGCGCATGCTCCATTCTTCATGTTTCCCATCAGGACTGCTGCTGAGACACAATCTGCGCATGCTCCAGACTGTCTCAGCAGCAGTCCGGACTAGTGCACATGAGCGAAAGTCCGCCATTTTTTTAATTTTTTTTTCTTTTTATTTCTTTATTTTAAGTTGAGGGGGCTGCAGTCCGGCAGTCCAATAGCACAGGCTGCCACTGCTTTATTTCAATTTCTGCCTGTTTCTCTTTCTTACTCACAAGCACTCACTATCTTTTGTGTCAGCCTAGGCCTCCTGCTCCCTTTCTTCCCACACACACACATATAACACCCTCTGCAAATGGTGATAATTGTGCAATCTTCTTGATTTTATATCTTTTTGATTCAGGGATACATAAGTCTTTTGTCTGATGCTCAGGCTCAAAGCTGATTTAGTGCTTAGTATATCTGTTTTTTTGTTTTGCAAATTGTACTGCTTTCTTATAGGTTTTTGTATTGTGCACAACCATCCCAAACTCTTAGACCAACAAAGCTGAACCAAGCCATAAATTAAAGTGTAAAAAGGTCCAACACTGGCCTTACAAACTTAGACAGTTGATGGAGTAACAGGGTTTGCATTACTATTTTATGTTTGTTCTGAGGGATATGATGTCTGAAACTGAAATCTGTGCCATTATTTTCTAACTTCTCTCTTTATTGATTTGCCATTGCAAACATATGACACCAAAATGTGGACATTCAATGAAATTCTGTAACACTTTAGATGTAAGGCCTATTAGGTGACAGAGGAAACATGCATTTACATAAGTCAGTGCTGTCATATCTTGATGTAATTGATGGAAAAAATCACCCACCTTATACTTCCATACATTACCAAGTTACAGTATACAATGATATGCCATTCATTTGTATCCTCAGACATTTATTTTTCTATTCCAGCTTCAACACTTTCAAAACAGTGCACATTGTGTGTGTCACACCATGATGCACACACAGCTTTAGCAGCCCGTGTAGGGTTTATTGAATCTGCACCTGCGTTTTTTTTCATATCTATGGGGCAACGTCACTACAAAAATGTAAATAAATAAATAGATAGATAACAAAATAGATAGATTAGGCAGCACCTGATTTTCCAGCACTACTAACTTCATTAATTAAAACCAAATATTCAATTTTTTTCTCTCACTAAGACTGGAGTGTACTGAAATATATTTAACTTAACTCCACGGCTTTAGATTGCAGCATATCATATATATATTTTTTTGTTTGTTTGTTTGTTTTCTGGCACCAGGTAAAGTGCAAACACATTTCAAAGGTTATGTATGGTGTTACAACAGTGGGACTATCTGTCCTTTCTTTACTCCAGCTATCCATTAATTGTCCATTCACTGTTCTGTATTAACTTTATTTTTATTACAACAAGGGTCAGTTTTTATGAGTTGCCTTTCCATGTATTTTTCACTATTTTGCATCACCCTCTTTCTTAAATAATAACAGGAGAAAAATATTTTAATACTTTTATACAATAAACTCAGCCAACAACCACAGATAAAACTAGTAATGTAAAGAAAATGAACACTGATGGGTAAAACTGGATACAAAGTTTAATTAACACTTTTGTCTATTGTTACACTTGACTTCTTCACATTAAAACAGGAATTATTCATGCATCACTTCCTTTTAAAGCCAGGCAAAGTCACATGTCATTAAAGCAAAATGCACCTAAAAATTACAGTTGTTTTAGTTGTTATTATACATAGCTAAATTTTACCTTATAAAATATATTAAAGCCATACTTCATTTACATATTGCATATAGCCCATCAGCCCCCATCTCAGAATTAAAATAAAGTACAATCCAAAATACATTTCCACAAAAATAAATCATGTACTTAAAATAAGCAAATATTACCATGTTGCCACAGAAATATACATGTGTGACCCCCCCCCCAAAAAAAAATAAAGTTCAGCTTTTAATTTTAAATAGCTGAAGAGAGAAACTACATAATTCAGTCTGGGCGGGTTAGTGGCATCCACTCTAAGTTGCCACATGAATTTTTTGAATTTTAGAGACAATTCCTTTGGTCCCTCCTACTATCAGGTACTACTTGATCAATGGCTACAAATTTAAACTTGTGATCTGGGTTCAAGATAGTATGTACAGCCAATACATTATTTTCATTACCCTTTCTGATGTCATACATATGTTGGTAAATATGAACTTTAAACACTTTCTTAGTCTTCCCTATGTAAAAACGTTCACAGCCTTGATTTAGGGCAACATATACAACATGAGTACTGTTACAGTTCAACTTGAAATTTAGTTGAACTGTACCATAACTTTTTCTGTTTCTAATACATTGGCACATTAGTTATAGTGTCCACATTTTAACATCTTACCTTTCTTATAGTGTTTATTCCCCTCTTTATTTCTTTCCAACAAATCTTTGACACATGCATCTTTTTTGCATCTGACACATGGTCTGACACCAACATTTTTAAGGACCTCTTTGTCACTTTTAAATATAAACCAATT
Source organism: Protopterus annectens (assembly GCF_019279795.1). Classification (NCBI taxonomy): domain Eukaryota; kingdom Metazoa; phylum Chordata; order Ceratodontiformes; family Protopteridae; genus Protopterus; species Protopterus annectens. The sequence goes on from NC_056725.1 coordinate 399,815,241, forward strand.
ATTTTTAAAAATATCTTTTAAGTCATAAAACTGCAAGTTGTACGTCCGAATAAAGGCTCTGTTAAAATTGTTTGTGTTCCTTGACCTTACATCAACCTTTTTATTACTGATGTTGTCCCTTTCCTCTAACAGTGGAAACAAAGTGTCCTTTAACTCTCTTTTCTGTAACTTCACACAAAACCGGTTCAAGGAAACTGTTCGGGTATCCCCTCCTTAGTAACATGCCCCTTAACTTTTCACTTTCTTCAATATGCATTTCTAGGTCACTGACCACCGGTGATAACTGCACACATTGGCCCTTAACCAATTATCTTTATTGAAAGTTAGGGTGCCCACTTTCAAAATGCAAGAGAGTGTTAGAATATGTGGGCTTTCTGTAAATGGTGGTAGTAATCTTTTTCAGTGAATCATCTTTGGTTATAAGGATGTCCAAAAATGTATTCTTTTACTGTGTTGTTCCATAGTAAAGCTCAAAAAAGAAGTATTCCTATATAGATATTCAGCTCTAACTCATTTCCTCCCCAAAAAAAAAAATGTCATCAAGAAATCTTCCATAAAACAAACATTCTTTAAACCACTGGCAAGTAAACGATTCAGTCAGCTTCCATTGAGCAAGTACAATATTTGCAAACAGGGGGGGGTGCATGCTACACTTGTATTTTGCTTAAAAATCTGATTCTCAAAAATAATAAAATCATTATTGAGCACTGTTTCCATAAGCATCCTAAACATAAGTATTCTACTGTGTTGTTTACATAGAAAGTCATAGAGCATATCAAGTCCTTCTTTATGTGTTATAATGCTAAACAAATCTTTAACATCTATAGTTACCATAATCAGCTTTTCCCTATATAAATCTTGCTTTACTTTCTTTAAACAGTCCCAGAAATCCTTCAATATATGTTTAAATTCTGATAAAATTGTGTTCAAGTGAAAATCAATAAACTTAGCTAAAGTGGTTGTTTTTGATGCCTTTGCATCTACAGTAGGTCTCAAAGGTGGGTTGCTGGTGTTTTTGTGTATTTTGGGGATTCCAAATATGGTTGGAACTTTAGGATATGTATGAATTAAATAATTATATCCATCCCTAGTTATTTGAAAATTTAATAATAAATCACTTAATATAATATCAACATTCTTGTATGCTATATGTAGCTCATTTAATAATGACACTTCTTCATAACCATCGCCATATAGAATACCCAGCATTTTCTCAATATACATGGGTTGGTCCATTACTATCAGCCCCCCAACCTTTGTCTTGTTTCATAACCCTTATAGACCTGTTTGTTTTTATACTGTGCAAAAGCTTTGTCTTTGCTTCTGTTAAATTAAATATATTAGTCCTTTTTGTCTTTAATAACATTGACCTGATGTCATTACTACATACATTTTCAAATAGTTGAACTGTGGGGTGGGGTGGGGGGTTAAACACACTGCTTCTTTTGCAGCTCCGTGGGGGGTTAGATAGTTAATTACCATGAAAATAACAGCTTAGATTTAATTTTCTTGTATACAATTTCAAATCAAGTAGACATCTGTCAATCTTGGCATTAGTTATAGGTACATAATTAATACCCTTTTCAAATAATGTTGCCCATTCATTAGTGACAGCCTGACTACTGTAATTGTATATACTAAAGTCTTTGTAGTCATTTTCAATAATAGCACAAGCAACATCATCTGTGTTCGTAATGCCAACAGCATCTTTTGTATTGTCATTATGATTCAAAACATTTACTGGTACATTCTCCCTCCCCTGCCCCCTCCCCCTCCCTGAATACACAGTTCTCTGTCCATAATAATTGCCACCATTCCTGGTGTTGTTCCAATCACTGATGGACAGCTGTTGCCTCTGGTTTCGGATCCTCACAGACCTCCTGGGGGGTTCCTCTAAAGGGACAGCCTCCTCTTCTTGTTCAGCACTCAAATTGTGAGAATTTTCAACATTATGCACTTGCTCACCAGTTCCTATCCTATTTGCATACAGTTCAGTCTTATTAGCTGTAAAAACTTTAGGAAGTGGAAAAACAGTACCTGTTTCATATTCATGTTTGTCCCTTGCCAGTTTTTTGGCCTTTTTCTCTCTCACAGCATTAATTTGCCTGTCCACATTGACAAACACCATTTGGTATTCATTTTGCTTAGTACTGAAACACAAGTCACTCAAAATATGTTCATTTAATCCATTAACTTTTTTTACACTGTTAAAAGCTGAACTTTATTTTTTTTTGGGGGGGCACACGTATATTTCTGTGGCAACACAGTAACATTTGCTTATTTTAAGTACATGATTTATTTTTGTGGAAATGTATTTTGGATTGTACTTTATTTTAATTTTGAGATGTGGGCTGATGGGCTATATGCAATATGTAAATAAAGAAGTATAGTTTTAATGCATTTTATAAGGTGACATTTAGCTATGTATAATAACAACTAAAACAACGGTGATTTTTAGGTGCATTTTGCTTTAATGACATGTGACTTTGCCTGGCTTTAAAAGGAAGTGATGTATGAAACAACTAACCCTTCTTAAAAGCAACCTCATACCCAGACCTAATACTCCTACCTTACAAGACGGTGATATTCACCCCAACCCAGGCCCATCAAATCCCTCCCCTCAAGTATCTAAGCCTAACCTCAATAACACCCTTCTCATAGGTCATCTAAATATACGAAGTGTAAATAACAAAGTACCCTATTTACATGCCCTGTTAGATATTCACCACTTTGACATTCTGTGCCTCTCAGAGACCTGGCTAAAGCCAGCCACCAAAGACACTGAAATTATACCCCAAGGCTATAATATACATAGGCTTGATCGTACTAAACGCAAAGGTAGTGGTGTGGCAATTCTATTTAAGAACCATCTTAGCATCTCCACCCTCCCAGCCTGCCCAACCCAGGATTCTAGTGTTGAAGCCATCATCACTAAACTTCAGTTAAATGCTCAAAAAGCTCTTTACATCATCTGTATGTACATACCTCCAGGCAACAACATACCAATCTTAGAAGACTTCCTCAGCTGGACTTCCACTAACTTCCCCCAAGAAACTATAATTCTGGGTGACTTTAATATAGACTGGAATACTATTAGTAGCAACAATCCCTCCTGTCATATAAACCTACATGGTTTTACTCAATCCATTACCACCACAACTAGGTTTAATAAACCAAGTAAGAAACAGAGTATCTTAGACTGGATACTTATAAACAAAGTTAATGTCTCATACAAAGTAGGAACTATGCCTGATGACCTCAGTGACCACTGCCTAACCTATATCTCTAGAGAAAAGACTGACTATCAAAACCTCCCTAACATTAGAATAATACGCTCTACCAAAAACTTTAACAGTGATTTATTTCAAAATGATCTTGAAACATGTAACTGGAAACTCTTGAAATCACTTCCTCTTAATGAAGCAGTATCATTCTTTAACTCAACCTTCCTTTCCATTTTGGATAAACATGCCCCTACACGCTCTATTAGAATGAAGTCTAATACAGCCCCATGGCTCTCAAAGGAAACAAAGAAATTAATTCACAGTAAAAATAAAATTTGGGCCAAATGGAGACACCATAGAACCACCTCTGATTTTCATCATTTTTCCAACTTAGAAATCTTACAAAAAAAGCAATAATCTCTGACAAAAAGAACTATTACTGTGATCTTCAAAAACCCAATTATATAAACCCAAACAATTCTGGTCTTCAATCAACAAACTCCTTTCACCTGGTACAGCTAAAACTCCCTCCCCAATAAACGCAAACCCAGACACCCCTAGCCATACTGCAAACGCCTTCAACACCTTTTTTATTGAAACCATTCAATCTCTTGCTAGACAACTGAACGCCAATAACTTTTACCCTCCAAATAATCTTATGGATTCACCCCAAAACTTCACTCTTCATCCTATCTCTACCTCCTTCATCTATAAGCTTATTCTTAAACTGAAACCCTGCACCCCCTCTGCTGACAAACTCCCCTCTCTCTTTCTTCAAAAGGCTGCTAAACAGATTGCATACCCTATATCTTTACTCAATAATAGGACTATCCAAGAAGGAACCATACCAGATATATGGAAAATCTCTCATATCATCCCACTACACAAAGGTGGAAACTCTATTGACTTTACTAACTTTAGACCTATTGCTCTTCTCTCTCCTCTAGCTACGATTATGGAGAAATGCATCCATCAGCAACTCATACAATATCTCTCTTCTCACAACATAATTGCCAACTGTCAACATGGCTTTAGGCCCCACCATAGCACCTCCACTGCCCTCCTATCTTTCATGGATACTATCAACAACTATCGAAACTCCAATATCTTCTCCTCTGCTCTATTTATTGACCTCTCCAAAGCTTTTGACATGGTGAACCACTCTTCCCTTATTAACATCCTTAAATCCCTCTCATTTGATAACCTGGCTTTAAAATGGTTTACTTCCTATCTTAACAACAGACATCAAGCCGTTCTTTGGGACAATCATATCTCTTCTCTATTGCCTGTTGCTATTGGAGTCCCACAGGGCTCTATTCTAGGTCCACTTCTCTTCTCCCTTTACATAAACGATCTCAACACTGTCATCCCTCAAGCTACCTGCATCCAATATGCTGACGACTCGACAATTATTTGCTCAGCATCTACCCCCGCAGAACTACTGTCTCTAACTCAAACTACCTTCAACACTGTAGAAACTTGGTTTACTAGACGGTACCTCCTCCTCAATGCTAAAAAAACAAAACTTCTCCTTTTCACTCCTACCACTCGAGCCTCCCCATTAAACTTCAACATTTTGTCTAATGACACTACTGTTATCTCTCCTGACACAACAACTAAACTGCTAGGAATAACCATCGACAACAATCTTACTTTTGATCAACACATCAATAACACCATCAAAACTGTTAATAAAAAAATTGGATCATTATACTGTATCAAACTTTTTCTCACACCTTCTACCAGAGCTACTATTGCCCACTCCCATCTTATATCTACTCTCTTTTACGCCTCACCTATTTTCACTAACCTTAAGAAGGCCAACCTAAATAAACTAGCAACTTGTTACAATAGCATTGCCCGATTTGCCACCAGTAACCCTTTCAAAACACACCACTGTCACAACCTAAAACTCCTAGGCTGGCTTGAGCTACAAAACTGTCTTTTGATCTCACAACTTACCATTGCTCACAAGATACTGTACCAACCTGATAACACCCCTATACTTTCTCAACTTTTAATCCCTTATAATAATCTTACCTCCCTTCGATCTTCTTCTAAACTCATGACCAAATCTGTAAAGTCCCATAACTTAGCTGGTGACTCTCTGTTCACTAATACTATAGGAAGGATATGGAATCAGCTACCCACTGATATCACTCTAACCTCGTCCTTACCACTGTTCAAACAAAAAATCAAACTGTATTTCCAAAATCACTGGCTCTGTTCCTGTAGGACTCCTGACTAACCTCTTCTTTCCCCTTCTCCACTAGATTTTTATACCTTACTTAGTAAATATACTTATTCCTTCTTCTTATTGCCCTGTTGCTCTCCTCTAATGCTCTAACCCACTCCTCCTTTTTCTCTCCCCTGTCCTCTTGTACACATTCTTACCATTCTCCTCACTAGACTATTGCTTCTTTCCCTCTTCCTCCTTTGTATTCCCTTCTTATCTCCTGTTCTACTTCTTCTCTTCAACATTTTATTGAAACCATGTTGCTAATCTTGACTTTGTGTAATGCTTTTACTGAACAACTATATTTTAGTATGTTCCTTAGGTATTTCGTGTATTTTTTTTTGTTTCATGTTACTAAATGTATATTCTTTTTGTACTTAATTTTTTTTTCTGTAAATTGTCTCTTTGAAATTTAGTATGTGTGGAGCTTTTCTCCCTGGGCCTCTACTGAAAATGGACATATATCCAGCTAGACTAGCCCGGTTAACAAATGTAAAATAAAAATAAAAATAAATAAAATAATTCCTGTTTTAATCTGAAGAAGCCAAGTATAACAACAGACAAAAGTGCTAATTAAACTTTGTATCCAGTTTCACCAGCCAGTGTTCATTTTCTTTACATTACTGGTTTTATCTGTGGTTGTTGGCTGAGTTTGTTGATGGAGAATGGTGCTCAAGTAGACGGAGATGCTGGGGTTTCCATTACAGAGCTGGTTAATGCCATTGGGAACCTTCAGCTCTTATCAGAGGGCTGACACAACAACTAATTGGGTTTGGTATCTAACTAAACTCTACAACTGTGAACACTTTCAGGAGTGATGGCAACAACATTTCAGCTGAGGGGTCACAACTATTGCCCTCTTCAATCACCCTCGGACAACGGAGTCCTATTATGAATAGCCAGGCATCCATTAATCCAGAAGCAAAGCTCAGAAACAGTGGGCGAAATTGCCAAGAGGATTCATCCAACCAGGTGAGTGAAACAAGGGTCACATGCCTCATGGATTGGTTGAATAAGGGAAATGAATTGTCGTTTAACAGTACTGAACCATGCCATACATATGGCATGCTTGATCAACAACTTAAAGTTTTAGAGGGTGAACTGTTCAAATTAAAAAAGGTTACAAGTGGAAAACGCATTTTTAAGGGAGTGTTTGGTGAGGGAACAAATACCCATGGGTTTGCATTGCTGGAAGTTCCCCAATTGTTTGACAGAGGGCTCAGAGTTATACCAGGAGATGGTTTCCATGTTCAACTGCCACGGGTGCAAATTAATGGAAGCACTGGTAAGGGACAATGAAAGAAAGCTGTGCCAGTGTAAAACAAAACAGCTAATGGATTAAATTAACGTATTTTGAGTAACTTGTGTTTCAGTGCTAAGCAAAACTAATACCACATAGTGTGTCAATGTGGACAGGCAAATTAATGCTGTGAGAGAGAAAAAGACCAAAAAAATGGCAAGGGACAAAAATGAATATGAAACAGGTACTGTTTTTCCACTTTCTAAAGATTTTACAGCTAATAAGACTGAACTGTATGCAACTAGGATAGAAACTGGTGAGCAAGTCCATAATTTAAAAAATTCTCACAATTTGAGTGCTGAACAAGAATAGGAAGCTGTCCCTTTAGAGGAGCCCTCCAGAAGGTCCAAGAGGATCCGAAACCAAAGGCAACAGGTGTACAACAGGGAATGGAACAACACCAGGAATGGTGGCAATTATTATGGACAGAGAACTGTGTATTCAGGGAGGGGGAGTGGGGCAGGGGAGGGAGAATGTACCAGTAAATGTTTTGAATCATAATGACAATACAAAAGATGCTGTTGGCATTACGAACACAGATGATGTTGCTTGTGCTATTATTGAAAATGACTACAAAGACTTTAGTATATACAATTACAGTAGTCAGGCTGTCACTAATGAATGGGCAACATTATTTGAAAAGGGTATTAATTATGTACCTATAACTAATGCCAAGATTGACAGATGCCTACTTGATTTGAAATTGTATAAAAGAAAATTAAACCTACGTTGTTATTTTCAAGGTAATTAACTATCTAACCCCCCACAGAGCTGCAAAAGAAGCAGTGTGTTTAACCCCCCACCCCACAGTTCAACTATTTGAAAATGTATGTAGTAATGACATCAGGTCAATGTTATTAAAGACAAAAAGGACTAATATATTTAATTTAACATAAGCAGAGACAAAGCTTTTACACAGTATAACAACAAACAGGTCTATAAGGGTTATGAAACCTGACAAAGGTGGGGGGCTGGTGGTACTGGACCAACGCATGTATATTGAGAAGATGCTGGGGATTCTATATGGTGATGGTTATGAAGAAGTGTCGTTAAATGAGCTACATGTAGCATACAAGAATGTTGATGTTATATAGAATGATTTATTATTGAATTTTAAAATAACTAGGGAGGAATATAATTATTTAATTCAGAAATATCCTAAAGTTCCAACCATATTCGGAAACCCCAAAATACACAAAAGCACCAGCAATCCACCTTTGCGACCTATTGTAGATGCAAAGGCATCAAAAACAACCACTTTATTTTATCAGAATTTAAACTTATATTGAAAGATTACTGGGACTGTCTAAAGAAAATAAAACAAGATTTATATAGGGAAAAGCTGTTTATGGTAACTATAGACGTTAAATATTTGTTTAGCGTTATACCACATGAAGAAGTACTTGATATGTTCTATAACTTTCTATGTAAACAAAGCAACTTTAGCCACAGTATAATACTTATGTTTAGGACCCTTATGGAAACCATGCTCAATAACAACTTTCTTATTTTTGAGAATCAGATTTTTAAGCAAAATACAGATGTAGCGATGGGGGCTCCCTCCGTTTGCAAATATTGTACTTGCTCAATGGAAACTGACTCAAGCGTTTACTTGCCAATGGTTTAAAGAATGTTTTTTTTTATGGAAGATTTCTTGATGACATACTTATTTTTGGGGGAGGAAATGAGTTAGAGCTGAACCAGCATTTTGAATACCTAAATAGGAACACTTCTTTTTTGCGCTTTACTATGGAACAACACAGTACTAGAATGAATTTTTTGGACATTCTTATAACCAAAAATGATTCACTGAAAAAGTTTACTAGCACCATTTACAGAAAGCCCACATATTCTAACACTCTCTTACATTTTGAAAGTGGGCACCCTGACTTTCAAAAAAGATCCTTGGTTAAGGGCCAATGTGTGCAGTTAGCACGGATGGTCTGTGACCTGGAAATGTATATTGAAGAAAGAGAAAAGTTAAAGGGCATGTTACTAAGGAGGGGATCCCTGAACAGTTTCATTGAACCGACTTTGTGTGAAATTACAGAAAAGAGAGTTAAAGGACTCTTTTTTCCACTGTTAGGCTCAGAAGAAAGGGACAACAGCAGTAATAAAAAGGTTGATGTGAGGTCAAGGAATACAGATGAGTTTAACATGACCTTTATTCTGATGTACAACTTGCAGTTTTATGACATAAAAGATATTTTAAAAAATAATTGGTTTATATTTAAAAGTGATAGAGGTCCTTAAAAATGTTGGTGACAGAACATGTGTCATGTAAAAAAAAGATGCATGTGTCAAAGATTTGTTGGAAAGAAATAAGGAGGGGAATAAACACTATAAGAAAGGTAAGATGTTAAAATGTGGACACTGTAACCAATTTGCTAATGTATTAGAAACAGAAAAAGTTTTTATTCCAAGGTATGGTATGGTTCAACTAAATTTCAAGTTGAACTGTAACAGTACACACATTGTATATGTCGCCCTATGTCAAGGCTGTGAAAGTTTTTACATAGGGAAGACTAATAAAGCATTTAAAGTTCATATTTACCAACATATGTATGACATCAGAAAGGGTAATGAAAAAAATTTATTGGCTGTACACACTATTATGAACCCAGATCACAAGTTTAAATTTGTAGCCATTGATCAAGTAGTACCTGATACTAGGGGGGACTGAAGGAATTATTTCTAGAATTCAAAGAATTCATGTGGCAACTTAGAGTGGATGTCACTAACCCGCCCAGACTGAATTATGTAGTTTCTCTCTCCAGCTATTTAAAATTAAAAGCTGAACTTTATTTTTTTTTGGGGGGGGGGCACACATGTATATTTCTGTGGCAACACAGTAACATTTGTTAATTTTAAGTTCATGATTTATTTTTGTGGAAATGTATTTTGTATTTGGCTTTATTTTAATTTTGAGATGGGGCTGATGGGCTATATGCAATATCTAAATAAAGAAGTATAGTTTTAATGCATTTTATAAGGTGAAATTTAGCTATGTGTAATAACAGCTAAAACAACTGTGATTTTTAGGTGCATTTTGCATTAATGACATGTGACTTTGCCTGACTTTAAAATGAAGTGATGTATGAATAATTCCTGTTTTAATGTGAAGAAGTCAAGTGTAAAAGCCGAGGAAAGTGCTAATTAAACTTTGTATCCAGTTTCACTGGCCAGTGTTCGTTTTCTTTACATTACTTCTTTCATACAATAACCATTACTTTTATCTTTGCATTTAGCCATAATGCAATAATTGTGTTTCATTTCAAAACTCTCAGTAGTTAATCATTCTAATATTGCTAATCAGATATTTTATAAGCCTTAAAAATGCATATTGTTCTCTCAGTAATAACCACATGTAAGCTAATGTTATATATTATATGTATTCAAGTTGCATGACACCATTCCAGGTACAGTTGTTAGACATATGAATGTGTTGTGTAATTTTTTTTAATATTTGTCATACTTTCCTTTAGATTTTCATAGTTTTGCATAATACCACTATTGTTTAACACAGTTCTGTTATGTCATGTACAGTTAAAACAAAATATTTCAAAAATGATCAATGGTTGCTGCGGGTATGTCTTTTATCATTAACAGTAATAGTGGAACCTCTATTTCAGATGACTAAATGGCTTCAGACTATAGATTGGAAACTTTACCTTTAAAAAAGTTTTATTAGCAGTACAGTTTGTCACACCTGAAAATGTTGTGTTGTGGCTGGTGTTTTGTTTACAGCATATGCTTTCCTTTCAATCTCCTCTTTCCCAGACAACTTAGTCATGTTTTAGTTATTTTTACATTAAAGAAAGAAGTTCACTTTAAAAGGTATAAATAAACCTGAAAATACCTGATATTAAATCAACAAACAAAACCAATTCTTCATCCTAAGGTGGTTAGTTATCTTATTTTATTATACCAAATTTTGGAAACATATGTACAACTGATTTGCTACTAGAAAATGACTCTGTTGTTCTGCTGCTACCCAGCTGTACTAAGTAAATAATAATATATTTGCATCTCTAACTATAGCTAAGGTTAGTGTTGCCGCCTCACAGCAAGAGGTCCTCTGGTTCGATTTTTGGCTGGGGTGCCTTCTGTGCAGAGTCTGCATGTTTTCCTTCTGGTCGCATGGGTTTCTTCCAGGTGCTTCAGTTTCCTTCCACATCCTAAAAACATGCTGTAGGTGGATTGGGCACTCTAAATTGGCCCTAGGTGTGGGTGTGTGTATGTGTTTGCCTTCTGTGGAAGGCAGGGCACCAGGGTGGAAACTTGACACTGTAAAACTCCACTGCCAATTGTTTTGTGGACCATTGTTCCACTGTGGTGACCCATAACAGGAAAAAGCCGAAAGGAGAAGAAGAAGAAGAAGAAGAAGATACCTGTAGCTAAGCCATTTATCTCCTGGCTGATATCATCATGATAGTCTCTATTTTAAGTTTACTTTATTCAGCATTCTGAAGTTAAATATACTAATGCATGCTGCACTCAGAAAACAACCATAAAACCTGCATAAAGAAATCAAATGATTGCAAATATACAGTACATGTAGAAATGTCTTTAAAATTAGAAAACTATAATGCTCATATTTCAAGTTTGATTTATATACAGTGTTCTTAACATGTTGTCCATTAACACGTATTCTATAACTATGCAAATATGCATCTAATCATTTATAGCTAATTCATATTTGTTTATGTATATACAATTGTTACACCTGCAATTCTGTCTAAGTACATATTTTAAGCTAATCATGAAACTGGTATACTTGAATGAGTGTTCTATTCCAGTAAGCAAAAATAAATCAAAACCAAAACAAATATGACTCCAAAGGTAAATGATCCACTCAATGATTCAGGAGTAACAAAACATGCAAAGAGTGAGGCCAATGGATGTTCCAGGGTTAAAAATATTTAATAAAATCGAATATAAAAATAACAAAAGTTGGTGAGCTTTTTCACAACACAAACAGTTGCTTCATCAGCCCAATTTAATCTTACATTTTAGTGAAACATTTAAATAAGTCAGTTTCACCAATCATAGAAGGTATAGCAAAGCACTATAACCAGTCATGTTACATATTTACTATTTATTTGATAGCCATTCAAATTTCACTAGATGTAACAATAAGACCAATCAGAGAAGACATAAAGTAAAACATTACTACCAATGACAGGTGGCTAAATATAACATTGTAACCACTCTTGCTCCACATTTGTTAACCATTCATTGGCTTAGAACATAGTAATACAGCCACTCAGATTCCACTTGGTGTAGTATTATAGCTAATTGTATAGGTTCCTTATAATGAATTTTCTATGAATCTTAAACACAAGGGGAAAAACAATATAACCAATCATTTTGAAAGATTACTAGCCAAAATACAGTCATTCAGGCTTTACTTAGTGTAGACTTGTAACCAAACATGTTCCACAATTAAAATCATGTAGCATAGTGGCCAAACTAATCAAACAATACAAACCGAAATTAGTTAATAACAGTTGCGTATCAGCTGGCCTTTGGATTCTCCTCGCAGTAAACACTCCCTTCTGACATATTTCCATACTGTTCAAGAAATATGTGTGATTAGTACTAAAATTTTAAAACTCAGTTTAGCCTAGAATCAAACCCAGGCCTCCTATATAAAAGGTAAAAATTCTGCCACTGGACTAGTTCTACATAGTTGCATTTCACTGCTGTATCCCCCTGGCTCTTAAAAATGGTTTCAAAGGAACTTTAGCATTCAAACCCTTAACCTTATCCGCTATAAGTTTGATAATCCATTGTGCCTCAGCACTTTCAGTTCTATTTCGAATATCACCTTGTCTAATCGTCACTTTGATCATTTCTAAAACATTAAACCTAAAAAAATGAGTTTAATCAGTGTCAAGAATTTGTTTAGACAATGCATTAGTAGTAGAATTAATCCTTATCTGATATAAGTGTTCTCTGATAAGCTCTTTCAATGGTCTATCCATTTTACCAATGTAAAATGACCCACATACCAGGCATGTAGCAAGATAAACTACGTGACAGGTGTAACAACTCGCCAGTACTCTGAACTTATATACTTGACCATTATTGGGGCGCACAAATACATTAGCTGTAGATACAAACTGACACAGGCATTGCAGGAATAGTACCCGGCTCCATACCAGTAAGACCAATATTGGCAGTATCTTTGGGGTAACACAGCATACCCTTGATGTTCCTTTTATTTTTATACCTAAACCTGGGGGTCTCTCAGATCACATTCTTAAGTATTGAAGCAGTCATCAATATTGACCAATGTCTCTTAATAATTTCAGTGATGGTATGTACATTGCTAGTATACAAAAGGGGGGTTTTAACATTATCATTCAAATTTTGCTTCCTAGTAATGCTATCTTTATCTCATTCTCGTAAAGAAAAATAAGGCTTTGCTCTATCCAGGCATAAAAATGAAATTTGACTCATATTAGCATTAATTTCAGAGTTTCTATAACCCCTATTTTCTAAATTTGGTCTTAAGTTGTGAATCTCATCATTAAATTTATCATCACAGGCATTCAATCTGGAGACCCTGTCCCCTGCCCTTTAATTATATTCTGAAAAATACATCCATGATGCATACCCTGCCTATGCAGATAAGTATTCCTATGGCAGGCCTTCCTATAAATTCCAGTAGTTATATGCCCAAGTAAGTTAATGAAAACTTCAAAAAAGAGATTGCTCCATCTAAAAACTCATGAAAGCTTTTCAGATAATTCTCACTGCCTCCCCATATAATCAAGAAGTCATCAACAAAATGCCTGTAAAATGAAATACAGACAACAAAATCATGACCATTTAGGATAAATTCCTCCTCCCACTCTGCCATTACCAAGCTGCCCTATACCCCTTACTTCCAAGTTGCTCTATACCCCTTACTTTTTTCAAGGTCACATTAAAGTGAAGAGCTCCTTCAGTACTCCTGCTCACTTATATATATTCATGCCATGGTTACACAACAGTGGAAGAAAGGGCAAATACTATTTGAGCAATCTCTGATTCAGCTGTCCATACAAAATTATAACATATTATTTCAAACTAAAACTTTTGAACAAACCAAATGACCTTTCCCATGTAAAACTAATACAATATCAACAAAACCAAATTCAGTAAAGGAGACTGATGGTGAGAAGTGCGTAGGCAATATAGTGTGGCATTCTCTGTAAACCAGCATTCTTTTAGTAAAGCATAATTTACTTCAGGTATTTGTGGGTATCTCTTCTTGTGGTTGGAAACTTATCTGGATGATTTAAAACAAATGCAAATTGGCAGAAATTACTTGCATAGTTAAGTTTCTTGGAAAATGTCTCACTGTTAGTGAGGGCCCACAGCACTGAGTCTAACCAAGGTATAACCCCAAGGGAAGCAGTAATGGCACTTGGGTAATTAGTGAGGCAGTGCCAGAAGGCAGAATAAAGTAATGCCAGCCAGCACCTTGTGAGATCTCATAGAATCAAAAAATTGGTACACAAGCAGTAGTTAATTTTGGATAGCTGTAACTGTAACAAGTGAAAGGAGGGGTAAGCAGCCGTTTGTTACTTTAGGAGAAATGGAGATTCCAACTGAAATTTTGGCAGACAGTTGCAATCTGTATTACTTAAAGAAGATAACTTTGAGAATAGATGAAGATTGTCTAATCTAGAAGTCTCTGAGGTGTCACAAATGTTGAGGGGAATGATGTAGTAAAACATTTGTAAAAGTTGTTGCCTAAGGTGTTATATAAAGGCTTTACGGATTTCTATATTTATTACTTTTTGGCTTAAAAACTACTCACAGCAAATGTTAGACCTTATTTGCTGATTGTTAAGTTCATGACTTATAAACAGAAAGAGTAAGTCTAATAATCAGCTTGGGCATTGTCTTCTGTCTTTTGGAATGTAGACAATAATGTTTTTGACCACAACTTTTCAATTAAGTGCAGCAAACAAAATTTAGACCAGTGGTTATTTTATTTTGAAAGCAAAGAATTAAATTCTCTGTATTCTGCCGCTAATCTAAGCATTTTCTGAGCCCAAAGGGATGCATAGTTTTTAAGAACTCTTGTCTCTGAGATAATGTGATACAAGCAGCACTTTTACTGAACTAAAAAGAGATGACCTAGTCATGATTTTTCTGCTCCCCCAGCTTCTGCTAAACAACTAATGATTAACAACAGTGGGATTTATGATTTTAAGAAAGAGATAATTCATGATTTGAGGGGCCTGAGAGGATGTTACATCTATGCTATGCAACTGGCATCTGTATATACTTTTTTTTCAAATACCACTATATATGATCACCCATTTGGTACTTTGGGTAGATGAGTGTTGTGTAGCCATATTTTTGGGTCTGAATTTTATCTAAAAAGATGACATTAAGAAGTTGCAGATAAGAATACTATTTAATTAATATTATAATAGATTATTTTTGAATCCCTTGTTTCATCATATTCTCTATTTTCTCTCCCTCCCTCCCTTACACCTTTACATTTCCCCTAGTAACAATATTTGTTAGCCATATTGTTTTTCATGAACTGTTGTCATATCCTTGAAGTAATGTGAGTGAGATGGAGATGCAGTGACTACTTTTCAAATGAACACTATGTATTTAATGCAATAGTTACATGCTAACCAAGAGACATGGTCTATATAACCACTCTGCTGTGTCACTTACAGCGACTGGAGTATGTGCACTTGACTTGAACTTTATGACATGTGACTTTTAGATTCCACTTATTTCTTAAAGGAAGAGCAATTAACACTAATTGTTGGTCTTTGTCAGATGGAATATATTGTTGTTGTATTGTATGGTGTATCTGATACTATGCTTTATAAAAATTGCAGCTACTGTTCTTGTAGGTGTTAATGAAATATAATAAATATATACATTCTGGACTAGTTCTAAGAATAAGAGAAATCCACTGGAATAGCACTGTGTTTGGCTGGCTAGACATACTTCATAGCCTAGATAGAGGATATATCACAGTTATGTTTCTTTTAGAGGTCTTTTCTTCCATTAAATGTCTCACAGAAATATGTTTTTGCCTTTACCTTAGAAGTCTGTTCAAATATAAATGGTTCATTGGATTGTGTCTCATTTACCTTAAGACTGTAAATTTTTGTGTGGTATTGTTAGCCACTTTCTTTGTATATTTGTTTTTTCAGATGGGCATGGGTAAATTCAATGTCTAAAACATAGTTAAATATGGGATTTATATTTATTCCACTTCATGGAAAGATATAAAGTCAGAAGAATAATACTGAAGATCAAGAGTTAATTACATACCATAATATTTTTTAGTTTATAACTTTTAGTTGTCATGCTGTTTAGTTCACTCACAATAAAAATGCTTAAGAGTACAGAGAAGTTGATCAGAGTATTGTGATTTCTGAAACTAAAAAGGGAATAACTGTACTACACACAAAGCTTGGTAACAAACAGCATGGCGAATTTGGATATTGACTAGTACATTGCCCTCCTCAGTGAAGATAAAAAGTTTTGCAATACTTGCTAAGTTAATCCACAATATTAATGTTTTGATATATAGCATGATGATTCTGTTTTTTTTTTTTTTTGGCTTTATTGGCAAGTGGTCAGGTAATCAGACTGAGGTGGGGTCATGTATATAACTTCCAGTTCCTCTCCAAACATTGTCAAGCCTCTGCGAGTTATATTTATGAATTTTGCCAAGGTTAGCACACACTGTGAAATGATTTTAACTGTTTTACTGACCCCATTGACATTACAATGGTTAATTAACAAGACTGTCTTATTTAAATCTAGAACACTGGTGAGGCTGGTTCATCAGCATTTTTATTAAAGTGGATACATTTCTGATCAAACTAGCCATTGTTTTATACATTTTGCTCTCTTTTAGAGCAGACCTACTTATCCATTGACAAGGTGTTTGGGACCATAAATCTCATTAATCAAGTAGACTACCGGGAAAATTATCAGCAATGATTAGGTTCATAGGTAGGTACTAGGCTATTGGTCCTAGGGCCTATACAAGCCTAGCCAAAAAGGTACCCTGGCTTTCGCCACCCAAGAAAATTATTTTCATGTGCCCCTGTCAAGCCCCTGTCAAGCAGAACCACAGAAGTGATCCCCGGGGTGAATTTCTTATTACCCATCCAATCATCAAGATTTTTCTTGAAGAATGATTTATGAGTATTCTCACATTCCAGTATGACTAAGCTAATTAGACAATACTTTTCCTTGTTAATGACATTTAAATTATACTGCCTTGACTTACCTTAAACCAGACAAGCTTAAAACACATTTATGGAAAGAAATTAGAAGTGTCATTACCCCACTTCCCATGTTATTGGATAATTTGAAAAATCATATGCATATAAGGTTATGGAGCTTTAGCTCACTTCCTTTGAAACAGTGTGATATAAAACTGGAAACTAAGTAGCAGAAACCCATAGTATTAGAGTTCCAAAGGCAAAAACGAGTGGATTTAATCTCCCAAACCCCCGCTTACACTTATCAAAGGTAGGAGAACTTGTCAGAAATTTGCGATGCATGTATAGGCCTATAAAGACTCTTGGGGTTGATAGCCTAGTAATCACCTATGAACTTATGGAAGAGCCTGTACAGTTGTGTCATCAGATGGTAATAATAATAATAATAATAATAATAATAATATAACAAAAGCTTACATTTATTTATAGAGGTTAAGACAGAATTTTAAGACACCATCTCTCCTAAAGAATGAAGAGTTTTGCTTCAAAACTTCACTAGAGCCATTTGTCTTTAAACTACTATCATAAATGTGAATGTGGTCAGTGAGAGATTTTAACAAACTTTGTTAATGTTAACTCTAAGTCTGCAATACTTCCTTAAAAGATGTTCCATCTAGAGTTGAAACTTTTTAGAAAAAAATATCCCCTGCTAATATTCTCAAATTTTGACAATCATCATCATATGGTACCAGTAATAAAAGTGGGAATTATATAGATTCACCACAAGTTTGAAAAAGGAATGGCACCAGACCTGTATGACCTCAGAAAAAAATGCACTATGCTCTAAAGATCTCAGTTAGATAAATTAAGCTATATATTGTGATCTAGTAAGGGTATTTCAGGTGATTCATGATAAGAAACAGGTACTTCCTTCATAGAAACAATAGCTACCAGTATGATCCCTAAAATAAATTAGCATTTATTGACCATTATAATCCTATATGTGGATATAAAATGTGCATGGGGAATCTGAGTAGCCAAGTTAAAAATAATTATTGGTAAGTTTGTAAAACTGTGTCCATGTGGGTTCATTGAAGGATATAGGGCTAAGAATGAGATGCACTGAACTTTGTCATTGCTAGATGACAAAACCAATGGGATGATACCAATACATTACTTGGGTATAACTGCTAAAATAGTTTTATAAACTTAGACAAGATTATCTATACAAACTAGTAAAAACAATTGATTCTTTCTCTGAGCCATGGATTGAAATTCCACAGCATCTTTAGTAAGAGATCAGAATGATTTTTAAGGTTGGGCATAATGTATCAATAGTAATTAGTAAAGGCACCAGACAGGGATGTCCTCTTTCTTCACTTTTATTTGCAATGGCAAAAGAGGTATTGTCATGAGCTACTTGAGACTGGAAACAAATCTATTCAAGAGAAGCAGTGGGGTGAGGACCATAAACAGAATCTTTCTGCTGATGGCATTTTGATCTTCATGAGAATTCACTTTTCTCTCATCTAGAACTGCTGAATCCATACTGCCCGGTTGCTGGTCATTCTGTTAATCAGAATAAAAATGATATATTTACAATGAACTACAAGTAGTCAAACAGATAGCTCCTCCAATTTTAGTGTCAGACACATGGGGAATGATTTCTCGGGCACTGCAATGATAGCTGCAGAAAGAAACTGTAATGTTAAGTTAGGAGACACTGAGCTCTTTTGGATGCCTGGAAACAGCTAGAGTTGCCATTGGAACAGAAAATAAGAGTTATGTGTATGTCTCATTTTCCTAATGGATATACATTGGTGTAACTGGCCTTGCCCACTAAGTGTCACAACATAAGAGATTGGCCAGTGAGGTCCTAAGTGTATAGGGAGATGGGAGCTGCATATTTAATGGTTAGTTTTATTGATAAAACATAAAATGTTGTATGCCATGGAATTATATCAAGAACCATTAAATTCAATATTTATAGGCAATTAAACATCTAGGTTGCTCTGCAAGTTGTCTGAAATCATTATACACTCTTTAGCAGAACATCCTAATAAACATAAGGTCATGGCTTTTTTTCCCTACACTTCTCAACTTCATTATGAATTTTTAGATCTTTCATATCCAGAGATGAATAACATATGGTGACAGTGGAGTACATTAGATTTACTAAGGAATTTACAGTTATTTTCCATCAAGGGTTTCAGATTATTCTAGGAAAAATGTGTCGTCCCCCTCCAATATTGTGGGAAGAAATATCCAGGGAATTGGTATGGCTAGGCTTGTATAGGCCCTAGGGCCTAGTACCAACCTATGAACCTATGAACCTATGAACAGGGACATTTATAAACATTTGTAGTTAAGACATGTATGTTTTCAACACAACTGGGGTTGGTCTTTACAACAAGACTAATACAACCTTTGCTATCTGTTATACTGCATAAGAGTTCCTACAAAATTCTGTTGTCTAAAATACCACAGGGTTTGATCACATAGGTATACATTACCCAGCAGCCTTTTGGCACCACTAAGAAATAAAGCAGAGCTGTATACTAAAAGCAGAAGATATGAAGGAACTTGTATATGCTTTTTCAATATATAGTAAGATATTCTGAATTACATACTTACTTTTGGAAGATATAGCACTTTATTTTTTGTGACCCCACATAAGCTTTTTTTATATGTTCTCATACTCCTTTCTGTGGCATAAACAATGCTCCCAGTCAAATCTTGGTTCTTGGGTGTGCACTTTTTGGGGATGTCGCAGTCTCATGGACTTTTTGAAAAGGGTTCAAATTAAGCTCTAAACAAAATAGGACTTTGGTGTAATGATTAGTAAATAAATAGTATTATGTACATTGGGACTGCTTATACATGTCCCTACGGCAAGAGACAATCAATTTACTTCTTGAATATACTTGGACAAAAAAATACTACATGCACTGAGAGCAACTTACTTTGCCAACCCTTCAAATGTTTGCCCTGGATTACAGAATGACATCACATACATCTGGCCATCTGACTTCTGGTTCCCATACTACCCCCTTTCCTAGCAACTGGTCCAGATTCTCCCACACCTGTGTCAATAATACACACACATAGAGGTTTGCTAAGATCTGTTGCAGCTTCTGGAAGTCATAAAACAATAAAACACTTCCACTCTTCCTACAGGAACTAATAAACCATTCTCTGGCAACAACATTTCATCTCTGGCTGCAATCAGAACTGTAAGATGCAATTTTTATGGACAAAATTAAGTAATTTAATTTCATACTATTTTCAAAGTTAAGCTGGAGCTGAGCTTAACCTCTTCTCTTCCCTTCCAGAAACCTCTGTTACAATATTAATTTCAATAGTTATAATACAGTCTGACATACAAGTGCATTTCTTTTTCTGTCCAGCAGGACACACTGTTTTGTACATTTTTAACAGAAGCAGCTTTACAAATACATTTTTCAATACAAACATCTGTACAAATCAGTTTGATATACAAATGACATATCATTTTTTACAAAATTCCAGCTAGCTGTGCTGGCATGTGTTATACATCCACTGCCCTACTTCTCCTGGCATAGCTGGCAGTACCTTACATTGTCACATGGAGATCCTTTGGAACACATATTTGTCTCTCTAACATGTTCTGTTTATGTCACAAGTGAAGGTAAGATCCTTGGATCTAGTATTTCTCGTAGTGTTTGCTTTGTGGATATGAAACAGATCCATCAGGGCTGGGGCTGGGGAACCCCGGTAAGCCAGGCAAAGATCCCCTCTCAGCAGTCTGTATAAAACTGAATCTACCATTTTAATTTAGAAATTTGTAATCTTTTCTAAAAATCACCACCCCTTTTATCCAAAGCTAAACTTTCAACTACTAAAAATAAAAAAAAAACAGTTGAAACCAAAACATCTCTGAGCATGTTTATTCAAAGTGCTAGCAGAAACATATTTGTATTTGCTATAACAATGTTGATAAATTCTTTTATGAAGAGTTTTTTCAGTTGTACCTATGTAAAAATCAGGACATCTGTCACAACAAGCATGGTATACCACCATCCTGGTATCACAGGTAAACCTTTCAGTATGTTTGGTAACCTTTGATGACATCCAAATTGCCTAAGTTATCCACATTAATGTAGGAACATTGTGTAAATCTCCCACATTTCCTAGCTGTTCCATCAGGTGTAAGGACTTCATGGGTTTTTGACAAATATATACCGTTAGATCTCTCCTTCATATTAAACCCTCTTCTAAAAACTATAATAAGGCTTTCACTCCCTATGGTGTCAGATATTTTGAAAGTATAAAAGATAGCCCATGACTATCTAAAATATTATTTTGCAGTTTAAAATCCACCTTCCATTTTGTAGAAAAAGCTCTGTTATATTTATGTTGTAATCCTTGCAACTTGCCCCTCATCTCCAAGCTCTGGTACCTCAGCTTTTTCACTGTTTAAAATTGGTGTATATAAGGATCCCCTTTTCAATATCACTTCCTCAGGAGTTAGCTCCAACAAATTTTTAGAGTTGCCCCTGTTCTAACATATCAGTAATTTTGGATACTTATTGATGAAAAAAATATGTCCCCCAGAAGAACTGCAGGAAACTCTTATCAACTGGCATTTCACTAGGTTTTTCTTTGAAAGTAAGGGTGATAACTATTAAAATGCAAATATGAGCTGCTAAAGGTGGGGGACAGGTGTGATTAATTACTGGGAGGTATACCTGTAAAAGGATAATAAGTACAAATGTTATCAGTATACGATTTACCACAAACATACCTTTAGAAACTCAATACCTTGGGGAGTATTCATTGACAGTTAGTGATATTTGTAAATGATTATGTAAATTCCTACATCAAAATCTGGAACATGTAGCAAGGCAGTTACTCATAAAAATCATATAGTATGTCATAGGTATCAGCCTGTGGGATCCCCAAGATGTTCCTTGATACATTTTTTACTACATGTGGAGGAGCACATTTACTTTCCAAGCACACCAGGAGAAAGATCCATTATCTATGTGTGGCATCTGTAATATCTCCTGCCTCCTTGAAGTGCTTTGAATCATATATTACATTCATGTTCCGTGTCTGTTGTCTATAAACTGAATTATATTGACAGGAAGGGCTACATTCCTGCCAACTGCCAGGTAGTATGTGACACACATGATCTAGCAATCCATGTGGCCGTACAGCACCCTGACAGTGCCCATGATTCCCATATATGTCATAAAAGCCATCTGTGTCACAACTTCCTGCTTTGAGACATCCTATTGCACCACCAATTAAATAAGTGCAGGCACATATAACAATACAGCATGATAGTTCTCACCAGAGAAGACTTCTAAGCCATAATTTGTATGTAGAAGTGCCCACATGTCCACAGCCATGTGTATAACACGCAAATGATAGGAAATCCCCATTACCCTCCATTTTGTAATGTGTTACTGGTGTTGCAAGTGAACCTCAGGAGCCCTGGCTGGTGATGATTACATTTGAACCCCTCTATTTACAGTCGAGCATCAGTATAACATCGCCCATGATGAAAACATAAATGTAGTAGATGGTGTGTTCAACCTACTGAAATCCTGACTCCAGAGCATGGACATGTCTGTGGGGCACTGAAGCATGCCTTAACTACATCCTGCCAGATAACTATAGCATGTTGAATGGTACACATGCAATGACTTCAGGTATGCAAACTGGCATCCCATCCCCAGGACTCTTTTCTAGTGCAACAGGATCCACTGTAACCATCAATACATCCATTGACAGTAATATGGATGGCTGTGGACAACCAGCAGCAGTAACATCACAGCCCTACAGATAATGTTGCAAGTAAATCAGTAATGTCTAGGCCACCTGGATATGCCTTAACATGTATAAACTGGTAGTGCAGTATCATACAAAGCAAAATCATACACACAATATTATTTACCTGCTCAGCTGGGATGTATATGATTGCATTATGCTGTGCTTTAGACATGTTCACATACACCACAAAGAGAGGGGTTTATAAGGGTCACAGCCGTCATTATCTGAGCATGTACCTAGGGAAATACACAACACAAAAAGCAAGTAGTGATGGTCACAACCATCATTGACACATAGAATGTTACATTATCATGGAATGGGGAACCACAGGCCAGTGGAGGTAGAGATGGGGAGTCATCATCAGGGATGATAATTGTGTCACATATGAAATCCTCAGTGGTGTGTCTGAGGATACTTCTTTGGGAATGTGCAGTGGGTGATTAGGAACTGAATGTGGGGGAGAGACACAATGGAACTATGCAACAAGGTACTGAACACAAAGCAAGCCATGATATCCATGATGATGTCCATCAACTTCTTACCACCTACTAAATTATCCAGAATCCATCTGCTTGTCCAGCACTAAATAATATTCAAAACAGCTATGTTCCTAGTCAGTCACTATTTATTTATTTTTATTTTTTTATTTTTATTTGCAGTTTTGCAGTTGGATGTCCCATTTGGTAAGATGAACCCATTTTCAATGGAGTCCTGGGGAGAAAAGCTCCAGTAACAAGTTACAATAGGTTATACATTATAATTACAATATTTACAAGTGACATAACAAGTAATGTAGTTCCAGAAACCAGGTTGAATAGGTTTTTGGTTAAGATACAAAATTTACAAGTGATACAATTTAGTGTATGAGAACAGTTCGTAGGAGAGTGAAATGGCCAGAGGGAGAAATAAGTTAAGTGGCTGTGTGTAGATTATGTCGGATGAACAGGAGCATTCCCACTGGGATAATAAGTAAGAACAGGAGCATTCCTAAGTGAAGAGATTGTTTGAATGTAGAGTGATTGGAGGACACAAGGAGTGGGTGGAGAGAGAGAGTTCCAGAGAGCTAGACCATAGGATAGGAGATTTTTTTTTCAGAGAGGGGACACTTGGTTTGTATAATTCTATTAGATTTTGGTTGTTAGATCTGTTTATGCAAGAGTTAGTTGGAGGTAGGTGAGATGATTGGATAGTTCATTTAGCCATAGTGGTGGGGAGGAAGGTAGTGGTGACTAGATGACTGTGGGCTAGTAGCTAATTTTAGCTGTTGTTGTAGCATGTGGAAAGTTGAGTTTTAAGGGAAGACTGAAGGTTAGTTAGTGCAATTCCACAGAGAAGGGAGGGGATAAGAAATGAGGAGAATTTAAGCTTATTATCAATTTGTACCCCAAGTAATTTCCAAGTATGATCCAATGTCCAAAAATCTCTGTCTATCCACAAACCTATCAAATCTGCTGGGTATTGTCTGGACTCATACCATGCTGCTAAGGCCTGGGAATCCTTATCCATCAGGTCAAGACCCTCCTTACCATCCTTCAAAACCATTTCTGAAAGAGTTCCTAGCCAAAAGCTGGCTCAACACTAGTGGACAAATACATATTAATACTGGCTTACCATCAGAAGGTCGAACCTGACCCCATCAAATGATGGGATCATCTACCCACTTCCGTGAAACCAGCAATGTCAAAGTCTGACATTGTCGAAATACGACTTGCCATAAACCTCGGAATGTGCTTTAACATGGGTCAAGATGGGGGTGAGATTCATACTTTGACAATATCAGGTTTGACATTGTCGCCATTTGGCCTACAGACATCGACTAAAGTGGGTTTGGCCGAACCCACTTCGACCTTCTGATTGTCACCCATTAATACCTTCCTTATTCTCCCTTTTTCATTCATTTCCTTACTTCTATCAAATTCTCTCCCATGGTTTTCTGTCTAAATATACCATAAATCTGCTTTTCTCTCACACTGTATTGCAATTCCTGTTTGTATTATACTAACTTACATTTAACTTCTCTATAAACTGAAAAAAAATTCTAACTAATAAATCATTTCATATAACTTGTATCTACTCTTAATCAATGTTTTTATATAATGTCTAATTTGGTAAAATTATTTAAACCATATTTCTTTTAGTACTATTTTTAAAGACTGTAAAATGATTATTCTTAAAATGTTTTGCAATACTTTGGAGCTTTTTTCCCCTGGGACTCCATTCAAATGAGGCTTCTACCCATCGGGACCAGTAATAAAATGTCAATAAATAGAATAAGCATCCTATTATATAATATTTTATTAACACGACTGATATGATGATTTATCAGCTAGAATCTGTGAGCATGATACTTATACATAAAAAATAGTGGTACAGTTCAAATTGTTCATGCAACATGCAACCCAAGTCACTTTCATGGAGCATTAATTCAAATTGCTATTCCATAGGAAGAGAGTCTGAATTCAAGAAAATGCCTTAATAAGCTCTTGCTGTATATGAAGCTGTTCATTTTAACACAAGTCAGAACAATCTCATTTGTCTGTACCACCATTTGTTACCCGCCATTTCTGATGCCATTCGCAGTTCTGCAGTGCTGACTTCTGTTACACTAAAAACACTTGGAAATATGACACAAAGTTATGTCATAATCCTATAAAAAAGCACATATGAGCAGACCCCTTGGTCTGGAAATGTAAGTAAACTGAAGTGTGTTGAAATTCCATGTGGTGTCATGCATTACATTTAATGGATTAAAATAAGACTGTAATAATTATAAATGTTCTTATATTAAATAAAAATGTTTGTTATATCTCACTATAAATACCTTTAATATTGGAACTCTTTCTGCATGTGTATAGCACTCACTGTACAAATATACTAAAGCTACTAGCTTTAGGGATGATACTTTAATAATTTAGGATGTGTATATCAATAGTCAAGCTGACGCATTTGTTATGCCTAACAACTGTATGCGTGCACAAACTATGGTCTCCCATGCATAAAATACATAAACACCTAAGCCAGCTCAGTAGAATAACTCTTGAAAATGTACCTCTAAGTCAAAACTTTCTTGCTATGTACACAAAACCAGAAGCAGACTATGTATTATACGCCATTCATAAAATATATTTGTTACATTTCTATTGCTGTGCTATGCATCCCAGAATTGCTTTTCTACCAGAAATGGTATCTCATCCAGTACGTTTAGAGAAGTTGCATTTAAAACTATATAAATGATTGTTTTTTAAAAAAATATGTCTGAAGTTTGTACTTCATATTTAGAAAAGTGTTACTGTCTGGTACTGCAAGCCATTTTATAAGTCTTGCCATATAATTTCAGTGTCTTTGATAGGGAACATCACTGGAAGGACTCATTTAGGATTAACTCTTTTGCAAAACTAGTAAGACAAAAATTGCTATACATGTGTGAATAATCTCCCTCCAGTTATTATGTGATTAAACTGTAAATGGTGTTTCTTATTTAATGCATATTTTTTAATCAGAATACATTCTTCTATAATGCAGTGATTCAAACATATCCTTCCAAAGTATAAGACCCAACACAGCAACACTAAAAAACTAACCTAGCATTCATGCAATAAAAAACTAAAACCTTAAAATTACATTGTTAAAATATTTTTACAAGAGGGCAAAGCTCCTCTCAACTCCATATTGTGGGAGCTACATCTTCCAAGATCACAGTACCACAGATAATATGAGGTACCCCAGAAGTGAGTAATTTGCAGTACCCCAACTTCTGATGTAGTACATATTCCCCTCATTTGCATTTACAGTTCCACTCTTCTGAGAATCAGTTACACCCTCAGAATTTCAACAGGTGCATTATGTATTAAGCATGCCTCTTTTCCATGAACTGCAATAACACATCCTCACATGACCCTCCCCATCTGAAACTGATCTTCTTTCTTAGAGTGCTGAAGCATATGATTATTTATATTTCTTATAAAAATTGTCTTCCACATATAACTTTAAAGAATTGAACAGAAGGTACTGTGACATATTGTATACAACTAGTAAAATAACAGAAAAGGTCTACTGAACAAAATGAGGTAACATATTGTGATATCACATAATAATGCTGTCACAGATGATTTCCTCATTTCCACTTATTGAATGAAACAACATAGATGAAAAATGTGCCAAAGGTGCCTTGGTGAAAGCAAAACTACCTTCACTAACTCATTACAACCTTTGTTCCAGCCATGCTTGGGACTGTGTACCCTGCAGTCCTACTTAATATAATGAACTGTGGTCAAAATAAATCACACCATCTCCTTAGATGCTAAAGCCGTCACAAATAATTTATTATGAAGCTTTGCAAGAGTTTGTCCAACACAGATTCATGATGAAATCAGAAATATGTACACAAGCAAAAAATACACACACACACACACACACACACACACATATATATATATATATATATATATATATATATATATATATATATATATGGGTCCCCTACACATGATCAAAATTTCAGAAAGCCGATTCCCATATGGCCGAGTCCATATGATAGAGTTTTGAAATTTCAATCATGCAGAATGGGCATCTCCGTATAGTGTGGAATAGGAAGATTCCCATCTTCCACACTGTAGTGTACTCTTGGAGTTGGTATATTTATGGGGGGGTGCAGGGGGGCTTGCCCCCCTGTTAGCAATGTGTAGGTAAGTTTTTGTTTTGTTTTGTTTTTTACATGTTCAAAATTTCAAAGGTCAAACATATGGTCTCAGCCATATGGGTTTCGGCTTTCTGAAATTTCGATCATGTATAGTTGACCCATATATATATATATATATATATATATATATATATATATATATATATATATATATATATATATATATATATATATATATATATAGACACATTTATAATAAATCTACTCCATTCTTATCAAGTCCTAACCAGTAATATTTTAGTCTGCTAAACTAGTAGTTTGTCCCTTGACCATGTATAGAAGAACAAAGTTCAAATTAAAAAAAAAAAACCCTGATCATTCCAAAGTTACAAGTTACCTCTTTATTCTTGTACAGACAAGATAGATCAGATTCTCAGTCTATTGGCTTCCCAAGTGAAAGTGGCCTTGTTTAACAACTTCTTTTTTATATAACACTGTTTTATTGATTTTGATAGATCAAGAAATTATTACATTATACAGATAATTATTCATTAACATGACATTAAATACTCAACTATGTACAATTATATACAAAATGCTCATAACTAAAACAGCTTTGTTCAACATATTACATTTTGTCTAATGTTTTTTTTAATTTCAACCAAGATAACTTTCTGTGGGTCATTCTTGTTGTTCTATAGTTAAGAATTTCAAGTTCTCTGTTACATACTGTCTTGGCCAATAGTATAAACTCAGTAAAAGAGACAGTCACTTTACTTTTCCAATTTGAAGTAATAACTTTCCTTGCTATTGCCAAGATGGACCATAAAAGATGTATTTGTGACTTTGGTATACAATCTGGTATTGGGGCATTGAGTAATAAAAGTGTATCTGTAATTATGCATTTGTCTGTCCACAATGCCTTTGCAAAATCTCTAAATTTCAGCCAAAAAGGAACAATCATTTTACATTCAAGGCACATATGTATCCAATCTGCACAGAGACTCTCATCACATCTCCAACAATTATGACTAGTTTTATTCAATATTGTTGCAATTTTCTGAGTAAAATAACTCCTGTGTATAAATTTCCATGTAAATATTTTCCAATATAAAGATGATGTTGTATGATTTATCGACCTGAGTGTTAATAATTTGTCATTATCAGGGAAGCTAAATTTGTTAGTATTTTCTATAAAACTCCATAGAGAACCATCATGCTGTTTTAAGTCAGCCCTCAATGTCTTATAGATCTTAGATAAAGAAAACCCCATGCTAAATTGTAAAGAATTTAATTCACACAAAAGTAAAATTATGTTAGGCTGAGGTGAAGTATATGACACTTGACTTGTTTTAAATTCCTTTATTAGATATTCTCTGAAGATTTGAATATTTAACCAATTATCTTGATTTACGTTGTATCTTGCTAAGAGACTTGTAGTGTCAAGAATATTATTTATACTAAGGAATTGGTGCCAGTAATTTAACCCATTGCCTTTCATTTCTATTATTTTGTTTATATTGAAAGAATCTAAGCAATTGTGAACACTATTGGGAACATTAATATTGAAAAATGTCTTATTATACAATGTGTGTTTATAATTTTCTTAAAATTGCTTAGTAATTAACTAATGTAATATGGTAGCTTCTCATTTTTCTTTCTTTACATACTGAAACTTTCACTGTTAAAAACAGTTTATTATTTTCAGTAAAAAAGTCATTGTTTATTTTTTCATCTATATTAGATAATAAAATGTTTTTATGCAAATCTTTCCAATTTGATGTATACTTATTACTTAACCACTTACTTATGATATGAATTGTAACTGAATCAGCATATAGTTCTTAATTCGGGAATGTGATTCCACCTTTTTCCCAATCTCTATTGTGCCAATCATATTTTATTCTGGGTTTTTGTGGGTACCATAAAAACTTAATTAAAAGTGAATTTAATTGTTTTATTATTTTTTGTAGGGCTAATAATTATAGATTGAAACAAATACAAAACTTTAAGAAGAATACACATCTTTATTAGTATTAATTTTTCTTCAAAAGTAAAGAACATTTTATTCCACTTGTCTATATATTCTTTGACTTTATCCAATAGATTTCTATAGTTAACTTGTATTGTTTCTTTCTAACTAGGCTTTATATGCACACCTAGATATTTAATAGACTCATTTCCCCAGTTAAAGTTATTATATTTTCTCCATTCTGAACTTATTTTACTATTTATTAATAATGTTTCAGATTTATTATTATTGAACTTTAGGCCAGAACATTTCTCAAAAAGTTCTATAGCATCTGCAATATGCCTTATTGAAGAGTTTAAATTACCTATGGTTAGTATTATATCATCAGCAAATAATTGTACTTTTGAGAATAATTTGAATTAAGAGTGAAACTGTTTATGTTATCATTTTTTCTTATGTAGTTTGCAAATGGCTCTACTGATAATGCAAATAACAGGTGATAATGGGCAGCCTTGTTTAATTCCTTTTAGTATTTGAATTTTGTTAGATAAGAATGCCCCGATTTTAATATATGACACAGAATTTTTGTATAAGGTATTTATTAGTTCTATGAAATCATTGGAGAAATTAAAAGTTTCTAATACGTTAAATAAATATGTCCAAGATAGAGAGTCAAATGCTTTTTCAATATCTAAAGTAATTATTGATAGTTCTTTTTTTTTCTTATTTGCAACATCTATCAGGGTTTAAAGCCTAATGAGATTGTCTAGAACTTTTCTATTCAAAATAAAACCTGCTTGATCATTTTCTATTATTCTCGGAATGAATTGATTTAATCTTTTAGTAAGTATTGAGGTGTGTGATTTTATAATCTACATTTAGTAGAGATATAGGTCGATATGATGTCACTAGCTTAGGATCTTTGTCTTGTTTTAGAATGGGAGATATAATAGCATATTTCCATGATGGAAAAATGCTTTTATTTTTTTCTAAATTCTTCATAAGCTACCTGCAAAATCTTTAAAGCATCTTCTGGGAACAACTTATATATCTCTCCAATAATTCCATCTAATCCAGGTGCCTTATTGCTTTTAAGGTTTAGAATACATTCTTTAATTTCTTTTAATGTTATTGGCTCAAGCAAATTAGTATTTTGTTCTTTTGTTACTTTTTTGTTAATATTTTCTTTCAGAAAATTATTTATAAGTGCACTGTTTACTGAATCAACGTTTGTATTGTTTAACCTCTCGTAATGTACTCTAAAGACCTCTAAAATTTCTTTGTGCTCCGTAACATGTTTTGTTTTAATTCTTTTATTGTCAATTATTTCTTTTATATGGTTAAGGCCAGCTAGATGTTTTGCTTTGACTGTCAATCTGTGTATGTGCTTGGGGTTCACTGAATAGGATTGAATTCTTAATTTTTCTAGATTTATTGTCACTTTGTGATTTAGAATTTCTGTGTATCTATTGTTTAATGTTTTTAGCTCAGAATTTGTTCTTATGTCTTTGGTACTTAAACTTTTCCTTATTTTATCCATATTTATTTGTAGTTGCATTAGTTCATTTTCCCAATGTTTTCTTTTGATTAGATACCAATTTTTGATCTTACCATATAAGTAAGATTTTAGTGAATCCTAAAGTATGACCTTTGAAGTCTCATTATTATTATTAATATCTAGAAAAAGTTTTATTTCATTAAGGAGCCACTCTTTAAATCCTTTTAATGTAGTTATATAGACAGGTAATATTTGCCAAGTTATTAAGTCTTTAGGTGTGATATTAAGCTTAAAAAATAAGGCATTATGGTCTGACAATGGGCACGAGCTAATTAAGACTTCTTGAATCTTCTGAAATATATTATTTGTAACTAGTACTTTATCAATTGTTGTTTGTGTACCATACCTATATGAATAGTGAGTGTATTCTAATGAGTGAGCTTCTTTTAGAGCATAAATATCTCTAAGATCTAATATATTAATGAAATACTTTAACTTTTTTGCTGCAGAAGATGCTTTAAAATTATTTTTTTTGTAGTATCTTGATCATAAAGGAGACAATTAAAGTCTCCAGCATGTATTATTTCACCTTTGGATTTGGAAATTATTAACTCCAGCTGTTTATTTGCTGTAATTGCTCCCAAACCAGGTATCCAGTAAGAGTTTACTAATGTTACATATCTTTTGTTTATCTCTAAAACTACTAAGCATAGCATGCCATTCTTATCTGCATAGGTATCAATGATTTTAGGTATTGGTAATGTTTTTCTCCATAGTATCATTGTGCCTCTTCTCTTAGTTTGATAATGAGACTCTGCAAGAATCATATAACCGTTAAAAGATACTCTGTCTAACTCCTTATTAACAATGTGTGTTTTCTGTAAAAACTATATATCTACTTTATTCAGTTTCAAGTATTTAACTATACTTCCTCTTTTGAAAGGATTATTAAGGCCATTGATGTTTAAAGACATACACTTATAAGAGAACATTCAAAATAGTGCAAATACTTCCATTGAATTTAGTTATGAGCAAATAAATGGAATTGAATAACAACATTTTAACATATATAACTATATACAAACCAAAACATGGAAATATAAATTCCTGGCTTGAAGATAACATCATCTTAGCCACCACCACAAACATCCCTACAACCAGTCCACCTTTACATTGTTGCTTCTGCACTTAATAATTAAGTATACAGATATTCATGTTCAGTATTAACAATACCCTATATTGGCATTTAAAGTGCCAAAATAACTTAAAACACATAAATTATAAAATGTTTATAAGTTGCAAATAATGGCTAGTTATGCAGTAAATATTTATGTTTAACATTTGTTCCTGCGTTATATTAATAAGGTTCTGCTCTCATAATCAACATTCATAGATATAACTTCATAAGCAGTCTAAAGGCTCAAAATTCTCATTAAGCTGAAGGAAATAAAGCTATTATTTTATTTAACTAATGTTTCATGTTAATATGTTCCTAAATTTGAGGTTTAGTAACCTTTATTTTTATTTTCTTTCTTACTCACCATCCACTCAACTATTGTCTTTATACATGCTATTTATATTCCATATGTAAGTTGTTTAAGCATTCCATGTTATGTTGTTATGATATTTGAAATTTCAAATATATTTAGTGTAATAAGCATATTTTACAATCATCTTTTATCTCATTTATCCCCTGCTGTTTCGTTAGTCTACTACTACTATTGCTTTCAAACCTTAATACTTCAGAGGTGTATTCGTTCCAAATTTACATTAGAATTACTATCTATTCAATTTAAAAACAACATTACTTATAATTATATGATAACATCTATGCATGACATCTCGACAAAACAAGTTTTTACTTGTTTATATATCAACATATAACATAAAAGTAACTGTATGCTCATCCTGTCCACGTTTCCATATTTTCCCCATCCCATTCTCTTTTTAACTGTCTATAATTTGTGGATGACTCTTTATGCTGTTATGATGTTTGGTGTTTCAAGTATATTGAATGTAATTTGCGATCATTATTTTATCTCATTTATTTCATTATTGCTCTATCAGTGTAATATTACTATTGCTTTTAAGCTTTAGTATTTCAGAAATGCATTAATTCCAAGCTTACACTGTTATTAATATCCCTTCTGTTTAACAAGTACATAAACATACAGCACTTATGTTAGCTATTGACTATATGTTGATATCTCATATGGTATTTTGGCAAAAAGTTACGCTTGTTGATTAAACAAGCCAAGGGCAACAAAAGTCCCTAATAATCATTTCAACATCTAGGAACATCGCAATTCCATTTTAAATGGCAGGCAGTGCAATAAAGACACACAAGCTGTTCCAAATACTAACCCAACCCCAAACGAGCAATACTCAACACATTATTAATTTAAATTAGATATAAGTCGCAATCTTATAAAGCTCTGTCAATATTTATAATTTATGAGCCCTTCAATTATTGTTTATACTATAATCTATAAAGGAAATAGTGTTACATAACAAAGAAGAAAGAAGAAGTCAGAAAGCTATCACAAGTAACTAGTGAGAATTGTTATTAGAAATAGGAAAGAAGTATTAAATATTTTTAGTTATGAATATGTTAATGTAAAATCTTGCCTAATAGCTTGTAGTATTGGACATATTACCATGGGAAAAAAATTAGAAGTTAGTATTTTATTTCCCTTTAAGTTTTTTTGTTGATTTATCATTTGCTGTTGTTTTGCCATTTGTAGCTTGTCTCTTTAGGCTTGGGATAGAGAGTTCCATACCTTCAATTTTGTCTAGTAGGTTATGTTTTCAATCTAGCAGGGAAGAGTATTTGAGCTTTTATTTCAGCTTTTTTTAGATCTTTAATGAGAGGAACACATGATTTTCTCTTTGCTATTGTTACAGATGTATAATCATTATCAAATCTAATGACTTTCCATTTTCCTGAATAGGACCCATCAACCAGGCATTCTTTAACACCAAATCTTTATCCTGTGTTGATAAAAACTTAACTATGATAGATCTTGTTGAAGTTAAGTTTTTAGATATAGAAGGGTTTGACAAATTCCATAAGAAAATGACTCTGGCAGGTTTAGTATTTTAGGTAACCAGTTATTCAGGAAAAGAATCATGTTATTCCCTTCTGTCTTTTCAGGAACTCCATAAATTCTAATATTATTTCTTCTTGACCTTGATTCTAGATCATCCACCTTTTCTAATAATGAATTATTTTGCTATTTATTTGATTGTCATTCTCCATCTGTTCTATTTCATTTATAGATTCTTCTATACTGATTATTTGATCTGAGTGCTTTGAAATAATTTCCTTTAATTCTTGAATTTGTTTTTTACTTTCTTTTTTCATGTTTTCCATGATGTTTTCTAGGTTATCCATTTTTGTAGAGAGATCCTGTATACTTGTAATTATAGTCTGTAGTTCTTTCTTCATAGAACTATCTGGAGCAGATGACTTTGAATGACTCATATTTCAAGTATCTGTATACAACAATTGATGTTCTGACAGGATTTTTGTGAAGAATTTCACTGAAGATTATTATTTTTTCTTCTTCTGATAATCCACAATAGTGAAAGGAATATTTATAGGCAGTTTTTCCAAGATATTTCAAAAAAAATATTTTTATTAATTCCTGTCAGAAATAAATCTCATGAACAGAGCAACAAAAAACTACTGCACTCACTCTGACATCTTGGCCACGCCCCGTTTAACAACTTGTCAAGTAACATTTTATAGTAATATTAACTTACTTATGTGTGTTATGAAAGAATACTGGATCTTAAGTATTTCTGCCTATGACTACATTTTATAACCAATATGAAACTCAACTTGATACTGATAATCATCCATAACAATTCAGTGAAATGCTGTATACAACAATGCATTTAACAATTAGAAATCTACACAAAATGAAATTGCACATTAAGCAATGATCCATGACTATGCATGGGTATATCAGGATTTACCCACAGTTGGTGTGGTTTGATTATGAGGGTGAAGCCTAGTGATTAAACAGAGTTAACCTTGGGTAAATCCTGATATATCCCCAGACTGGAATGGATTACTGCTATTATACAAAGACATTAGTTAAGAAAGAAATTGCTTACCCTTTTTAAATAATACCGTTGTATAAGGTCACTGTAGTGTTTCACTATTCTTCCTTGTTTGCTAATGTACTGCGCAAGTATATTGGACATACATTCTCACTCTTCCACAGCACATCACTGCAGTTCAGGAGAAGAACAGAGAAAAGAGAATTGTTGGTGTGTGTGTGTGTGTGTGTGTGTGTGTGTGTGTGTGTGTGTGTGTGTGTGTGTGTGTGTGTGTGTGTGTGTGCTTCTGCCAACATACCTTATAACCTCTTAATGCAAGAAATCTGGAATAAGCCCAACATAATGGGGGGATACAAGTTCAAAATTAGGGACAGACTTTAAATATTGTTCTTATAAACTTAGAAAGTTGATGGAATAATAAATTGTGTGTTAGCATGCATTTTCTGAAGGCTACAAAATCTGAAACTGAAATGTCTGTCATTATTTAATGACTTCAGTCCCCAGTGATGCTAGAAAACTGCATTTTTTATGAGGAACAGACCAAAACCATGAGGCAGAAATGTGGACATTCTGTGAAAATATGAACAGTTTAAAGGTATGAATAAATAGGTTTTATTAGGGACAGCACAGAAATTCAAGGAAAAATCAGATATGTTTAGTTTCATTAGTTTTGCAAAACGTACCTGATTTTTCTTGTATTTTTCTGTTTACTAAGCATTTGCCAATAGCGAGCCTGGCCGCTCAATGGTATTTTAGTGGATAGACTTTTTTCACTTTGGTGTATGCTCGATTTGCAATGGGCACATTAGTTGGATTGTCCAGTAAGCATACATGTTTTTGAATAATAATGAGCCATTACTGTATAATAACGTGGCTGCACAACTGTACTACTCATATATGCAGATGCAAATGTCTTTTACAACTTTACTTTTTATGAAGCCAACATTACTTCTTAGACACATTACTTCTTTTTCTATTTTTTTTTAATTCTAGTATAGACCACATAGATCAGATTTTCCATCCTCTGGCTTCCCAAGTTCATATAGCAGGTATAACTCATAAAAGAACTTAAACAACTGTCGCCATTCAACATACGTGATATATAGACATCACTGTAGAATATTAGAACCTTTTGTCTGCACACCATGCATTTTTCTAATTCCTTGTTAATTTCATAAGGCTATATATATATATATATATATATATATATATATATATATATATATATCAGAAGCATTGTATGATAAGCAACATTTTTTCCTTTTTTCTCCTTTCCTGCAGGATGTCTCTAAATACATGGTAGAACCAGAAGCTCTGATGTCATTCATGGTAAAAGTACGTATTTCTCTGCAACAGTCACAGCAAAATGCATGCATATTAAAATGCGTCTTATTTTTGAAAAATTGCAAGCACTCAGAGATACAATGCTAATAAGTACAAAGTACGCAGGAATATCCATATGGAGGTAAGTTTCATGTCTGAGCATCTACCTCTACTCCAATATGGAAAGTGGAGCAATGCTAAAATGCAACAAGTCAACCACAGTAGAACAGAGTAAGTTGTATGTTGTAAAGCAATGGTGCAGCCATAAGCCCAAGTGCAGATCTGGAGGGAAATTAGGTGGCAACATGTAGCATGAGTTGGACATGTTGAAATAGGCTGGTAGGAATCATTTCATAGCAATAATTTACAGCATAGTGTAAGCACCTGTTTTTCCTTGTCCAGTCTCCTGGGCTCTTGCTATTTCCAAAAAAGGGGAAGAAAGGAAAAGGGGAGTATGGGATAGGAGTAGATTGGGAGCATAGCAAGTAATGGTACATAAAGAAGAGATGCTTAAGGGAAAAGGGGTGGAAGGCAGAGCACTGTTTTGTGTGGGTAGGTACACAATTATAGATATAGATATAGATATGCAGATAGAAATAAGAGATGATGGGAAGTGTAGTAAGGAAACATGGAGAGGACATGCAGGAAGGATAGGCAGCAGGGATACAGAAACAGACACAAACAATTCAGACAGTCAGGGACAGATATACACATACTACGAGGGAAACACAGTATGAGGGGAAAAAGTGAGTGAGCAAACATTGATATGGAGGGATGGACAATGCACAATGGATGAGTTATGGTTCAATAGAATATTGGTATTACTGGCGGGGGTAGTTTTATATAT
Source organism: Protopterus annectens (assembly GCF_019279795.1). Lineage (NCBI taxonomy): Eukaryota > Metazoa > Chordata > Ceratodontiformes > Protopteridae > Protopterus > Protopterus annectens. The sequence continues at coordinate 399,852,373 of NC_056725.1, forward strand.
GGATGCCATGCTGGCTGTAGAGTTTTCCAAAGGAATGTCAGTGTAGCCCATCAGATGGCTGGAAAAAGTCATAGTGTCAGGTGGAATGGCACACTTTGATGGCTCAAAAGCAAAGGCCCATTAATTGAGCACATGTATTATACATTTCAGGATAGAAATAATAATGGTTACTCACCTAGGTACTTTGCATTCATCCACCTCTTAGACATCCAGCTCTACTTATAACTAGGACAAAGCAGATCAGTGAGACAGACTACTGTCATGGGAGAGTTCCAACCCCACCCTCCACCCTCCAGTGAGGCATTTCCATCTCTTCCACCCATTGCAACTGTAGCCAAGCATTGCAGGAGTCCAAACAGCTGATGTGTCTACAGATTTTTGGCATCATCATAACTAGCAGCAGGGAGACACAATGGGTTGGGTGGCATAACAACGATGTTCTACAAATGGAATAATTAATATAGTGCAAGTTGACACCATACTTGGCCTCTCACTGTTCCCACATTGAAAGACCAAACAATAAAACAACATCTGCTGGTGAAACATAGACATCAGTTAATCACACACACACACACACACACACACACACACATGTGTGTGTGTGTGTGTGTGTGTGTGTGTGTGTGTGTGTGTGTGTGTGTGTGTGTGTGTGTGTGTGTGTGTGTGTGTGAGTGGTGCATGGTAACAGTAGGCTGGAAATGTGACTATAGCCTCACAACTGAGCTGTAGTCATGCATGTAAGTGCAAGACTGTGAGAAGGCTGTCATAGTACTTGTATCCTCACATCTAACAAGCCACACATTACCTAACAGTACTAAGCAGTGCCATAATATATAGATAGGCAGCATGCACAACACATATACAGTTCTCCACTGTATGTGGTAAACTCTCTCAAAGGAAACAGGCTTTATTAGTAGTACTACTCTGAATGGCTAAAACAAAAGTTTAGAAATACAGTCTGATAAACAGTATCAATGCCAAATATGTGTACCATTCAGGGAAAATTCTGACTAATGCCTGCTTCACAGTGCTGGAAACTTTTAGTGATGCATGTGGCAGGGATAATGGTTAAGAGGTGTACTTCACAAACACAAGGTACAGGGCTTTATTCTCACCTTTGGTTTGGAAAACTTGGATAGGTTTAAATGGCCTGCACAGACAGATAGCCTAATACTAACCAATGTGATTCCATGGCATACATCTCAACTGTTCAGAATTTTACAATATGTCCAGATTTATGCCTCAATATTTTTGATTTGCTCCTCATAAAATGTGTGCTTTTTTGGCAAAGTATTGAGGATTGAACCCACAAAATAATGACAGACATGAGACTCGTATTGCATATCCTTCAGAAAATGCATGCTAATGCAAAATGTGTTATTCTATCAATTTTCTAAGTTCATAAGAGCAACATTATTTCTGTCTTTGTCTGCATTTCTTGCATTAAGAGGTTGAGAGGTATGCTTCACATATAATCTTGTCAGGTCCTATACTATTTACCAGTCCAAGGAATGCCAGTATATCTCAGTACAAAAGACTGGCCAGGTCAAAACAGTCATCCACCATCCGAAATATTTACCACATTGATTCACAGCAGCCATACCATGAACTGACTGTGAAGGAGTTAAAACTTGATCTTGCTCTCCTTAGCACATCAGAGAGGCACACTTCATAGGACACTAGCCCTGGGTGACATTGGCACAAATGTTATTTAGAAAATATGGAGGCCTATGATTTATGGTAGACTGTAGACAAATTGTGAACAGTGTAGCATAATACCACAGTGAAAGATGGCACATTTACTAGCACAGGCAGCATGCATAAGCTCTCTAGCATGGCATACTGGTGGCATGCAAGAGAACTTAGTGCACTTCATGTCACCCATTAGCTTCACTGAAATATAATGAGTCACAGGCATCCATGAATCTCAGCCTCACTTGTGTGCATGCTCAACAGACTGCTAAATCCTTGGATTAAGTAAATGGGCTTTAAGCACCAAATTCTACAATGGAAAAAGGATCAGCAGAGGTAGCATCAATACCATAGTTTAAAGCATGTTTCTGGCACGAGTAGTATAGTTTAATGAAGATGTAGTCAAGAGGAGGTGCATTACATTGTGTTCTACTGAACTGTGGTAAGATGTATTTCTAAAGTGTGCTGTGCATGTGAACCTCTGCTTAGAAACAGTGTATAGGTACATGGAGCAATCTGTACTACGGTTTCCTGTAACTTGTGCCTGCATGTAACCCAATGCGTAATATATGCGCTGTATCTATAGAAGGCAGACCGCTACCAGAAGTGTATATCATTACTACATTTCAGTACATCTTATTAAATGGATGTTGTTTAGAAATGTTGCCTCATAGTCCCTTAACATACTGTTGCCTGTGACATCCCATCTGCCAAGTGGGCCTTACCCATGCTGTCTGTAAAGCCCTCACTCACTTATATATCCTTGTCTGCTTCTGCATGGCAGCCAACATAAATGCTCAAATGTACATTTGTACATGCCTGTCTTCAGCAGCAGTCCAAACTATCACTGGAGTACCTCTTACCCTTAACATAACATATCAGTGGCATCTACTGTGTTATTTTCCTTGTCCAGTTTTGTAATGCATAAGTGTACCTATGGCAACCTACTGCTTGTATCTTGTAGACTGTTGTACCCAGCAGTCACAGACCTACAACTATATATATATATATATATATATATATATATATATATTCTTTTGTTTGTTTCCAAAGGTGTCATCATATCCTCAAGAAAGGGAGGATAGCAGAGATTAAACAACTTCAGCCAAGCATGTCAAGGAATGAAATATATTCAGAAGTAGGTAAGATTAGGCAGAAACATTGGTAGGAGGTGGGACATACAACAAAGAAAATTCTAGCAAATGGGCCACTGGTGTGCTTACAATGAGTGAAATATCAGAAGTGATGAGAGTGATGTTCCTCTGGTAATTTTCATGCTGATGGTCAGAAGAAACACAGAAAACATTTGACAGATTCATTTGGAGACGGAGGAGAAGTAGGACAGTGAAGGAAAGATTGAGCATCCAAAGGTTGATATAGAGGATAGGGCATGCCTGAGATTAAAAGGTATACTGTGGAGGTTAACGTTACATGAAGACTGAGAGGTCTCAAAATTGAGAAGGTCAAACAAAAGTGTTGGGAAGGTAATGACAGGAGTAGAAAGAAAGATTTTAGAGAAATAGAGAATGGAACTGAAGTAAAGTAAGGACATTTATAAAAGAGTGATTGGAGTAAAAGGATAATAAGGGACTAGAATTGGAGGCATTTAGGATTAGCAGCATGATTTTAAGAATGCTTTAAGAGAATGGGATTTAAAAGGATTTGTATGTAAACTATTTATGTATGTATGTATGTATGCATTTATTTAGTTATGTATTTATGGAGGTATGGATGTATTTATTTGTTTACTTGTTTTTTTTTTAATTTATTCTTTGATTGAGATTTATAGAACAGATGAAACAAGAGGGGAAGAGAGGCAATATATGTCCTTTGAACAGGCGATGAAAACTTATGGGCTACGAGTAGGATGTGGTTAGTGTATTGGGAAGTAATTAGAAAAGCTGATGTGAAAGAGAAACAGTGTAAAGTCAGAGAGGGACAAAAGAAAGTATTAGATGAAACTGAAGTGGCTGGAAGGGTATAAAAAGGGAAGTGAATGACAGATATGTAGGAACCTAGTAGAGGAAGATGAGGCAATAGATTTTTCTTAACTTAGGAAGAGGTAGAATAATGAAAGTAGGATATGGGAGAGTGATGAGAAGACAGAAGCATGGGAGATAATGAATTTTTCAAAAGTATCACGGCCAGTAAGAGATTACCCTACATGGTTGCTACATTAAAGGTAATAGACCCCAACTGTATTAAGTGAGGAGGCTCAACTTGAATATCTAGAGTTTTGCTGGTGAGGAGATAGATATGTAGATGATAATCATATCTGGAAGGAATATAAAGTGGCACAAAATAAATGTTAGCTAATGAAAGCAATGCAGAACAAGCTATGCAATTAAGATATAACAGAGGGATTGAAGTTATATCCTTGCCAGCTGAATGACAAGCAGAGGGCGTGGAAGACAACAGAAATGAGGGTGATGTTACTCGTGGCAGGATGATTAAAACATACTATTAAAAAAAGGGTATCAGCAGTGTCAAGGAAGAAAAGAGAGGTCAATGGGTAAGGCAAGTATCAAAAAGTAAGGTAATAGAATTTGGATGAAAATATTAAATGAAAAATAGCATACAGTATGGGGAGTTAGGGAGAAGACAAAAGAAGGAGATAATAGGAGAAATTAGTAAGTTCTGCAGTGGAGAGGGATAGGAGAGAGACTGTGATTATTACAATTATAATATGCTTATGTAAGTCTGGACTTCCTATTCTGACAGTGCTTCTTAATAAAATACAAAACTACAGTTCTCTTTTTATTAATCTATAGTGATGTATGCAATTAATTGTGAAGAATTTTGATGGGTCAAGCTAATGAATCTAATGTCATACAAAAGACTCATTAAAAACTATCCCCCAGATTCATGAAGCTCGGCGCAAGGCCAGTGTAAGGCCTGCGCCGGCTGTGCGGCGTATAAATGGTGTAGTAGCGCCATATGCATATTAATGAAGGTGTGCCGCTACCAGATCCACGTGCATAGGACTCGTGCGCGAGTGCATGGGGCGTTACTAAGCTGTGCCCGGAGGCGTGTCAATGTCGGCTGGCGATGAGCAACCTAAACTGCTGAATATTATAGCCTGCCTGCAATAGTAATCGCACCTATCAGTGTCCGTGGATAATGAAACGTATGCAAAGCATGCAAGACAGTTCCCAGCCACACAAAATGGAGAACCAAACAGAAATGCACGCAACATAATATGAGTTTCCGTCCATGGAACAAATGACATTTAAAATCATGTGTCCGTAATGTACTGCACTGTCAGAAGTTATACCCAATGGAAGTGAAGCGCATCATGTCAGCGTGCCGCCAATACACACGTCTAGCCCCATGGGTATGGTCACCAGCAGTCCCACAGTGGTAGTGATAGTACACAGCAGGGCAGTTGTGGCTATATAACAACCGTAAAGAAACCTGACAGTCCATATTGTATACCAAACACACACAAACATATGTATATTAAAATATGCTATACACATGAACAGGAACGTAACCGTCACATACACATAGGATGCTATATGCGGAACCGGGATATCCAAAAGTAGAACCCATGCATGCAAATGCAATACGCAACAACCCCTGTATAGCACATAACCCACACCCATGTCCGAATGTCCACCAAATTCAGCTACCAGCCTTGCGCATCCGTACACCTACACATAGCGGGTATTCCCCATATGTAGTAGGAAGTATCGTCCTAGGCAGTGTCTGGATTGCAAATATGTATCCCATGTTTGTAAACATCCCATCACAGGTACGTAAATCCAAATGCCCGCGCATTAATGTTACGGCAAAATGTGTGTACATCCCGCGTGGGATAAGTAACCTGTTGAAACCTCAGAGTTGTTTACACGCCACGGTGTCCATTACTGTACACATCTGGACAAAACATGTATGTGTAGTCACGGTACTGTTCAGTTTCTACACAGACTTGCAATTCATACTACGCAGGATGGAACAGCTGTCCACCATGCAGGTCACCCCACTAGGGTTGCCACCTGTTCAGATGGCCAAGGTGGGACATCCCTTGTAGAAATGTGAGAATTTGCAGGATAAAACATACCCCCGGCCTGTGCAAAGTACAGAATTACACATGTATGCCAAGATAAAAGCTAATGCCATAGCATTTGAATAGCTTATGCTATCCCAAATAATAGTTATGTGTACCAGATACAAAATACCTGTATCATGCAACTAGTACAGAAATGAAGAAATATATTATTGTCTTAAAATCACAGGACATTTGCCATGTCTTAGGTGTCATCGCAGGACACAACTGTCTAAAGTGGGACCGCCCCTCACAAAGAGGAACAAGTGGTAACCCTACCCCCACTGAATTATCGACAGTATATATTCAACTCAATCACATACTGACACCACCTCTCAACCTATTACAGCAACAAAACCTGGACAAAGCCTAAAATGATGGGTGGACAAATAGGGACAAATGTAATTACTGCTCTCACAAGCTTCGAAAGTTCACGGAATAATAGTATGTACATAAGCAGGAAATGTTGTGAAGGACGTGGGGTAGTCCCCAGTATTACAGAGGACAGTACATATATACTGTAACAAGCCGTCACATATGTTGACTGTACTACTGCATACCCGTAGTTAATTCATAGTTAAGTCATGTGCAAAATAATAACCCTCGTAAGAATGAATACAGGAAATAGTCAAATGTGAATGGGAACACCACTCACCGTGGATTATGTATCGTAACCGCCCCCACCCATATTATGTATTGCCAACATCATAAGCTGCTGACAGGTGCCCAAACACCTGTGTCTGTAAACACAGATTAAATGTTTAAAATGGACAAACCCTGTCCATGTGCTTTGTCTGACATTTGAACATGGTCAGGGCAGTTCTGTTCACCAGGCGGGGAAGCCTAAACCCAGATCACCACATGAACACCCTGACAATTAAAGACCTGTATTTGTCAGGACTATAAGCCTTTGGGTTCTGAATATCCCTGCAGTGATGAAATGTGCAGCGTGGGTCCAGAGCAGTAGGGAATAGGGAATGTGTAACATGTAGTACCGCATTTTACCCAGCAGGAGAATGGATGCCTGTGACGTAAGTGAAGCGGTGAGGCATATGTTAATGTAGCTATGTACTATGGGTATGCATATAAATGAGTCAGAACACCAAACATATAGTGGTTACAGCATCCGGCCAACGTGAATGCAGACCCGGTTGAACAACGACTACAGCACATATAATGTGAAAGTGTAATGAATGTGTCTGTGCTGTACAGACAGTTAAATATGTAAAGGTGAACGTGTGTTTCGCAAACGTCCGTTAACCGTATTACAGATAATTACTGGTACTGTCACAAGTAATAAAGCCCACGTAAGCACAAAGACTTAGTAAACATATCTAACCCACAATAAGGATATGCATGCGTGCCTGCGCGTAACCCACAATAAGGAAATGCAAGTGCGCCTGTGCATGTGTGATCCGCTCACAGCATAGTAAATGAATGCTGTTTACCCCATGTTAGTTATACTTGGCTCAAACCTGTTAACCTCGTAAAGTATGAAACCGGACAAAGCCATGCAAACTACCGGTACAAATAAGGACAAACACCAGATATGTGCCAGAACAAACATAGAAAGTGGATAGAATAACGGGTGGGTCAGTAGCATGGATTCTCTGAAGGGTATGCAGTCGTAACCTGAACTGCTTGCCAGAAATCCCCACTGTAAGTCTCAAATGAAATGCCATGACATTGCCAGATAGACACAGGTTTATTTAAAACACAGAGAAGATAAAGGGGCAAGCAGCTGTACACTCTGCGACAATCTGTATAGTGGAAAGGTATGGTATGGATATAGATATATGTGTATACACATAATCCACAGACGTAAACCAAAGCAAGTTATGAAATGAGGATTGTACATGTATATATGTATACACAACAGACTTATGTCCCGTAGATATGACATATGTACATAAATAGGTGACGTTATATCTAATATGGGTAGACAAACAGACATGCAGGAAAGGTGAATAAACCGCAGCATTCCAAACCATTGGCCAGAAAGTGACAGTCCAGCAAGTTCTACACTTTAAACATGCAGATAGGTGTCCATTGCAGGACTCCAAAAATTGAATCTTACATAGTGTCAACCAACATTGATGCAAAAGAAGTGACCGTAGCAAATACGAAATAGCTGTACATGCAACAGTATCAGGTGCAAGGGTGATGACACATGTGTCGATAGAATGTATGACATACGAACTGATATCCGGAGAGTGGGGAGTGCATATAAGTGTCTCCACACTTCAGTACTGCACACATTAAACATGTGTAATGGGTACTGTAGAGGGTTGTCAGGTATGGGAATCATGGTTATGCAGAAATGGGCCTAGGTGTTGTTTGGCAGGGATTTCGTAGGCCCACCCCGTGGGAGTGATGTGGGTATAGCACATGCCTATATTCCTAATGGGGCAAACCATCCACTGGATATTGCAGAAACCATTTTGGCAATATGTAGGGCCCTATATCAGTGTCATGTAGGCGATTATCATGGATGGACATGCGTACGACCAAGATGGTACCCATAACTGGTAAACTGTCAGAATAACACAGCTGCACTAAGGCATAGTACATGAAACACAAATAGGGACTATATTAGATATACCCCAGACAAAGTCAGAACGTTGTGAGAATACTGGCGTACCCATGAATATGGATGTTATGAGTGTTACTAATCATGTAATGGAAATGTCAGTCACTATTATCTACCACACAGTCCGTAATGCCTTGCCAGCAATTTACCAGAAAGGCACATCACTATGACAAATGTAACAAGGTCAAACATCAGGACGTTTACCCATAATGTGTACAGGTTAGGGGTATGAAGGTAACCTGTCCAAAATACATGTACAGAACTAGTGATACTAGGTGGACAGGTGAGAAGAAAGACATCAGGACAAATGAGAAAACATGTACAAGACACACGCATGTACTCCGACAAATGTGAATGACAATGTATGCCCTGTGAAAGTCAATGTGGAAGGTTAATAGACACAAAAGTAATGTGTCCCTCAGGGTGTCATGCAGTGTCACCGTAACAATGTCCAGTCCCCCAGACACGTACGTGAGCTCTGCCACTGACGGAAAGCGCAAATACCGGCGCACATATGGTACATGATAGACCAATTAGTGTGGATAAGCAGCTGTTGGCCTGTGTGAGGAATACAACTGTCTGGGTGGGTGTGTCCTGCAATATAAATGTAATGGCATGTGGCCTGTGATGCCGCCATACAGTGTGTGTATTGGTGTCAGAAAGTTGATATTTTGTTACAGACACATACTCCGCAACTGTACAGATTTACGCAGAATGTGCAGAGTTCTGCCTCATATGTTTGGTGTGTTCCACGTAACAACAGAAACATTCTGGCACTTTCATGATAACTGAAGACATGAAATAATGACAAACATGTGAGTAAGACACCAAATCCGACAGAAAAGCCATACTAATGCAAAACCTATTATTGTGTCAACTATCTACGTTTGTAAGAGCAACATGTCAATACTGCCCCTATGTGTCCCACTATCAGATAAGGCCTCGTCCAGCAACTTGCTCTAGGAAGTGGAGTGGTATGAACAGAAACAGATCCATGTGTGAGGAAACAGCAATACCGACTGAAAGATAACGCAGAAGGTATGAAATGCGCTGCAGTAGGACGTGCAGTACTGTCCGCAGGTATGTGCTGACATGTCAAATGACACAGCAGTCTACATGAAGAACCTATAGGGCTGTCACCATTACAAATGATGATAGTGGGACATACACAGAGCCATGCACACAGCACAAATAGACATACACACATCAAAACTAGGCCATGATACATGATGCCTCCGGTAATGAGTACAGTGAGAGTACAGCAAAGATAGATGTCTGCCAAGATATACAGCAAACGCCTGTAAGGGCGTGTAACACCGCCCATAACACGGACGTTGCATGGACAATGTTGGGAGTTGCAACATACCCCATTGGTATGTGAAAGCTATGCAAATATGCGATACATGAAACAGTCAGCTGTCCATGCAAGAGCAGAGTTATGGGCAGAAAATAGATTATATATATATATATATATATATATATAGAGAGAGAGAGAGAGAGATACAGACATACACACACACACACACACACACACACACATGTGGTAGGGCTGGTAATCGAACCTACACCTAACTACCCTATCACACTACAGCATGACGCATTTACAGAATGAGCTACCGAAACTACTGAACACAGCACTCCCAGAGGCATACTTCTAGGTGGGTGACATCATCCGCAAAGGCAAAGAAACCGATAGGGAATGTATGTGTTGTGAGGCATCTAAAAGCATTACTGTGTCCCCAGGCAGTTGGAAACACACACACATACAAACTTGGAAGGGCCGGGAGTTGAACACACACCTACCTACTCTAACACACTAAAGCATTATGGATTTACAGAACGCGCTACCAATATTACTGAACACAGCACTCCCACAGGCATACTTCTAGGTGGGTGACATCATCAGCAAAGGCAAAGATGCCGATAGGGAATGTATGTGTTGTGAGGCATCTAAAAGCATTACTGTGTCCCCAGGCAGCTGGAAACACACACACACACACACACACACACACACTTGGAAGGGCCGGGAGTTGAACACACACCTACCTTCTCTAACACACTACAGCATTACGCATTTACAGAACATGCTACCAAGATTACTGAACACAGCATTCCCACAGGCATACTTCTAGGTGGGTGACATCATCCGCAAAGACGCCAATAGGGAATGTATGTGTTGTGAGGCATCTAAAAGCTTTACTGTGCCCCCAGGCAGCTGGAAACACACACACACACACACACACACACACACACACACAAGGGCCGGGAGTTGAACACACACCTACTTACTCTAACACACTACAGCATTACGCATTTACAGAACGCGCTACCGAGATTACTGAACACAGCACTCCCACAGGCATACTTCTAGGTGGGTGACATCATCCGCAAAGGCAAAGACGCCGATAGGAAATGTATGTGTTGTGAGGCATCTAAAAGCATTACTGTGTCCCTAGACAGCTGGAAACACACACACACTTGGAAGGGCTGGGAGTTGAACACACACCTACCTACTCTAACATACTACAGCATTACGCATTTACAGAATGCGCTACCAAGATTACTGAACACAGCACTCCCAGAGGCATACTTCTAGGTGGGTGACATCATCCGAAAAGGCAAAGACGCCAATAGGGAATGTATGTGTTGTGAGGCATCTAAAAGCTTTACTGTGTCCCCAGGCAGCTGGAAACACACACACACTTGGAAGGGCCGGGAGTTGAACACACACCTACCTACTCTAACACACTACAGCATTACGCATTTACAGAACATGCTACTGAGATTACTGAACACAGCACTCCCACAGGCATACTTCTAGGTGGGTGACATCATCCGCAAAGGCAAAGACGCCAATAGGGAATGTATGTGTTGTGAGGCATCTAAAAGCTTTACTGTGTCCCCAGGCAGCTGGAAACACACACACTTGGAAGGGCCGGGAGTTGAACACACACCTACCTACTCTAACACACTACCGCATTACGCATTTACAGAACGCGCTACCGAGATTACTGAACACAGCACTCCCACAGGCATACTTCTAGGTGGGTGACATCATCCGCAAAGGCAAAGACGCCTATAGGGAATGTATGTGTTGTGAGGCATCTAAAAGCTTTACTGTGCCCCCAGGCAGCTGGAACCACACACACACACACAAGGGCCGAGAGTTGAACACACACCTACCTACTCTAACACACTACAGCATTACGCATTTACAGAACGCGCTCCCGAGATTACTGAACACAGCACTCCCACAGGCATACTTCTAGGTGGGTGACATCATCCACAAAGGCAAAGACGCCGATAGGGAATGTATGTGTTGTGAGGCATCTAAAAGCATTACTGTGCCCCCAGGCAGCTGGAAACACACACACACACACACACACACACACACACACACTTGGAAGGGTCGGGAGTTGAACACACACCTACCTACTCTAACACACACTACAGCATTACGCATTTACAGAACACGCTACTGAGATTACTAAACACAGCACTCCCACAGGCATACTTCTAGGTGGGTGACATCATCCACAAAGGCAAAGACACCGATAGGGAATGTATGTGTTGTGAGGCATCTAAAAGCTTTACTGTGTCCCCAGGCAGCTGGAAACACACACACACACACACACTTGGAAGGGCCGGGAGTTGAACACACACCTACCTACTCTAACACACTGCAGCAGTACGCATTTACAGAACGCGCTACTGAGATTACTGAATAAAGCACTCCCAGAGGCATACTTCTAGGTGGGTGACATCATCCGCAAAGGCAAAGATGCCGATAGGGAATGTTTAGAGAGTGAGCGGTCTGAAAGCATATTACCGTCCCAAGGTAGACGTGCACAAACACGCCAGTGCTGTCAACGGGCCAACTAAATATCTACGGAGCACAACAACACTGAATAGATACAGGATGCGCCACAGACAGTACACCCTTCGAGAGAGCAACAAGTGTGTTCAATGTAGGCATCCATTGTGACATTGAAATTGGACATCTGGTGCCTGGATGACCACCATGGCTATACAGGATGTCAATGGCCATGCCCACATGCTTAGTATCACATGTCTGTTTGGAATGTACTGTGTGTCCATCTACACAATGGTGTACTGGGCATGCTCACACACTTAGCTGTTGCAAAGGGCCAACTTGCATGCACACGGAGTCTAATCACGGAAGGGCGCAGTGTGGAATGTACTGTGTGTCCATCTACACAATGGCATACTGGGCATGCTCACACACTTAGCAGTTGCAAAGGGCCATCTTGCATGCACACAGAGTCTAATCACGGAGGGGCGCAGTGTGGAATGTACTGTGCGTCCATCTACACAACGGCGTACTGGGCATGCTCACACACTTAGCTGTTGCAAAGGGCCATCTTGCATGCACACGGAGTCTAATCATGGAGGGGCGCAGTGTGGAATGTACTGTGTGTCCATCTACACAACGGCGTACTGGGCATGCTCACACACTTAGCTGTTGCAAAGGGCAATCTTGCATGCAGACGGAGTGTACACGCCGAAGGGCACAGTAAGGTATAACTGCCCTCACGCACAGGGTGGTCACACATGCAGAGACCTGTACACACACAGCTGCCATCACAGCTGTCACAGGTGCAGGTCACACATGTACACACTGCAGTGCACACTGTAGCTGTCAAGTCAGCACCATGTCGTTGGTGCAGCACTACACAGCCTTACGGTCCAACAACACCATGTGACACATGACCACTGGGCTGTACAGTGGTGTACACCAGCTTTGCAGAGTACACATGTACCAACAGGGATCCAACAGGTGTTATGCATTGCAATGATACCAGTATACATGAACAGGTCGGTTCAAGACATACCATGGCTCTTACACAGCTGCGACACCTGACTGTTGCTGTACACCAATGAACACATGTCTGGGTATGTCATACATGTGATTGTGTGGATGTGTGCCTGGACTGCACACACAACACATACATACATGGCCTTTGATGTATCTCGTGCATAACACTGGCCCAATCAATGCTACACACGCAAATTGAATGTGGGCCCATGTCTGTTGAATGCTCACACTACAGGGGGTAGCAGTGTTGACCAGGACACATACCCTAGTACTGGTCGCCTGTGACACCCATGATATCATACCGCAGTCCATGTGTTATGTATGTCAACACACATGTCCAACAATAACAATGCATACAAACATGGCAACAGGAGACACATGTGACATCTGTACTGTGCATGCAGCAAACATGCATGTGCAGCGGCCGATGTCAGTAACATAGTTGCACCTACCTACGACATGCAGACGCAATGCAGACCCATCATTGACATCTGTATACGGTGACATACAAACAGCACGTATGGAGGGATGTGTGTACATAACGTGGTGAACCACCTGTCTAGATGTATGTGTGCAGGGGGTGGCTCACAGTTGTGTCACACACCATCCTATCATGCCATGTGCTAACTGTACGCTATGTCGCTGTTACATGACGGTGCTGACATAATGCATACACAGCGGTCAGGTGTTAACAACTATATGTCATATGGCACCTGTAACACCTACAACCTCTCGTGTGTATATAGCAGCACATTTGCCAGATATAGCGTTGGTACACATAATGCAATCAATACCACTGCATGTCCATCAAACGTGTCATCATATGGCTGGTGTATCATTCCCAGCACTGCCATGTGCATCCGAATGTGTGACCAGGGATGCCACATATCGCGGGGAATATGTCCCAGTTGCTACACATCCCTATACACCATTGTAGAGAACTGTACATATGTCAGTGTCGGAAGCATGACGTTCGCCGGTGAGGTGCATCACACACATCGGCTGTCCGTATACACATGTGTGGTCAACACAGTGTGTGTGTGTCTGTATGTATGTCTGGTGCTTGGTGTGAGTGTGTATGCTAATATATGGTGGGAAATTATCACTGGCCCCATGTGTTGACTAACCCGTAATGGTGATGCATTGCACAACCCTGTGGCTGCCATAGGTCCCAGCCATACTGGCTACCTGTGCATGTCCCTTCTCTGTGACACATCATGTGGGTGCATAGTACTGTGAGGGTGATGACCACAAAGGCAAGGGTCCCCAGCTGCACACTATGGGGTGTGTGTTATAGTGGTGTACACTACGTGACTGCGGCCATGTTCTCATACTGTTACAGGGTCCTACTGCTGCACAATGCGGCCTCCAGCTACCAAGTGACACCTCACATCATCATTGGCCAGGCCGCTGTGTACAACCCCTGCACCATGTCACCATACCTGTAATGTGTACTGCTATGTATGTCATGTCTCTGTCCAGTGTAGCCTGTGGCACCGACCACATGCGTCAGGTGCAGTATATGTGCGGACATCTGTGTCATGTTTGTGTGTCCAACAGTCAGGATGAAGGTACATGTAGCATGCTGATATTGCCAGACGAGCATGTGTGTACTCCACAGTTACACATGGGGGACTGCAAACACTGCTACCTGTAGGCACATGCAAGAACACCATAGGAGGGAACCAGGGTATCACAACCAACATGGTGCTACAGATGTAACCGAGACACATACCGTGAACACATCACAATGCACGCTGCACCTGCACTACATGGTGTGACTGGTGCATGTCGACAGTACACAACCTATGTCACATACACAACTCAGTATTCACACACAAGCACTGCAACATATACATCCCTCACTATGCATACACAGGTATTACATACACCTCTCACTATGCTGTTCACCCTGTGCATCAGAATATTTGTGCATAACCCTGCACCAATGGTGTGGATGACAGGGATGCGGCACAGGCTTCATCATATGCACAGGGTGATATGTATGCCAGGGGCATAGGCTGCACACAACCACTGCAACATACACATCCCTCACTATGCATACACAGGTATTACATACACCTCTCACTATGCTGTTCACCCTGTGCATCAGAATATTTGTGCATAACCCTGCACCGATGGTGTGGATGAGAGGGATGCGGCACAGGCTTCATCATAAACACAGGGTGTTATGTTTGCCAGGGGCATAGGCTGCACCAATGGATAACATCATGTGTGTGTGTAAGGGCCAGTGAGTTGACTGGACATGTCTGTGCAGAATGCATGTGGATGTTGTGGAGCCCTACAGTTGTGTTTGCTGTGTGCTTGTATGTGTGTACACAGTTCTGCCATTTGTGATGCCTACACAGGGTATAATTGACAGCCCCAGATTGTACAGTGCAGGTTGTACAGCTCATTGTGTCCATCCACGGCCACGTGACCTGTGCCTGCCTGGGGTTGCATGGGCACTACCAGGTGGAGGTACAGAGTGGCTACTGTCTGACGACACATGTCCACTGGAAACGTGTCCCCACTGAGACCGTCCAGGGCCACGTCCATGTGGCCTGCTGTGTCCTGGTGTTGACAGCACAGCAGCAGCTGCACTGCTACTGCTACCGGCACTATGGGAGTGGGCATGTGAGGTGGCACGCTCACGTCGACCTACACTAGGTGGTGTTGCTGGCTTACATCCACGTGGCCTACGCCTCACTCCTACCAGGTGTTCCAGCACAGATAGCTCCCGCTCGTGGATTGCCATGCCTCGGTCAAGGATTCCGACCATTTCACCTAGTCGCCTATCCAGAACATTAGCAATCTGCTGTTGAGCATTTGCAAATGCCTGGATGTTGTTATTTAGGGTATGGATAGCAGCCCTCTGCAGCCTCTGCCCTTCTCTGTTCTGCCGTTCAGCACGTGCCTGTGCCGCCATTACAGTCTGGAACATGCGTCTGGTGATACCAGCTGCTGCGCTCTGTCCTGCAGGTGCATGTCTTCCGGAGGTCCTCCTACGAGCAGCACCGGCCACATGCCTGCGTGGCACATCTGCAGTCATTACACTGACACCATGGTGTGTAGACACACCTTCTGTAGCCACCACACGTTCCTGTTCCATGCCAACAGATGCTGACTGTGCTTCCTCTATGGCCACCGGTGATGCGGTATGTGTTGGCAGCAGAACTGCGTGCGGGGAAGAGGGGGACATAGCTGGGATGGTAACCATTGGCACAGATTCAGCCCCTGACAACCTTGCCTGTACCTCATGCATATGTTCATCACCGCTAGTATCTGTGGGGACACTAACATCAGATGGACCGCAGGAGGGTAACGCACCTACATCACCTGTGAATGCAAAGAAATACTGTAAAGTACAATAGACACAGACACACACACACAGACACACACACAGACACACACAGACACACACACAGACACACCATGCATGTGATTTGTCAGATGGCATGCAGCATGCCTGCGATAGAGCAGAGGGCATGCAGCTCAGACATTAATAGTGTTAGTAAGCATACCTTCCTGGGGTGCACACTACAGCAAGCAGGTGTCATATCAGTAGCCATGCAGTTCACACAATCTTGGTAGTATGCATGCATCCCCGTGATGCACCATGTGGCCCAGAAGAGGATAACAGTACACATGGCTGACGTGACCTTGACATGTAATTTGCTGACATGTGCATTAACATGCATACATGTTTGACACAATGGTGTCCTGACACATGTACAGCATCATAATGGGCTTCACATTGCAGTGTTGTGTGTATGCCCTACAGATATAATGCATGTTTAGCAAATGTGCATGAGCACTGGAGGGTAGTGTGAGCCATCTACATTGCTATACAGTGTGAAGTACAGACACTGTGCCATTGCATGGCAACATGAGGCATGTATGTTGCTGTAGAATGCATAATATGTACACATTGCATAGCCATAACTGCAACACAGTCGTGATGTTCGACAGGTCGTATATGGTAGACTTCAGTGACACTTCCAGTAGCTGTGCACAGGCTTTTAGGTTGTCCACTGTACCACATCAACTGTATAATCGGTCAACTAAGGCTATAATTGGACCATGTGTGGACAATGTGCAACAGGGTGTATACACATCCCATGTACTGTGTGGCTACATGTCTCTGGCCATCCCCCATGGCCATGTGTGTCAGACAACGGGTTGTATGTTTGGTATTTGGGGTATAGGTCATGTGATAGTGTGACAATATTGCAGACAGAACACTACATGTCTGGGACATGTCAGGTGGCACATCACAATGTGTGCACCCGATGCAGGGTCATATGACACAATGGTGACACTTGTGGGCTGGCCATATCACAGCTCACTGTGTGGTACTGTGTGCGTACCATACATGTTGTTCCAATGCATACTACATATGCCTCCATTGTAGAACACCTCCACCGTTGTATGCACAGCTGACCACACATGTCGCAATGACAAGTACTATGGTTTCAAGTCTGTGTATCATTATGTGTGAATATATTGCACATGGTTGGAGTGTGTGAATGCATGGCGGTGCTACCTGCATATCGTGACTGGAACAAACATCAGTTGTGCAAGTGTTAACTGGCCACATGGAAAATAGATCTACACTGTAACATGCCTGATACTGATGACAGTCTCACCTGCAACGGACCCATGTCTGTGCGGCATGCCAGAGGTACCTGTATAGGGGTGACACACCAGTATGAACATTATCCATGACTGTATGACAGCCACAGGTTGCACTGTGCATGTGCACACATTCACCTGTGTAATAGCATATAGTATACACATGTGTGCATACACAATGTAGCATACTGTTGTATGCAGCATGTGTGTCCACATACCTGGCATATGTTGTTACTTTACATTATGTACAGTGACACATGCAACTACATGGGATATAATAGCCATATGTGCATTACTGACTTACCAGGCAACTCCAGGCTCATTGGTTGGGAGACACCCACCTCCACAATGGCAGCTAGTGTTTCCTGGATGCTGTTCCCTGGGTGTCCCCAGACTGGCCAGTAGCTCTTCGGTGTGTGTGAGTGGGGGCTGGGTTGGTGGCCCACCACCTGTTCCACCTTGTTCCCTGGTGATTGCAGTGGCACGCTGTTTTGCATGTCGTATCAGGTCCGTGCAGTGTCTGCGCACCTGCTGGTAGGTGCGGTTATGGCCACCCACTTCGTTCACCCTCCTGCGTAGATCCAGCCACAGGTCATCCCGCTGCTGGGCATGCTGTGGCACATGGCTGAACAACAAGACATAGTTGTCATGGAGTTGTGGGATGGGGACATCATCCTCCTGGCGGGTGTATGCTGGGAGACGTGTACGGGGCATTATCTGTAAAACATAATGATGGTGACAGGTCACAGTTTCAGAGATGTACAGAGATACTGCTGCACATACATTTCTATGACATCTACTGCATCTGCACAGTTATCTTTGCAAAGCACCATGACACTGACATGACTGACGTGTTTGTGTCACACATGTCACACCCATTATGCATTGGATATCATCTCCATATATGTGTGTCGCCTCATTACAGTGTTCATACTCCATGTAAATGCTGTCTTGCTGTGGGCATGTCTATTTGCCTGCACTTGTGTTCTTACCTATCTGCACATGCCTCGATGTGTCCACGGTACTACTGTTGACCTGGATGCTGTGTATATGTCACATATCAACACAGACACAGCTGGAATGGACTTGAGCAGTGACAATGCACACATATGCATGGACACCTGTACATGCATGTGTTTTGCCATATACATTTACACAGCACTGTACAACTGTTCAACATCCTGACACGGATCGCCTGTATTACACATGTGATAGACATGGGACAATGGATAGTCAGACGACATTCGCAGGGATGGTCATCAACCATAGCATGTGCAGGCACGGTTTCCACGCTGTTACAGATGGCCATTGTGCCACCGCGAGCTGCATCAGTGCCACATTACTGATCCAGTCAGTTGATAGTACATCTACCATGCGGCCATCACACCATGTATGACTGGGATGACATCTGCAGCTTTGATGGACAGGGTTGCATGGTATGGTGGGAGTATGTCACATATATTGCACAGGGATCTGTCCGGCCTGTGGCGATCCTAGTATCAGGACGGTGGCTGTCCATGACATATGTCATATAGATCAGGATATGGACATGTAGCATGTCCATCATCATGGTGTAGCAAATGTCCTTCTGCAAGGTAGACGGCATGCTGCATAGTGGAGGTGTGGATTGTGAAGGCTGTTATCGCACATCCATGCATAGCCATTACCCCTTACAGGTGGTATGTGATCCAATATTGGTCACCACAGTGCTGTATATGCCTGGCCACTGATCTCCGTGCTCATGGATGGCACCCTGACATGACATGGGTACCTCAGATGACTACCTAAGGGGCCTGGAGACGTCACCATGTCGGGGGTGCACTGCACAGCACCATCCCTTATACAGTGTCCATAATGTTAACCACAGCCTAGGTAGCAGTTTATGGCTACAGGGATTTTCACCTAGCGGTGACACTGCTGGTATCATCCATCAGACTGTGCACATGTCACACACCTCACACACACAGCCCATTCTGTATGTTGTTCACAACACTGACACAGCTAAACTGATAGGGCATGGCCATTCACAGCCTTACATACACAGATGCCTAACATTTGTGTGTGTGGTATGGGCTACAATGAGGGTGGGGTACAACACATTAACCCTGTTCTACTGTATCTGGCACAGATGTGCTGTGCACATGTCACTCTTGCACCTTTTGTAGTTGTGGGTCTGTCAACAGGCCACTGGTGGAACACACCTGTGACATGCAAAGGTATTTGTAATCAAATATCCGTGCTATCTTGTACATCTGTACTGCTAACATCTACAGTGCTAATGGTTCATGGACATGCACACCATACCCAGCAGGGTTATAGTGCGGTGCCACCCTAAATGACTGTCATCACCACTTGTGGGTTGATATTATCCAACACCCTATCTGTATTGTATGGTCATGCTAGGCACTTGTTCAGAACATGTGAGCATGTCATGAGCTAATGATTACTATAGAGCCCATTCCACACCATTTCCCACAGGTACACTGGCTGTCCTACACTTCCCAGCTTGCTTAAGGTACGACAGCTGTTGTACACACGTAATGCACATATCCTGTGGGACATGGTTGTATATGCAGGCATGTCCAACTGTCACGTACCAGTGCTACTGCCTGTCTATATGAGGGATATGTCATACATGTGGCAATAGAGCAATTGTCTTGTGTACACATTCAATGCTCACTTCCCAACATATGGCACTACAGCCTGTGGGGGATGCACGTCTGCAGCCGTGCTGGGCCCATAGCTCTCAGCTATACCTCATTACGGGGAACGTACCTCATTTGGGGTTCTAAAAGGTGCATGTTCCTCAAGGTTCCACATTGGAAGGGTGTGTCACACATTCATTGTTGTACATAGTTTACCTGCTAGCCATGGCTAGATAGATGAGAATCATATTAATTCATTGGAATATCTGTTTTATACGTAAGACCAGCCTATTTTAGCCATCATATGCCCGTCCTAGTTGACGCTGTTAGTAAGCCAGTTGTAAGTGTTCCACGTTTCGCCCATTTGTCACACTGTATGAGGGCTAATGTTCCTCATTTTGAGGACAGGAGGCTGACAGCTATGGCTGGGGGTAATGCTGGCGCCAACCCTGACTGCACCTGACAGTCATTTGGGGATGTGTAACATTCGCAACACACCCAACACATCACATAGTCTCACATAATCTACACCACTGGCCACACCTACGAGGACAACCTGTGCAGTACGTCTCCATACTCAATGTAGGCACCAGAGGTAGCCCCCATCATGGAAGACAACATCACCAGCTTATAGCCCACAGACTCATGTGTGCCCACCACATACAGACAATAGTGTGTTATAACATTCACAACACACCAGTCATAGCTGACTCTGTAGGGTGTCACACTGCAGTTCCACACAGCAGGCTACAAAAGGCATTAGTCGCTTACATCTTGCTGTCGGGTAACTGCTTCTGCAACATAACCTATGCACCCATGCCACACCTCACCAGGTACGATATGTCTGTCATTCGCCATGTTAGTGTGACTGCCCTGTGATGCCACTTCACAGACTACGTGTGCAGGGACATGAAATAGCTCACCAGTCTTATAGCCCTGAGGGTGTGGGCCTAGCCCTGGGGAGCATTTTGCATTCGTCTAGACATGATACCACTGTACAATGACCGACTGTGTCGCTTCAACAGTTGCCTATGCTCCTATTGTCATTCCACAGGCATGTAGTATCTGTCCGCTATGACTGTCCTAGTCAAACACAATGCTGTGGCACAGATGACTTGCACCTGTCGGCCCTGGGAGTACAGCTCACATGCTAGGCTCTTGCTGCTGCTATACTGCCTGTCCTGCACAGTTTCCAATAACTGTCACCGGCAGGGTGGTAACTGGCATGCGTGACATGGGGTCATGTGACACATTGCTTGCATCTTCCCCTGTGACGCACGCAGGCAAGGCACACCTTATAATGCACCACTCCAACATCTCTGCAGTGACTGGGACCTGTCTGTAGGCTCTGCAGAGCACACCTGCAATGACAGGTTATAGACGGACCATACCTTCCAGGCACATACCTGGACCGGCACACCCACAGCTGAGGGGTTCCCATATCCCACTATGTTTTGCACACATCCTGGCAGGTTGCTTAGCACAATGCATCAGAGGTGCTCCACGTGCAACTAACTGTGTCCGGGACCGCTATACACATTGTAACAAGCGACAGAGTTAACATCATACCCCACGGGTAACATACCTTCTATGGTGGTATAGTGGACAGTGGGTCTCAGCTACTACTGATGTGTGACTGACACTACCCCACACTTCACTGGGATAGCCACTCATGTACCGACACATCCATGAGTCATACCCTCCACTCTGCTGGATCAACACATGCACACCACCTCCAAGACCTACATTACCTTTGGCATGAACACTACCACCATGTGACTGGTGTTACACACCTGGGGTTATCCCCTCATTGGTGGATTCCAAACATATGCTAATCTACCTTGTTAGCCACATCCCGGAAACACACCCATCACAGCATACACAGTACATGTGTACTACTACACCTACTACAAACGTCTGCTGACAGCGGTTGTTAACTTCATGACACCCGTGCAGATGGACAGTGCACATACAAATGCTGACACATACCCCAGTGCACTTAATTAGCATGTACACAACTGCATGGATCATGCTATTCCACACAGAGCCATGATGGTACACACCAGATAACAGACGCCACTCTGGTGGTCATGTTCCACGGACATATGATGTACAACAACATGTGTAGGCTGTTGCACAGTGGTGTACATTCCCATGTCTGGGGTGGCTCACTGGTCAGCCGTGGTGGGGCCACAGGGTCCCGCATCACATACTCCAAGACTAGCTACGTAAACATGACTGCCACACATTCCGGGGTGTACCACCAGGCATTATGGTGGTATGTCAGGATTCGATGGCAACACCCACATCTGCTGTCACATACAACAGTCACTCAGGAACATTGCAGACCCAGGTATTGTTGGCAACATGCTGGAGGATGGATTCAATGCTGACAGTACACCCTCTCACTCACTACAGGGCCGCAATCCATACATGAACATTGCGGTGTCCCTGTGGTCACACCTACACAGTACTGACCTACACTCTATGTGTCCTGGGACACTGGCCCCATGTCACCTTCCAAAGTCCCAGGCTGTGATGTCAACCAACCTCTGAATTACTTGTCTCCCCACTAGGCCACCATATTCAGTAATAGCCTTGTTTCAGACATTGTAGACCCTGAATGGCACACAGCAGCATTTATCACACTACACACAGGTGGCACCACATTGCACGAGTGGGACTATAGTCCTACACACCTGACTGGACTGTTCTGCGTGGCTATGGGGCACATCGTCAAGTACGTCATTCTCAGAGACATTGTTGGTCTCCCGTCCTCTGCTGCTACCCGGGTTGGGCTTGTTAAGGCCAGAGCATGGCCCCTACACATGGTGGACTCCTTTCATACAGTTACCAGGGCAGTTGCTGATGGTACGGGAGTCCACACATCCTACATTGTCCTCTCATTGCCTTTCAGCACCATTCCCCATCCTGGTATTGACAACATACACATCCACATGCACATCGTACCCTGTGTCTCAGGATGTTATGCTATGTGGCTCATGGACAGGACACACAGTGAGGCCAGCATACCATAGTACCTACTACATGTCAGGTACTTTGGCATACCACAGTCCTCAGTCATAGGGCCCCTCATGTTAAGTATATGCTTCCCTGCGGAACAGGCTGGCACAGAGGACGCTCCCTGCCTAGCTTTAGAACCTCTACATACCAAGTGCCATGATTGCTCCACCAGCTGATACTGACTCCAAACATACTGGTGTCACTGTGACAGATACATAATATGACTATCATGGCATCAAGCTGCAAGACACAAGGTGCATGCACATCACCTTTGCATTACACCATTCACCCACTGACTATCACATGGATGGTAGTCCCCTACATACATATCCCATTGTACATGTTTGCAGTACACACATATGTCACACCCACTCCTGTGGTTACCGTATTGCCACTGTGGTGTGGATATCCTCCTACGTGGCCACACCTATCTGTACTGGGTGTGTAACTGGTACATAGGCACCCATTGTACCTCTGAACTCAAGACATCTACAAACATTCAAGGGTACACCACCCCATTTAGGGTGTACGTTACACAACAGCTACAGCTTTACATGCCACAACATTAACACGCCATGACGTTTACTGAGCTCCGACAGTTTAAATATGCGGCTGCACTATGGACACCACATCTGTACACATTTGCATACTACATACTCAGGGGTGACCTCTGCTGATCAGACAGGGCCCATGTCCACAACATTATTGATGGATATACTCCTCATACACAACATAAGCAGAGGCCACTGTGAGCAACATGCTCATGGATATGTGCACACACGCCACAATGAGTGGTATGTGCTTCTGGGTTACAGTCCCAAACAGGACACTCACCATGCTGTGTAACATAAGTCCTCTGTACATCACACAGGGACACTCAGTAGCACTGTTCATGTGATACCTCCCTTGGTGGTTGGGAGACACATGTAGGCCTGGGATCACTGCAGTGGTGGTACTGTGCAGTGGTGCAGGTGACACCTGGCTCTGCTCTTCACAGGACACTACCCTGGAGAGGTGCCACTAGTGTGAACACTGTAGTTGTGCTTACACATGGACTTGACAGACTGCATAGTACCCCACTATGCACCTGTGCAGCTATTACATGTCCTTTGTGCAAGGTTACTTGGTAGCCCTTCCATTTAGATTAGCTATCATGCTATTACTATATCCCATACCTACAGGCCATATGTATCCTGGTATTGTACATACCAATAGACAATACCTGTGGTATGCATGATATGCCTGTTATGCTGTGTAGAATATCTGTCATATCTACCTATAATACTATACATTACACATATTTCACATAGTATCCCATAATGCAAAGCATACTTGTTCAGCGGGACCACCTTACATATGTCATTAACATTATTTACCCATTCACATGCGTGCTGTGACAGTATATCAACATATACTATCCCCTGCTATGGCACGTCCTTGTTGGACATACCCTACCACTGACGGCAGGTTGTATGGCATTGTTCTGTTTAATGGCCTCATGTAGCATCCCTTCTGGTGTCTGTGCTGTGTACCTTGTGTCCCACTGCTGGACGCACAGATTCTACAAGCGTTAGTATGCTCAGCAAGACATCACTACATCAATGCCTTTCCCCACTTTATGCATTGCGGACACGTTTAATTAATGCAAACCAGGCTATACATACAGTAAAACTAATTAATACAGATCATGCTATACATAACCTTACATACTGGGCGTTCTACATACCTTGTTGTCGTTACGGCATTTCGTTTCTATCTCTCTCACAGTGTTTCAACTGTTTTTCGGTATGAGCATACGGTTTGAATGTCTGGCAAGTCATCCTTATATACGTCGATACCTGAAACATGTGGATTCTTCCCACCAATTGTTGTTCCTGAGTGACTAATTACTTGCATATCAGCTGTGCAGCTACTCCATTCGCCAATTACGCGGCAACAGTGGGGTATAATTGGATTCTCCACTTGGGCGTTGCCTATTTGCCCTACCTTCGGGGAGACGGTCTGTATTGTGTTTTGTTATGAGTAACTGCAACTGCTACGCATGGAGACAAGTATAGTTTGGATTCATGTCCCCTGTGGATTGTGTGTGACAGGTAGAGTATTTGCTTCAACATGTGGGTGTACCTGTCATCCCGACGTCTGTTAACGGAGTATTGCAGTCAATACCTGTAACATGGCTGTTTGTTCCATTATACAACGCCTGCAATTTTTCATGTCACCTTTAATTGTGTCTCTCACATGGTATGTTGAGGGTTCTGCAGATGTAATTGACTGACTGGATGTTTGTGCTGCTATTACAGTTTGTATCGCTTTAGTTTCTAGTGTGGGGGATGTTGGTGGTTGTACGTAACATATACGGTTTGTGGGCCTTGCATGTCTACATAATCCGTATATATGTGTGTGGGCTCCGTCCCTGATTAGAGAGCTAACAGTTAGTAGACTTATGTTACGGGATTGTACGTTGGGCCGTTGTTAATTGGTTTCTATATCGTCTGCAGGTGAGCTTGCTACTTGTATACCTCCGTAATTGCAGCGATATATCAGGGGATATGTGTAGGTGACAGCTATCCCTTGTATTTCTGTCCCAGATATTTGCAGTCATTGTGGTTGTGTTGTTAAAAGAGCCTGTTTGCCATGGGTTGCCACCTGCCACCTTATCATATGGTCATTGTTGGACACTTGCGGGACACAAAGCAGTGTTTACAGGCCAACACGTAGCCACGGTCAGTACACAGGTAGCACATACTTTTATCCTCACTACATACCTATTGTTGTGACTTTGGATACTTACCATATTGCATGTAACATTTAAGTTTCTTACATACAGGCATAACTATTAAATACGACTGTTACATTATATATGGGACATATTTATGTCCTACCATCTTGGACATTTGCCCTTTGTACTGTTTTATGTCAGGACACACCTGCCCAGGGTGGGGATGTCCCTCCTACTGTGGTACAGGTAGTAACCGTATGCCTACAGCTAGCTATACCCACACCTACCGTACTGGTCTGCCTCTGACTTGGCACCAACATACACATGTTGCGGACACACACACACATTACAGTCACACAGAAACGCATACGTCACCCTCAACGCACACTTACACAGACTACGGCACTCACAGACACAGTTGAACACAGTACCTACGTGGACCACGACACCGTCAGCGGTGACTAACCGTCCCTTCATATCATCATACTATTACTCGTGGATGTACTGTTCCGGTACTGTGTTCTATCGGTCTTTCAGCCTCGCGGTTACGCATGTTGGTATGTTACACATTCCATGGTTGGCGGTATCCTATTTATTTGTACCTCCAAGATGTTGTGAATGTCATTGAACTATCTATCATATTTGCAGATATCGCTGAATCCATCTATATCAACATATATCCCTCTATTGCCCTTTCTATCTGTATTATATATATGCATATGTGTACATATATATATATATATATATATATATATATATATATATATATATATATATATATCTATATATATATCTATATATATATATATATATATATATATATGTATATATATATGTATATATATATATATATATATATATATATATATATATATATATATATATATATATATATATATCTGGCGGGGAACGTGACAGGCACACAGCACCACCATATGCTGTAAAACTCATGTACTGTTCAGGTGTTGGCATTCCATGTTGCACTGGCTGTTGTGTTTACAATGTTTGAGGGCTGCCTATGTAGGAGTCACACATTGCGCCACCTATACATTACAATTTACAGGTGGTCATGTTTGTGTGCCATCCATTTTACTGTGTGTGCAGGTGGAGAGGTGTCAGTCCATAGGGGCCTACACGGTCAGTGTATGTGCTATACTTTCCCTCTTTGCCAAGGCGTAGGCATATTGGGCATGCCTCCATCTGCCTACTGGGGCTGGCACAGTGTGTTCATGGTCTGAATCCCCCTGTGCCTGTACTGGCCTTGGCAATTGCGATGGGCTATGAGGGCCTTCACCATTTTGTCCCTGCTGCAGCTGCTTCGCAGGATCATATTATGTAGCATGGCACATACTATGACGATGTGGGCACACGTGCCTGGAGAGTACTGCAAGGCTCCACCAGATGTATCCAAGCACCGGAACTGTGATTTCAGCATCCCGAACACACGCTCTATGATGATTCTGGTTTGTGCGTGTGCCTCATTATGGCGTTCTTGCATGGGTGTGTGTGCATTTCTGATGGGAGTCATCATCCACGGCTCCAGTGCATATCCAGCATCCCCACAGATGGCCATGTGGGATGTCCCCTGACAAATACCT
Source organism: Protopterus annectens (assembly GCF_019279795.1). Lineage (NCBI taxonomy): Eukaryota > Metazoa > Chordata > Ceratodontiformes > Protopteridae > Protopterus > Protopterus annectens. The sequence continues at coordinate 399,880,161 of NC_056725.1, forward strand.
GATACAGCTGTAAGGCATGCCAGATATGGGAGTCATGGTAGCTTCCAGGGCTGCCAGCACACACATCCATGATAATGCCCTGGGCATTGCACACGACCTGGCAGTTGATGGAGTGGAATCCCTTGTGGTTTATGTAGCGCATACCCTGCTCACCGGGTGGTGACTTGATTTGTATGTGCGTGCAGTCTATCGCACCCAGTACCTCCGGGTATTGTGCCACATGGTGGAAGTGACGCATATTGCTGGCCAACTCCTCCTGAGTTCTGGGGAAGTATATCTGCTCATTGGCATGTGGTAACATGGCATCCAGGAACTGGTGTAGTACCCTGGATGCTGATGCCTGTGAGATACCCATTATATCTCCAGTTGGCCTTATAAAGGTACCTGTGGCCAGTATTCGCAGGCTTACACATACCTTCGTGTCCACTGGTATGGGTTCCCCTCTGTTGTTTCTGGTTCTCAGGCGTGGCCGGCACAGCTCCACTATTTGCTGTAAGATGTCCCTGTCCACCATGTAATGCTCTACTATCTCCAGGTCATGTAGCCCCTCGTAGGTTACCCTTGGTCTGAACACTCTCCTTCTCCTCCGAGGCCTGCGGTGGTTGTCGGCATCATCCTCCACAACACCGTCAGTCTCTAACACATGCTGATGAATCACAGCTATGGCAGCTCCCAACATGTACATTTCAAAAGTTCCCCGCGTGTTTACACCTATGGTGCGGTGTTTGGGAATACACAGGTGTGTGTTGGGTGCTTACACACTTTATACTATTGTGCTGTGAACACCAATGATGTAATCGGGTGTGTATGTACGTTCGTAGCTACAGGTTATGTTATGTGTTTTACTGCCGGAACTACTATTGTGGTCCCTTTGGTGTTGAATTACATTTGCCTGCCGTGGATTACCTCTTGACCTTCCCTTTACATTTCTGCGCGTTGCACCTACCATTTTCTGGCGTGCATCCTGCAGCCTACTTTCATTTGTGCTTTCCTGGACCTGGCGTATCTTGCGTTATGTGTGCTACTGCTGGTCTGCTGTCGCTTTGCTTTGCTCTGCTGTGTCAGGTCTCCTATCTTTGCAATCCAATACCTCCCCTCCTTTCTTTGCATTCACATGCCTCCCCTATCCTGTTTTGCAGGTTTCTGCAAGCGGACTTGTCAGCTGCCGTCGATTGGCCTTCGTGGGTTGATTGGTGTCGATTGCTCATTTGTACTCCAATTACCCTACTTCCGCATTTCCTTTTCTTCCCCTGACCTTTCTGTTTCTGCTATTGTTTGCGGCACGTGCGTCCGATTACTGGGTTTCGGGCACGTTTTCATCCTCGTACACATGTGCTTTTGGCCACCATGTGTGCTCTCAGCTAAGCGATTCCTCCCCACCCCTATCCTGAAGCTTTGCTTAGCAATGGACAGGCCAGATTTGGAATGCTCCAATGTGCTTAGTGCTACAGTGGCACACCCCTCTGCTGATGTCATGTATCTCCTCTGAGCCACTCCTCGGTGTTATACCGCTGCACCGTATGGTACAACTTTCCTCCGGCGGGACATTTGCGATTCAGTATTATCTGCCTCGTTTGCATGGCATTGACTACTAATTCATAGTTACCGCACCGAACACTGTCGCAAGCCCTTAGCAACCCTTGCACCTTGGTTGTGGTGTTCCATGCCTACCATTGTGTGTTATGCTGTAAACCTGATTTCTATTACGTTGCGATTTTATGACATTTTTATATTATTTCTTTATGTTACAGCTTCCGCATACATGCCCTGCGGTTCTGCTGTGTGTTACTGTGGACATGACATTAAATGTTGTTATTTATGTGTTGTGCATCTTTTCTTATGCCATTGGCTGTGCATTTCACCATTGGCATATGTTCACGTTGTGATACCTGGGTCTGGCCCTCTTCCATAGCTCCGATGTTATGTTTGGGAAAATGTAAACCGTGTTTTTTGGTTTATATTTCTGTGGGCTTATGCTATGCCTGCACCACTTCATGAATCGCTATATGCCTTCATTTGCATGGTGCAACACTGCACATGGGGTGATTTGCATACCTACATCGGGGGCTGCGCAGATCTGGCATACACCGGTAGTGCACGTGGAATTAGATCATACCTGAATCGCTCGGCAGCCATATTTGGCGTTATAACGCCTACGCTATGCGTGGCGCAAGCTTCATGAATCCCGGGGTATGTGTCTTATCCAGAATCAAAAGCTATTTCTCAGAACAAGACCATAAGGCTACAGCCAATGCTTACCTCTAGCCAGTCTACTTTATGCTGCCCTAATCCACACTAACCTTTATACTACTTGACAAAAAAGACAAGAGCATTGCCACAGCAAAACCCCACAATTTGCCTCCAATCTCTGTAGCAGAACTCGCCACTACCTTTCTCTACATAAAAACAGCTAGATGGAATGTTCTTCCTATCTCCAATAAATCCAAATTAAGACTGCATACTCTGTTTGGCACCAACCATTCAAATGTCCTTCCCTAACTTCACTGAGGAAGTGGTGCTGCCCCAGAAGAGAACTCCACTCTAAAGTCAAATACCTTGCCTAGTAGAAGAAGGCTTCAAATACATGTGCTGATGCTTTGCACCCATGTCATGTCGTCATCCTCTGGAACCAGATCTCATCTACTCTCACACAACCTCAAACTCAAAACATTTTCAAGAAACCTCTCCCTACTCATGTCCTTATCTCTGAAGTGCAGTACTGCTCTTCCTCTCCTGGTTAATCCATTGTTCCCTGAACTACTTTCTTTTGGTTTCTCCTCTCATTAGTATCTGTAATTTTTTTTCTCTTATCATAACTGTTGATGGGAATCCTTCACCTTTTCTTTTCTGTAATCTTCATCACCCTCTTCTACACTCAGTCCTCTAGATTTTTACACATTTTAGTGTAACTCTGTCAGTATTTAGCTCTTGATCTTTTTCTCTTCTTGTACTCCTCTTCCCATTCTTCTATAATGGACTTACCCTAACTACTTCTCCTTCTGCAATCTCCGTTTTATTATTTTTGCTTCTCTGACAACTGCTACTTGTTATGTTTACATAGACTCCTAGTCTATGTTGAATCTTCAGTCACTATATTTCAAATATTGTTTGTACTCACAAAGGGTCTATTATGATTTCTTACCATGTTTTTTCCCGCTGAATGTGTTTTTGGAGTTTTCTTCCTGAGCCTTCACTGAAAAGGGGATATTGTATGACCCTATAAGAAAATCCTGGTAACCAAATGGAACTAACTAAATAAATAAAAATATAAATAACGAATTTTGATGTTTTTTATTAAGTATATGTCAAGTAAAATTATCTAGAGAAAAAAAAAATTCAGCTGAGCCAACAATAATGTCTTGTTAATTGTACCCAGGACCAATGGGTACTGCCTTTTGGGGAGAGGGAGTGCTTACTGGATGCTATAGGATTACATTTAGGAGACATCTGTCCACGACATCAATATTCAGTGTTAGAAGTGTTCCATAGACATGATCAGGTGAGCACCTAAAAAGGCAAACAGCAGAGCAGCAAACAGGTTAGCCACTAGATGGGGACAACCTCCTAATGCAAACCTGACAAATGAAGAAGACTTTATTGTGTCTGCGCATGAAGATGATGAACGTAAAAATATCATACCTGAATGAGTAGACAGTGATTCTAAGAGGGGCCAGACATCATCTGTCTAACAGAAACATGCACAAGGTTAGTAGCCATATTGTATTATACATTGTTAGTGCACATACAGAGTGTAGGCATGCCACATATACCACTGCATATGTTTTCCATAAGTGCATTAGACATGTAGTCACACAACAATGACAGCAGAGGTATATGTCTGCTGTATATCTGCATATTCTGTACCAGTGATTGCATGAAAAATACAGAGCATCACTTGTAGCATGGGATTCAGAGTCATTCTGTTTTGTCTTCTACTGTATATTCACAGGCCAGACTAGTGCTATGGCAGCACATTTTCAGGCTATGACAAGATAACAGGCCAATGTCAGTACTTTTGTATGGTCTGATGAAGATGTTGATACATAGATCAAGTTGCAGTCACATGACAAATAGGCATTAGCTGTATCCATCTTTCTTGGGTGGTGCTCTGCCCATTGTTTAGGATGAAAGTTGGGACTCACCCACACTTAACATACCATCCTTGTCAGTGTAATGCTCCAACTTAAGTGGGGAGAGCAGAGGAGTGTTGCCCATCCATTGTGGGCATATTCTTCATACAGCAGCCTAGCCAGAGTTCTCAGTATTGTCTCATGCCATGGCTCGTCCCTAATATGTAGGCAATTGTATAACTCAATGAGGCAGATATGCAGGGTTACCTGGGTGCATACTATTGCTACCCCCAGTGATACTGAGATGGAAATGGAGATGACTGGTATGTCATGTGACTTAGGCTATCACCAGCACTGCCCTTACCTTGTTGAGGTCATGTAGTCCAGGAATGCAAGGTGTCATGAAGCCTGTTGTGACACATTGCTGCCCAATCCATCTCTATGCAGAATACAGAAAGGGCCACAATCACTACTCTGTGCAGCACTATTGTCCATGATCATTGGCAGGTAGATACACAGAGTGATAAAGTATACAATCTGCTCCTATGGATCTGGCAATATCTCATTGTACCATGTCATGCCTTGGGCAGAGAATCCTGCCAGCCTTGGGTGCCAAGACTCCTCTCCAGAAAACACCATACAGGTCCCATTTCCTGAGTAGTGCAACATCAGAGAGGCATCTAGTTCTGCCACATTAAGCCAGTGCAGTAGCCCCAGATTATGGTCAAATATAGTCCCTTCTAGTCATGGACCAGTTAAGCCAACATACCTCTGCCAATGGAGGACATTGTCTTTGGCCCAGGGTATTCATTGCCAAAAGACTGCAAATTCCACCTCTACTGAAATGCCCACACATTCAGGATGTGATATCTGACATGCATCATTGTGTCTTGTGGCAGTTTTGCAAATGATGATGACAGTGACCCATTTCATCTCCCTGCATGTGGTGAATAGTTAGGTGCCTGAGGCACAGTATACCATGATCATTTACTGCACAGCATAGCCTTGAACATGCACAACATACATTGCACATCGTGCTTGTGCTATAGAATACAGAAATGTCACTGTGTGCTCATCATGGTCCCACAGACCTGGACTAGAATAATGCCAATTTATCAGCACTGCCATGCACGGCAACTGTCAATATCTGGAGTTTGTGGTACAGCTGCTGCTTGCTTTTTCTCCATCTTAATGTTGTTGCTTGATGAGGCTGGAGTATTGGTTATGACAGTGCCTACTGTAGAAGGTTCAAAGGTTCTGACAAATGTTTGATCTGCAGACTTCCTAGTAATCATATTATGTAGCAAGCAGCAGAGAATCCATCTCTGAAGGCATAAAAAGATAGAGCCGTGACTGCAGCCTAGGTGACAATAGCTCAATTTATGACTTTAGCATTTGCTGGAGTTGGCAGCAATGGGGGGGGGGTGATGAGGCATGTGCTTGCCCAACTTTGTCTAGAGGAGGGAGGCTGAGAGAAGTGTATAGGAGGGGAACACAGCGCATCTACAAAAATGTCTCAACCTCCACCCCCCCATGACAGGACCTGGATTATATTTCACAGGGTTTGGGGCATTGATACCCCTGGGCTCAGGGTAGGATCACTTCCAGTAACTATGCCTCACTGCAATAACCTAAGCTTACAATAAGTAGCATGCAGTGAGAAGTAGGCTAACTTACTCAAGCAACTAAAGGCCACTGTTAGCAACAGTGGTGGCTCACTGGGTCTGCTTCACTCCTGTGTACCTCAAATACCAGCTACGGTAGAGGCTAGCAACACATAGTCTTGTAGGGTGTACAAATATTTACCAAACCAATCCATTCAACATATGCACAGCTTAAGGGAGCAAATGCACCAGCACAACAAGCATATTCAAACATAATCTGCAAAAAAATATATATATCTACATATATATATATATATATATTTAAGCCCCCTTGCACCCCCATGTGGGGTGCTGCACCCCCCCATACCCCCTGCAACTTAAATATACCAACTCTAAGATCGCACTACAGTGAGTACAAGAGAAATCTCCCTGTCCACACTGTATGCCGATCGCCATTCAGGATTTCTACTTTTGAAACTTCCAACATATGATCTTTGATCATATGAAATTCGAAGTTCTGAGCTTCGAAATTCTGAACAAAACCCATATATATGTATATATATATATATATATATATATATATATATATATATATATTTGTATGTATATATATTATATATATATATATATATATATATATATATATATATATATATATATATATATAGCTATATATAGATATAGATATGTATATGCACAGTGGTGCAGCAGAAAGCATTACCACCTACAGTAAGGTGTTCCCCGGTTCAATTCTCAACTGGGGGCACTTTCTGTGTGGATTATGCATGTCCTCTCTGTGTTCATATCAGTTTTGTCCTTGTGCTCTGGTTTCTTCCCACATTCCAAAGACACACAGTAGGTGGATTGGGCACACTTAATTGGCCATAGGTTAGAGTGTACATGCAAGTGTGGATATGTAAAAACAACCAATGCAGGGCTAGCCATCCTGTGGTGCGAACCTTGGCCCTAGATGATTGTTACTGTTGAAGTGACACCCCAGCCCCATGTGTAAAAATGGGAAACTAGGGTTGTGTATATACTGCAGCATGCAGTGTGCTTTAAACAAGTATCAGACTGTGGTAGTGATATACTACAATACTTTCAAGATATAGACAGGCAGTGGAACTGGGCCTTCATCAGTATAGGTACAATCTCTGGCTTCCATGTTTGTGGTTTTATACTGAATTTCATCCATACCTTGTGTGTTGTCTACAGGAATCATTAGTTAGGGTTCCAGTGAGTATCCACCATTAACTGAAACACAGTGGGAACAAAAGGGGGATGAGACATTTGCACACATTGTGTTTGGCTGTGTACACATCTGAGTAGCACCTTGCCTGTGCTTACCAACAAGACAACTCTGTCAAATTTCACTAAACTGGAAGTCATGATATAGGTGACTCACACACAAGATACTTTGTACACTTCCTGGCAGTTGATAGAATAGTAGCACATGCTATTGACATAATGCATGTCACAAACATCAAATGGGGCCTGGTTTACCACATATGTGCAACTTATAGTACAAAGTAATTTGGGGAAGTAGGCAAGTCCTGCAAATTGCATGCATGATTGTGGTGTTTGTATCCCTTGGTGATTTGGGGTCACATGAATTCATCCGCAATTAGAGGTAATATGTCAAGGAATATTATAAGCATTCTGCAGGTTGATCACTGTGTTATGTCCAAAGTTTCCCCAATTTGTCTCTGAAATGTCCCTATATCTAATATAGTAAGTGTTGTGCATACCTTGGTCACCACCAGTATAGGAAATCCTCACAGTCCTCCCAATCCTGTTTGTGGACAATAAAATTCAGCCAACACCCACATGATCTCTCTGCCTACTCAGAAATTGTCTGCCAGCTGCTGGTCAGTAAGCTGCGAGTAAGTGATTAACTTCAAGTACCATTTTCATTCATTCTTCCTGCTACAACATCAAGCTCTTAGGTCAGAGGTACTGCTGATTGCATATAATATGTGTGCCGACATTTTCTGTGCTGCTTCTCCTACTAACAGTCTTGTTTACTATAGCTTTGTAACCTGCCACATGCTTTTTAATCTTATAATGACTCACAACTTGCTGCATACATATTGCTCTCTATACCTATGAATCATAACTTGGTTTTAAAAACATTAATTCCCATCTCATTATAAAATCAATAGACTGATTCAATAAAGCCTACACTATCCATTAAAATCATGTGCACATTGTGGTGTGATGCGTACATGATAGTACGCTGTTCTGTATTCAGTAAGCAGCTCTACATGCCATGTAGAGTCGTTCAAACACCATAAGCATCATGGCATACTAATTACAGCATAACCAGATGAACTGTACGCTGCTCAGTCAATTTAAGATAGAGGAGCTATTTAACAAGCTATATAGCAATTGTGTAGCCTCAGTATAGGTTTTCCTGTGAATTTCAAAACCTATTGGAATACAGCAATGGAAGGTACTGTATGTGGAAACACTAAACCAAACAAGAAAATTTCTCCTGGTTGCCAAAGAGTTCCAAAGGCAAATAAGCATAAAACAAATAAAAAAACAGGAACTCAACATCCAAACAAGTTTAATGTTAACAGAGTAAAACAGCAGTAAAGCAGTAACAAAGCTTTTGAGTTAAAAATATCTTTATTGATGCTTCACAGTCAAATCAGATACTCTCTATATTTAAATAAGTAGCCAGCGAAATACAAAATCAGTTACATGACTTGCAGCAATGATGATCACCTGGAGAAATACAATGAAATATATTAAAATGTTAAACGTAGCACTCCATAGAATTATAAATAATTAAATAAATATACCCGAGAACATCTACAATAAATATACCTGAGAACATATACAACAACCTAGTAATAAATAAAAAAAAACATAAAAGACAGACAGCAATAGATAACAAAAATTCATAAAAATTCAAGCTTAACCTTTAAAACAGGCTTGATGCTATTTGTACTATTCAAGCCTGGTAGGCTATTTTCTCTTAAATAGTTGATCCATCTGTATTCTACCATTTCTGTCCTAGTGACTAAATCACCGCCTCAAACATCCGGAAAAATTCTTTGTAAAACTCTAAATTTAAACTTATGCTCTTTTCCCATTGCTAAGATATGCTTACTTAAAGTGTTAGTTTCTACACTTCAACGAATATCTGAAAGATGTGCCCCAATCCTCTCCTTAGGTTTCTGATTGGTATTCCTATACAGAAACTTTCACAAAGAATTTAGTTAGCAAAATAAATTGCATTATCAGGATAACAAGTTGCAGAGGCTTGAAATATAAAACCTTTTTTCGTAATAGGATGATTGAAATGCAAATCAGTACTGATTGCATTACAGTGAATGCTACTATAACACACAACAGAACCACTCTTTTTAAAAGTACTATTAGGTTTCTGACCAGATTTCATGTTTTTATAACATAAAACTGTTTTAGATTTCTCCTTTTTTACATGTAAACCTTGGTCTATCACCTACAATGTGTTTAACTTCTGGGTTTGACTGCAGTATGGCCCAGTTCGTATAGATTACATGTTTCACCACACTAGTACATCTATTGTATTTACTAAGATAACCAATACTATAGTGTCTGTTATGATGAATATTATTGTTACTATTGCTAGCAATTAAACAAGGTTTAGCTGAATCATTTATTTCATTCATTATCAACTCTTTCACACTACTAATAAATTAATTATTATAACTTCTATTGGAAAAGTCTGGCCATACTATCCATTTCCTGTATAAAATTCTCATCTCACGTATTAAGCCTACTTGCTCTTAAAAACTGGCTTTTCACTACTCCTTTATATTCATATCTAGGGAGCATACTGTCAGAGTGGACATAGCTGGCAGTCTGAACATCCTTCCAATGAGTCATGGTTTCAAACTTCCTATTATTATATACCACCACAATATCCAAAAAATTAATTTTATTGCTTGAGAAGTTAGTATCAAATACAAGAAAATGAGTACTTGATTGTAAAGATTCAATGAATGAGGTAAGCGTGCCAACATTACCATTCCACAACAAAAATACATCATCTAAAATACATTTAAAAATGTTAAATGGCCATTTGTATAAGTTGTTCCATCATCATTGGAAACATAGTTCTCTTCCCATCTAGCTAGGACTAAATTAGCATATGTGTTGGCTACTGGGGTGCCCATGGCTACCCCCAGTTGTTGATGGAAAAAACATTTATCAAAAATAAACACATTATTCAGTACTACATCAGTCATAGAACATAACATTGCAATCTTAGAATTTGAAAAATTGCTGTGGGAACATAAAAATTCTCTAATGGACTGTAATCCAAGCTCATTTGCTATAACTATGAACAAAGATTTTATGTCCGTGGTTACTAACAAAAGCACATCACACTCATAGTTGCTGGACCACTGTCTTAAAGAACCTAAACTGTTGGTATCTTTAATAAAGCTTCTACTAAACTTAACTGTGTGTCTAGATATTTAGAGAGGGCTGTAGTGATCCTTCGATTCACAGAGATAATAGGCCTCATGGGGGAACATTTACAGTTCCGGATTTTATGCAGCCCATATATTATTGTATAGAGACACACTACAGGAACCCTGCAACCTTGGTTGTCCACAACTGAGAGCAAGGGAAAACTGAGGGGAACCAACAGCTGTGGAGACTAAGGTATGTGTAGCATTTACAGTTTTAGCTACAGGAACCTTTCAGAGGCCAACAGGTCATATGTTGGGGGTATCACTGGCATAAGTATCTAGGATCATACATCATTTCCTAAATGCTATGCAACAACATGTCACTGCTTACATACAAATTTCTCCATACACCCATGAAAATACCAAGATGACTATACCATCGCAACAGAAAAACACTTGAAACCCAAGTTGTGATGGGAAAACACACAGATTGTACTTGGCTACCCCACCCTCAAAACAACAGGAAAATGACAGTTTGCGGAATCCAAAGAATAACACGATTCACCTGCTAGGAATGCTTTACACATGATTTTCACAATGTGTACACATGGGAAACACAAAAGCAAATTGTATGCTAGTGTTAGGCTCCTCTCACTGCACCCAGCACTCCTATGGTGGTGTCTATGGGCCATCTTAGAAGCATTACACCCCTGTGTCATTGACAATATAGTACTGTACATTGTCATGGAATAAGATAGAAAAGGCTGTAAGGTAACCAGTTTTAACAATAACACTTGTAATGACAATTAATAAGCCTGTCTATCTGCAAAAGTCAATGTATGGCAAAAATGCCTATTCCAAGAGTGAAGTATAAGAGGTGCATACAAATAGTTTAATACTCTGATGCATATACATTAGCAACATCAGAAGCCTTCTGTGCAGATAAATGTAAAGGAATGTCAATCATCTTTATTCTACAAATGCACAAGTCCTTTCACCTTCAAGTTCTCTAGCTACATGGTTACCTTTTTATGGTGTAGACCCATGCCTCTGAGCACAATGAAGATGCAAATGAGGTGTGATCTCAGGACAAGGCTCAGGCAACTCATGGGCTTAGCCCAGGAGAACCTGGCAGAAGCCCAACAGCAGAAAAAGATGTGGTATGACAGGAATGCTCAAGCTAGAGAGTATGCTTTGGGGCAGCAGGTAATGGTTCTCATTCCTGTCAGACACAACAAGCTGCAAGCAGCTTGGGAGGGTCCCTATAAGGTGATAAGAAAGGTAAGTGATGTTAACTACATGATGGAACTGCTAGGCAGATGGCAGGGGCACAAATTGTACCATGTTAACATGATGAAACCTTACCATGATAGGGAGGCCCTTGTGCTGAGCATTTGCAGTGGATTGCAGGAGGAGTCTGAGGGAGATCTGGTGACTGATCTCCTCAGAGAGGCTCGGGCTGACACCTCAGTGGAAGGGGTAGCAATATTCCAGCAGCTATCTCCTACCCAGGTTCGAGAAATCCAAGCAGTGTTGCAGGAATTTGGGGACATGTTCACTGGGAAACCAGGGTGCACCCACCTGGTGCAGCACCAGATGGACACAGGACCCCAAAGGCCTATTAGACAGGCTCCTTATAGGGTGCCTGAGAGTGTCAGACAGACCCTGAGGGAGGAGGTACAGGAGATGTTGGAATTAGGGGTAATTCAAGAGTCCAACATTCCCTGGGCCTCCCCAGTGGTGCTGGCACCAAAGAAGGATGGTGGCACTAGGTTCTGTGTGGACTACAGGAAATTAAATAGTCACACAGAGTCGGATTCTTACCCCATACCTAGGACAGATGAGGCCCTAGAGCAGCTGGGTGGGGCTAAGTATCTTACAACCATTGATCTTACCAAGGGTTACTGGCAGGTGCCCTTGACTCCCAGTGCTAGAGAGAAGTCAGCCTTTGTGACTTCTTTTGGCTTGTATGAGTTCACAAAGATGCCCTTTGGGATGAAGAATGCCACAGCAACTTTCCAGAGGCTAGCAGATAATATCCTAGCAGGAGCAGGAGGGTTTGCCTTTGCTTACCTAGATGATATTGCCATCTACAGCCATTCCTGGCCAGATCACCTTCAGCATGTCAGGGAGGTGCTAGGCAGACTACAGAGGGCAGGGTTTTCCATTAAGCCAAGCAAATGTCAGGTGGGTATGGCAGGGGTCTCCTACCTTGGACATATAGTGGGGAGTGGTAAGATAAGGCCAGAACCTGCCAAAGTGGAAGCCATTCAGGCATGGCCTGCACCTGTTACTAAAAAGCAGGTGAGGGCATTTTAAGGGACAGCAAGCTACTACAGAAAGTTTGTCCACACTTATAGTACCATAGCTGCTTCCCTTACATACCTGACAAGGAAGAACAGGCCAGATAAGGTATTGTGGACCCAAGCATGTGAAAAGGCATTCGAAAAGCTTAAAGAAGCTTTGGGAGGACCCCTTGTATTAGCCAGTCCAGATTACAGCAAAGAATTTGTTGTGCAAGTGGATGCTTCGAACCATGGGGTGGGGCCTGTAGTAGCCAGATTTCTTCAGAGGGGGAAGAGCACCCAGTAGTTTATCTCGGTCTTAGGCTCCAACCCAGGGAGGAATGCTATGCAGCTGTAGAAAAGGAATGTCTAGCCATAGTGTGGGCACTGCAGAAACTTCAGCCTTATCTGTATGGAAGAAAATTCACTATAATGACAGATCACAACCCCCTAATATGGTTAAACAGAGCCAGCCAGCAAAATGCCAAGTTGCTAAGATGGAGCCTGGGGTTGCAAGCATATGATATGTCAGTGCAGCACCACAGTGGGATTAGCAATGCCAATGCAGATGGGCTCTCAAGATAAGGAATGATGTGAGGTACACTCAGATAGACCTAACCCTCTCAAGCCGTGTTTCTCAAGGGTCACTTGAAAAACTAGCTTGAGTTCTCCAGGGAGAGAGATGTGAAGATTGGGTAGAGAAGGGTGAAGGCTGCCAGCCTAGCCAGATAGAATTGTGCAGATAATTCTATCATTTGTAAATGTGAAATGTTGAACTTAAAACAATATGGCAACATTGTCATCTGCTGTAAGGAAAACTAAGTCAAGCATTTCAAATCTTTCTTTTGAAATGAAAATTAATTAATCACTGCCCTTGATGTTTACAAGTCGGCTCCAATCCGGCTGGATGGGTTTTTCCTACCTACTGTTTTAAGGCTAAAGTTAATGACCAGAACGTACATGTGGAATGTCCTTTAAGTGTAAAAGAATGTAAATATAGTTAATGTGTAGCCTGGGAACTCCAGGAAGGATGAAAAAGATGATGCAATGTTTATCAGAACTGGAGTTTCAATTTAAACAGTGAGAACCAGAGATTAAGCATTTTGATCTTGGACATCTAACTCAGCATTGCCTATGCTCTCTTAAGTAAGTTATCTTAGAAGTATGTTTTCTTGTAGCAATAGCTAGGAAATAGAAAAAGATTAGACTAAGTATTTTTCTGTTATGTCAGAACTGTACTACTGAATTATTTTAAGTTTCTGTGTGATCTCTGAACTCTTGACTAGCACTGTGGTGTAGTAGTATTGTCTTGTGTTTATAGTATTTATTATGAAATATTTGTAAACTCTTTTCAACTGTGGCTGGTTTATGTAGAGATAATTTAAGCTCTAGGGTACATTGCATGCTTATAAGTGATCCTGTAATAAGCCCTTCCAATAAGCCTTGGTTACACTACTATTGGATAATAATATTTCACAGTAATAATTGGACACCCTTTTAAGGGCCTTTGGGTAACTGATAATTATTAGCTGGTGGTGGCAGTGATTATTACCGCGTAGTCTGGGCATAGGGGCACAGCTGGAGAATCAGTGTCAGCCTTTCCCAGGAGTGTCTGTAAAGTTGCATAAATATTTATCTCAAAGTGTGTGTGTGTGTGTGTGTGTGTGTGTGTGTGTGTGTGTGTGTGTGTGTGTGTGTGTGTGTGTGTGTGTGTGTGTGTGTGTGTGTGTGTGTGTGTGTGTGTGTGTGTGTGTGTGTGTGTGTGTGTCTGAACTACTTGGGCAGGGACACGAAGCACTGGTTGGACAGAGAGGGTACTGTAGATTAGCTTGCGGCTAGGCTGAGATCTGGCCCCTACAGCTATGCCAGTGGGGAGTATTACTGGGGACCTGGAGAGCAAGGGAGTGACCAGCCCTGGACTGACTGTGATCTCTGTGTGCTCTTAAGGAAAGTTGCACTTTACTGTGTGTATTTGTCATCCTTTCCTCTCATATGAGATGCCCTCTTCGGTGTTAGTGGTGAAGATTGAGGCTCCTTGATTGCTGGGCCTGGGCACTGGTGTCACACTCTTTATTTTTTTTTTCATTAATTATTACTATTTGCATGGCTGGTGGCTTGACGCAAACATGGGAAAATGGATAAATACAATAAATTGTATGTAATGTGCTTCTGAGATAAACAATACATAAACTACACCTGTGAATCTCATATGTGCATAGCACACCTGCTAAACACAGAAAACCACACAGTATATGCTATCTGTAGATCACAGTTCAAGACATACCATTGCCCTTTTAAGGATGAAACCTAATAAACACTGCCCACAAGGATAAAACAAGGTGAGCTCTGCTTGTCACATTTGCACATCACTTAACTTTAGACAAAACTAGCCTAATGGCCCACATACATATAGAACACTTGCAGACAGGAAGCAGACATTCTCAATTTCAAAAAAATACATTGTTGCATCTTTTGCTTTCCATTGTGCAAACCCATATGCATGGTTAAGCCCTCACTCTGTCATGTCTATTTATATATATAATTAATGAGCATGTTCAGCAAGCACTTCTTCTGTGGCAAGGATAAAAAAGTGATTAAGTATAATTTTTTTGCATTTTCTTGCCGCCTTTAGCTAATTCTGCCTAAAATGCCAATTTTCTAGAGTTTCTGTAATTTGAAAAGCTTGTTTCAGCTATATATTGTACTTATTTTACTGCCTGCACATTAACAAAGTCATTTTTGTGTTTAAATTACCTGTTTAACTGTTGTAGGCTACACACTCAAGCGTGATAGCAATTTCTGTGCATTTAACGTGTTTTTTTTTATTGTATCTGCTTTATTTTCTGAAAAAAAATGAAACAAAAACAAAAACAAAAAATAAATGCTTGTTTTCCTGCCTTTCTAAGCTAATATAGTCCAGTTTTCAGGTTAGTGCTGAATTCAGGGCTGTGTTATAAGTTTCTGTGTTTTCCCATACCTTATTTGGATAGAAGAAAGTTTCTCTGTTCACTGTGAGAGAGGGAGCTTTGAGCAGCCTATCTGTCCCTGGAGGAGTGGTTTCAGCCCAGAAATTAGTAGTTTATTGTCCATTTTGGGCTAATTTCTATCTCTTTCATTTCCCCTGCTACAAAACCCGCATTTGCGAGGATTTGTGCGTCGGGCGGTGCCGGTTAGCTAGGTTATAACTATTCCCAGCTCTACAAAGTCTACTCTTCAATTTTTCCCATGGAACTAGACAAACTTTCAACTTAAGCACTCAAACCATTCACTTCTCATTCCAGCACTTGCTCAAAACTCATAGCAAGCACTAATAAACCTTAGCACTAGACCCCCTATACTGTAGAGAAGGACAAGGCTCTCTATTCGACCTTACCAGCCAATTAGTAAAACAGTTCACTGTACCTATCCAGGCATGTCCAAATGGCAGTTTCAGGTGTACTCTCTGGTCCAATTGGTGAATCTGGGCATTTTGAGGCAATGTTATAATTGCCTCATGTACACAGACAACCCTCTTCTCCTTCCACCAAACACTAATACAAGCAAGAGATGCAATAATACAGCCAAACTGGAGGCTAAGCTCTCTCAACCCAAGACTGGACCAGGCAGTCAAGAGGAGAAGAGAATTACTTGCATCACACCACCAGTCTCACATAGACCTATGAAGCCAGCATTGGAAAAAATAGACATAAATACACGAAAACATACTCAGAGGCTCTAAATAAAAATCTGCAAAAGCAACAGAGACCTACAAAGCAGACATCCAAGCAACCTCCACCCCCCCAACACAAACCATGAAACTCATACTTCACAAAATCAGTGTGCCACACAATCACAGCCCTTAAGGCAAAATAACATACCCAACACACTAGTAATAAGTGACTCTATAGTCAGGCACACTGACGTCCCACTCACTAGGCTGAGCAAGGAGAAGGTTACTGTTAGCTGCCTGTCAAGTGCCAGGATCCACCACATAACACAAGCACTCAGGTCACTCCAAAACAAGTACAAATATGACTCTGTCATTGTCCATGTTGGTGTGAATGACCTGAGCCGTACCTCCCTGGAATACATGAAAAGAGACATGGAGGAGCTCTTTGATCATGTATCCCAGGCTGGTATGACCCTGACTCTGAGTAGCATCCTGCCCTTACCAAGAATGATACCATGGTATAGAGACAAAATTATTAATTTCAACAATTGGCTAAACTTCTGGTGTCATTCAAAGGGGATCCAGTGTCTGTCAGCCTGAGATGACATGCTCAACAAGCCACGCTGCTTCTCTAGACACGGCTTGCACCTGTCACCCTTAGGCTTTTGAATACTGGCCAACGCACTTGACACCCCCATAGTGCCTTTTTTAGGCAAGGCTCAAAAGACAAACCCACCACAGTAAATAGCACAAGTAACAAAAAACTGAGAGTAATGCTACTCAATGCCAGAAGTCTAAACCTCATAATGCACGCACTCGAGGCACTCCTCAGTATGAAGAAAATCGATATATGTGTAGTAACAGAAACCTGGTTTAAGGCTCCAGAGAGCATCCCAGCACAACCAGGCAACAACTCATACCATACATTTCGGCCACAAAACCCGGACCGAAATACAAAAGATGGGGGAGTATCCATATTCATCAAGGATACCCACTCCTGCAGGTTAGTGGCACAGCACGATGCTTCAGAGATCATCCACGTGCAAATAACAATGATCAAAACTGCTATTCAAATTATAGCTTGCTACAGATCACCCACCATGTCCCAGGACCCCCACTACGCATTCCTGGAAATACTGGGAAACATAAAGGTCCTTCCAAACACCCTGATACTGGGTGATTTCAATTACCCAAACATTAACTGAGAGAACTACTCAAGTACAAACTCCCTTGCCCAACATTTCCTAGAATTTATAAACTCAAACACCCTGGATCAACTGGTCAACACCCCCACTATAGGTGACAACATATTGGACCTGGTCATCACCAACATGGGTGACCGGTGTTCCACACCGGAAGTCAACCTCTTGCTGGTTAGATCTGACCATAAACTAATCACTCTGGATATCCACATTCCACCACCACCCCCAGTCAAAGAAACCACTGTGAAAAACCTTTCAAAAGCAAACTACACATTACTTAAGACCAAGGTGGGAAGTTTCAAAGCCCCCATGCTAAAGGATAATGCTGTCCAAGCTGCAAAATCCTTTACTAATGCACTCTACGGGCACTTACAAGAATGCATGGATTGTGCTATCCCAAACAAAACCAAGACTCACTCCTCCAAGAAAAGGAAACCAGTCTGAGGGACCCCTGCCATAAACAAGCTATACAATAGAAGTAGGAACTAGTACAGAAAAGAGTAAAATCCCAAGAAGGAAAAACATCCCTGATCAGTATCAGCAAGAAACTACGTTCCCTCATAAAATCATCCAAGGCTAGCTTCGAAAGAAAAATTGCCATGGACTCCAAAGATAACCACATGGCATTCTTTAGCTATGTTAAGAAACTAAGTGGCAATTCTCTGATCTGCAGAATGGCACAAAATACACTGAAGTGACCGATATAGCCAACATCCTGGCAGACAGGTTCAGTGCAAACTTCACTCCCCTCTTAGCCCAAAAAGGGCCCATAACTATACCAGAAGAATGTATTGCCCCTGAAATCACTGACACTCAAGTTAAAACAGCCCTCTCCAAAGCCAAAAATACAGCATCAATGGGACTGTATGGTGTCCTAGGCTGCATCCTACATGAGCTCAAAGATGAACTAACCCCCTCAGCTAAACACACTGTTTAAACTCAGCCTCTTCACAGGCTACATGCCCACAGAGTGGTGCACAGCAATGGTTATTCCGCTCCACAAAGGTAGAGCCACAACGGACCCCGAGAACTATCGCCCATAAGCCTGACTAGCTTGGTCTGCAAAGCAATGAGTGCATCATGATGGATCTCATTAACAGAGACATTGGGAACCTCCAAACACTGGACCCTACCCAGTTCGGCTTTGTTAAGGGCAATCATGCCTCCTAAACCTGGTGGACTTCTTTGAGATAGTTACCAAGGCTATAGATGAGGGAAAGGTGGTCCACACAGCCTACCTAGACCTAATGCCTTTGACACCATTCCCCACTCAAGTATTATAGACAAGCTCACCAGCCTGAACATAAACCCCTACATCATGAAATGAGTTGCCAACTGGCTCATGGACAGAACCCACATGGTAAAAGTTGCAGGAGCTAGGTCTGACTCTAAACTGGTTACAAGTGGCGATCCCCAGGGCTCAGTCCTAGGAACCCTCCTGTTCGGCATATATTTCTCAGAGGTACAAGCAAGTACAGGAGGATTATGGCTGACCAAGTTTGCAGACGACTGCTCCGGCTGACACAGACATCCTCCAAAAGGGTCTCACTGAGACAGATACCTGGTGTCAAAACCATGGCCTCAAGCTAAATGCCAAAAAGTGCATAGTAATCCCCTTTGGAAAAAAACAAAGTACCCACAAACTACCACATAGGTGGTAGCCCCCTGAATATGGAAGACGTAATAAGGGATCTAGGGACCCAAGTAGATAGTAACCTCTCATTTGATAATCACATTGCCAAAGTGGTTAGAAAATCCTTCTACGTGGCCCACCTAATCACAAAAGAGTTTGCATCCAGATCAAAAGAGGTCATTGGGCCCCTCTATGCATCACTCATCAGACCCATCATAGAGTACAATGTCCCATTTAGGATGTACCTTACAAGACACCTGCAACAACTGGAAAGACCACAGAAGTACCTCACCAAGAGTATCACTGGCTTCAAGCAGATGCCCTATGCATCTCGACTGAAGAAACTCCAGCTGTACTCGGTTGCATACCGTCTACTCAGAGGTGATCTCTGCCTGACATACAAGGCCATGTCCAACCCAGAATTGATGGATATGCTCCACTTAAAGAAAACCATATCCCCTCCAGCCACACATTCCAGGGATCTAAACCTCACCACAACAATAAATAGGACGTGCTGTAGGGATAGATTCCTGTCCCAGAGACTTTCCATACTCTGGAACAAGATTCCAATCTACATTAGGCAGAGCTCCTCACTAACCCTTTTCAAGAGAGACCTCGACGAGTGGATGGGAAACAGAAAGTTTACCCCAGGGATCACTTCAATGGCTCTGCTGGACAAAGGCACAGGGAACTAATCTAAGGGGGCAGCGAAAGCCAACACATTCCAGCTAGGCTTATAAATGCCTTCAGGCAGATAGCCTAGTATCTACCTATGAACCTATGATCCTAAAATCACCTAGGTGGAAAACTATGTTTTGCATCTAATGCATAGGTTTCAATTCCACATTGTATAAATTCATTTTAGCAATGTGTAAATCCACATCTAAAATGTGTCAGGTCATATAAGTTGTACCCCAATACATGTCTGCAAAGTTAAATTAAGTAACAGGCACAGCAACAGCAAAACCCAAAACTATTGCCAATTGTCACTTTATCCTTCTTAGTTCATAAACTGCTTTCATTTTTGTTTGGCACTGTTGCTGTCCACCTAATGTGCAAACTCAGTTGGCATGATTGTTCAAGTGTGTGCACTAGTAGTAAATGTGATAATGCACATTCCCAGGAAATCACTGTTAATTATTGCTCTGATCAGACATGTATGGAGGTACGTGGAAGGGAATATGCCCAATTTAGGGTGTACAGGCAGGGTGTTGAGAAGTCCAGAATCTTTATTGGACTCCTTGTAAAGCACCACAGCTGAAGGCTCTTGCAGGGGGGCTATACCAGCTCCCAGTACAAGTCTGAGGCATGGAATAGTCTGGCCAAGGCCGTCTCCAGTGCAAATGGTATTGCATGCATTAGGGAACATTGTAGGCACCACTATAATGACATCAAAAGGTGAAAGCAGAAAAAACTCAACAATTGGCTGGATGAGTTTAGGACTGCTGACATCCCAAAGTTGTGTAAGTATACAGATACAGAGAATTAAAATTATATAGGCAGCTGCATATATACAAGGCTGGTATGCTTGATGCTCTTTTCTTGTTCTCTTCTTTTTATTCCACAGTCAACCAAGAGATAATGGTGAATAGGGAGACCTATGCTTAGTGTCTAGAGAGACTGAGGGAAGCAAGGGGTATGTATGCAACACAAAAACTTTTATTTTAACTAAAGTATCACTCTTCTACACAGTAGTAGCAATTTAAGTATGCATATCATAAATGTAAAAGCAGAATTCATGTCTCAGTCTGTAGCACAAGTCAACTGTAGGAGTCAAGTCTAATACTGTAGTCAGAAGTTGTGGCTTCAAATACCACAAGTAACAAATATATATATAGTAAAATCTTTTTAAAATATTGCATAATTTAATTTCAACAGAAGTGGCACAGATGTCCTGCTGTTAACTTAATCTGCATAATTTGATCAAGTATATGTGCAATATATGCATGTTGCAAGGATTACTTGGAATAATCATTACTTATAATTTGCAATTGCTAAGAATACTTAAATGTAAAAGTAGAGATAAATAATTTGCTATTGTGATAATGCAATGTATGTTGCATATGATGGCACTAATTATCTCTTTTTTCCCTTACTGCAACCCTTATCTCCCTTTTTTATTTCTCTATGTGCCATTAAAACATTTCCATGTCATCCATCTCTCAGAAATCAGAAAATACTTTCCAGCAGAGGGAGGTAGGCCAGCCCACATGTCTCACCTTGCCCCCACTTCATCAATTCCTGCACTGACATTCAGCACATTTGGCACCCATCCTGGCAGTACTGCCTTCACTGCTCCTGCACTACCTGGGTCCTCCACATTGAGTAGCACTACCCTGGCAGCAGCTGCTGTGGTACTCTCCAGGAGTACTGGTGGTGGTGATTTTATCACTCACCAGGAGTTGCCAGGCTTGGTGCATACAATCATGGACAGCACCTTTGGTGCACGCCTACTCTGGATGCAGATGATGCTGTCTTTTATGGTCCATAGGAGAAGACATCAAGCACTCCAACAGCCGGTGGAGTAACCAAACAGTGATGACAGTCCTGCTGGTGAGGACTAGATATTCACTGTTTCCATGTTTGATAAGCATGGACATCCATTGTCTCCTGCATATTCCCAATCATGGTGTCCCCCAACCTGTTATGTCCCTCACCATCCCTGTGTCTTGTCTTGTTTGCCCTGTTTGTTTGCATCTGCTTCCTCACATACCCAATTTACCTGACCCAGAAATACCTCCGTCCCTTACCCAACATTCCTATCTTACTGAAGTAAAGAAAAAGAAATGAGCACCTGTCTCACAAAAAAAATCTGACCCATGCGTAGATCTTCATTTTGCACATGTGTCTTCTTGACACACTTGATTTGGTCCATGAGTGCATTGTTGTCACAGCTCTTTGTTGATGTTACAGTCCAAATACAGTGAATATTCTGTATATATTTTCATTTTACACTGTTGAAGAAGTGTATAGCTATGGCGTTTTCCTACTTCCCCCCTGCACATTCCTATATTGCTTTCCCTTTGTTCTTCCCCCTCCTTGCCCTGAATTTCACATCTACCCCATTTTAACACTTTTAATTTGGTCAAAAAAAAAAAACAAAAATAGAATCACACACTACACACGTGAAAAAAAATGAAGCATTTTCACTTTTTGTCTTCTGTGTTTGTGAGGAGTTTGGCATCAGGCACCAATGTTGAGCAATGGTGAATGGTTCTTCAGTGGTACTGTTACCTCTGCTCAATGTTGCTTAACATGCTGCTCTCAAGTAACACAGAGTGAAAGTAGAATAAAGAATTATTTCATTGCATTATAAATACATCTTTGTAACTATTAGATACACCTGGATTTGGACCGTGCATCATCTGGGCTCAAAAAGAAATCTCTCCATGCATTTACACCTGCTGCCACAGACGCAGCTAAGCAGCAGGTATGTTTCTTACACTCAGTACTACTCAATACTATTCACACCACTAACTGCCACACCTCTCCACTTAACATGCTTGTGTGGAGATAAACAAACCTGCAGAACTCTCATAATGTTATCAGTGAAGCAGAGGATCATATTTTCTCATCACCTAACTATGCACAAATAAGAAAAGGAGTATAAATAGGCATCTCACATATGCACACACTTTGCCATCAATCACACAAATCAGCTGCTTGGAGGTGCAGTATGGAAAGTGCACAGTAGCATATATTACTTTTGTTTACTGCCCATTTAGTCTTCATTCCATGAAAGTACATATAAAAGCACAAACAAAGGAAAGGCAGTTTTAAGGAAAGAACACATATTTACACTGCAGCCATGTGTTACCTGCATCTATGCATATGAAACTTGATCCCTCAGTACTTGTTCCCTAATATATCAACCACACTACAGAAATAATGCCTTTTTGTATACCATACACATCTTTATACTGACAATACACATTAAGATTTTCCAATACTTGCTGTAATGTGGGAAGCTGTTTGCATATAGTTTGCAAAGCTGACTTTTTAAAATATACCTGCACATTGGAAGGACAATAGCAAATACTACACTTTGCACAGTCATCAATCTGGTAACATAAAGATCTTTAATTTCTTGACAGTTGTACATGGCTAACCATCCATTTCAGACAGGCCTCCCAACATCTTCTCTCAAATATGCAAAGCTGATGTCATCCACAATAAATTTTCCTGCAGCACTGTAAAAACCAGACTTGCACAGAGGCATTTGTATTAAGGACTGAGTTCTCTAATTGGTGTACTTAGGTAGAGGTTTTAATCTCACTGCAGTCAACTGGTGTGTGTGTGTGTGTGTGTGTGTGTGTGTGTGTGTGTGTGTGTGTGTGTGTGTGTGTGTGTGTGTATGTGTGTGTGTGTGTGTGTGTGTGTGTGTGTGCATGATTGTATAGTCACTTGAGCATAACTGTGTATCCTGCAGTCAACAGTACAATCCCATGGAGTAGCAATGATTTGACAGTTGTGCATGCCTACATATCCATTTCATTCAGGCCTCCCAATATCTTCACTCAAACATTCAGTGCTGATTCATCCACAATAAATTGTCCTGCAGCATTATAAAAGTCAGACTTGTGCCATGGGACTTACATTAAATACTGAGTTCTCTAGTCAGAGTACTTAGGCAAGGGTTCTGTTCTCACTGCAGTCAGCTAGAGTGTGTGTGTGTGTGTGTGTGTGTGTGTGTGTGTGTGTGTGTGTGTGTGTGTGTGTGTGTGTGTGTGTGTGTGTGTGTGTGTTCATTTGGTTGACATTCAAGAGACCATTTTCACCTGCATGTGGAGCACTACTATTACCATCCACTTCTCAGTAGACACTGCTGAGGTCATCACTTGTAAAGTGTTGTCTGAAACTCTTCAACTCAGACTTGTGCTGTGGCGCTTGCATTAAAAACTGAGTTCTCTAGTTGGTGTACATAGTTTGGCAGGAGTTCTGTTCTCATTGCAGTCAACTACTCTGTGTGTGTGTGTGTGTGTGTGTGTGTGTGTGTGTGTGTGTGTGTGTGTGTGTGTGTGTGTGTGTGTGCGTGTGTGATTGTTCAGTTGGTTGACACTTAAGAGACAATTTACACCTGAATGTGGGACACTGCTATTAACATCCTCTTCTCACCAGACACTGCTTAGGTCATCACTTGTAAAGTGTTGTCCAACACTCCCTAAGTCAGACTTGTGCTGTGGCACATGCATTAATTACTGAATTCTCTAGTCAGTGTACTTACACAGAGGTTCTTTTTTCACTACAGTAAGCTGTTGTGTGTGCATGTGTGTGATTGTTCACTTGGCTGACATTCAAGAGACTATGTTACACCTGCATGTGGAACTCTTCTATTACCAAACATTGCTGAGGCCAACACTTGTAAAGTGCTGTCTGACACTCTGCAAGTCAAACCTGTGCTGTAGCCCTTGCATTAAATACTGAGTTCTCTAGTTGGAGTACTTAGGTAGGGGTTCTGTTCTCAATGCAATCAACTGGTGTGTGTGTGTGTGTGTGTGTGTGTGTGTGTGTGTGTGTGTGTGTGTGTGTGTGTGTGTGTGTGTGTGTGTGTGTGTACGTGTGTGTGCTTGTGTGTGCATCTGCGTTTGTTCAGTTGATTGACATTCAGGAGACCATTCTACACCTGCATGTGGGACACTGCTATTAATATACTTTGCTAATGTCATCAGCTCTAAAGTATTCCCCAGCCCTATAAAAGACAGGATTGTTATGTGGTGCTTGTGTTAAGTTCTGTGCTCAGTACATAGTTAAGTAGAGGTTCTGTTCTTACTACACTCAACTGTGTATGTATTCAACAAATCACTATAGTGACAATTTTAGAAAAATATGTGACTCTACAGTTATGTCCAACGTTTGTCTAAACATCTTAGTGTAGCATACAGTTATGTCATTCTGTGCAACATGCACTTTGACAGTATTCAAGACAAACCTGTGCTGTGGCAGTGACATTAACTACTGTGTTTGCAAGCTACTATAACTACACATATAGCTGTTCTAATCTGACAGCAGGCAACCTGCATGTCTATACACACAACTATCACTTTTGAGACAATTTTAAACAGGGATGTGACTCCAAATATATTACCTACACTCCTCCCAACATCTTCTCCTCAGAATACAATGATGTTATCATACTCCATAACATGCAACATGACAGTGTTGCAGTCAGACATGTGGTGTTGCTACTGTGAACTTGCATGGCATTTATATTCTATGCCTACACAGGTGTAATGTTCAAATCAGGCCCAGTCGACTGTTGGGTGTGTGGTTGGTGGTACATTATGGCCATAGTATGATTTTTGGAATAGATCTTCATTACCACTTGGGGTACCTTCCATGTAGCCCAGTGCATCACATTATTTTACTGGCCACAGAATATCCTTCCTAAAGAGGAGTGGAGGATGTCCTCATGTCAAATATGCATACAGACATCATGAAACAGAGGCCTTCCATGAACCTCTGCAAACTATCTTCAAACCACTGCATGTGTTATTGCTAATTCTGTCATGGTGTGGTGCACATGTCTCATATGAACAGTGGCAGGATGCAATGTATTCCAACAAATATACACATATGCACAGTAGTCTTACTATCTTCCATAATATAGATATAGCGAATTTTATTTACATGAAATAATAAGGGCTGGGATTTCATGATATGTTGACCCTATGACCATATAAGTAGTTGACATGTCAATGTTGCTATCACTGACATGCTATATTGAGGTGTGGATGTACAGTATGGCTACAAGAGGATGTTACAATCTGTAATGTGAGCTAATGTATTGAAGACCATTAATACCATTGGAGTACATGCTCTTTCTATAACAGCTGCAGTAATATGCCTCCTGAGAACTGTTGACATAGTATGATACACATGTATGCTTATTGGTGGCATATTAGGACATGCACTATTGTAGTGGAGCAGATCAACCTCCTACACAGTCCACATTCCACCATCACAGTGATGTATGGCATAGGTGTGCATGTGTCTACATGCCATCATTGCATGCTCTGTGACACACATCAATATAAATTCATATAAATTCATATTGATTACATGGTCACATAAATCTTGTCTCATACACATAGTGCTGTACTGTGATATACATAACCAATGTATCTCATGTTTTGATCCAATTGTAACCCTGTGGAATTAATTGTTTGTGCAGTTGTGTTGCTATACCCAATGGTTATTGAGGTGGTCAGCAGCACCATTGTGTGACTATTAGTATTTGTGTCAGGAAATGTTATGCATGAGCCACAAACAATTGATCTCTAATGTGTTCTGACATGGCATCAGACTGCTCAGACACAGTTTGCCCAAAACAAACATAAGCATGTGTTGTGCAATTGATGTAAGTACATGACATTAGCACAGTTGTACTACTGTGTGCATAGTACCAGTGTGTGGAATATGATGAATGACCAAGGTTGTATTTATAGGTCTTTACACAAATCATTTATTCAAGTAAATTTAAAATGGTAAGTGGAATATACAACTAAGCACAGATCTGCATGTGGATGCCACCAGACATACACCACTGAAGGAAATAGACAATCTGCTAGCTGACAGTCTATCTCGCATGCCACCACCCTGTCACCACTGGCCATCCTCCACAGTATACATGCAAAAATTACTCAGTTTCTCTTCTAAGGAGGGCAGCACATTTGTGCACTCTCTAAGGCTAATAGTACAGAATTAATGGGCCCTTACAACATTACCGGTTGTCTAAATCTTGACTTTAAATATGGACTTGCCAGAAGTGGTCAGAGCCATACTTCAAAACAGGTTTCAGGTGGACTATGTTCCCATAGTAGGGTATACATCAACATGCATCCTTCTAACTGTGGGGGAACATCACCTCATGCATGCATGTACAGACACACCCTGACTCTCCTCATCTGTGAGGTAGTCCAACAAGTCATGATGGGCCTTTCCTAAAAGGACACAGGTAATATCCCAACTGTGTGTGAAAGACATGTGTGATTTGTTTAGGCTACATCATGTCTGTTATATCTGTTTGATGTCCTCAAGAAGTTCAGTAGGGGCATGCATGATGGCAACACTATCATCCTGTGTAACTTGACCTGGCCAAGGTATTTGACACAAATCCACACTGAGGTTATTACTGAGACACTGTCACAAGAAGCCATAAACACCTATATCACCAAGTGGGTAGACCAATGGATTACATACATGACAGAAACATGTGTTGAAGTGACCTATATCAAGTCCAGGGATCAGGTCCATACCTCAGGACTCTGTGCTAGGCCCTTTCCTGTTCATCATTTAAGTCTCAGACATCAAGAATGACTTACACTTTCTTTGTCCAACATTTTTTTGGAGGACTGCAGATTGTGGACAGTCATTAAATCCAAGTGTGGAACTGGTATAATACAGACAGTATCAACACACACAAAGGATTGCTGCCAAAGCCATGAAGACACAGAAGATTAACAAAACTCATGGGGGGATTTGTTGCATTATAAAAGCAAATATACATCCTAATTATAATATAGACAACACACCCCCATGAGCAAACCAATTGGTATATGATCTGTGTACTCAGTGTGATGGTATGTGGAACATCCACCAGCGTGTGCCCACAGCAGTGATTACACCCTTGTATGTAACACAACTCCTGAGTATGTGTGGGACATCAACATCAAAGGGCATTATAGTTCCATAGTTCACAGCGCTCATCACACCAGTAACCAAGTACAATGCACCCTTTTTCATGTACCTCACAGCACACCTTCCAGGGATGAGTTACTCATGTGTACCACATTTGCTGCAGTGATCTTCTACACATCTTATTTGACATACCATTCATTTTGCTGCATACACATTACTGGTTGATAGTGTGTAACCCCCATCAAGTTATTATTCAAGATGCATGTGTGATACGTGTTCCTGTGATGCACACAGTAAATATATAGTTGATTGACAACATTGATGGCAGGGTTTACATTTGTG
Organism: Protopterus annectens; assembly: GCF_019279795.1. Taxonomy (NCBI): domain Eukaryota; kingdom Metazoa; phylum Chordata; order Ceratodontiformes; family Protopteridae; genus Protopterus; species Protopterus annectens. The sequence continues at coordinate 399,907,992 of NC_056725.1, forward strand.
ACAGTCTGTATTGTGCCATATATATGGCATGTTTACCTTTCAACTAGCCAAGATGGTTTGTAAATGCAAATACAGGAGTGACAGTGTCCCTCCTAACACCTCCGGCAGATGTTAAAGTTTGAGGAAGTTATGCTTGATTCCCTTCACAGATCTCTGACAAATCATAATAGTTGTACAAGTGTGTTCTTGCAGAACCATCTATGATCATCCACAATCACAAATGTTATGTCAGAGCCATGGGATTACTGGTGCTATTATTCTGATATTGTCCATGACTGTGTTTGCTTCTGTCTACTATTGTCGATTAGCCTGTTACTATGTATTCCACTTGGTTGAGACCTGTGCTGACATTACTTTCATATTCAGGCAACTCATTTTGCACAGCTTCACAATATGCACCTAACCCCTATTGTATATATTATCCCTGATATATCGCCTCTCTATTGCTCATATCAGGATGCTTATATCACAAAGAATCTTCTCCACTGATATGTCACATTGTGTATCAGTTACATTATAATATACAATAACTGTGCAGTCTGAACTGTATCATGTCAATATGCGATTCGTGTTCATGCTACCACTATCTTCATTGACATGTCTTCATCTGCTGTACATTACCATGTTTCTCTTGTTCTCTTCCCCTGTGTTCATTCCTAAAATTCTTCTCTGTGTGTCCCTTTTCAATACACACACCTCCCCTGACTATTTATTTATAATGCAGTCTGTGTACCTTTACTGATCACTTATACAACTTTTATTCAGTATGCCTGAAACAGGTTTCCACAATACTGTGCAATGTATGCACTTTCCTGTAATGTGTTGGAGCTATATACATTGCTTTATTAATAAGCTTGGTAGTCATTGTGGCTTTCCGTGCAATTCTACAAACATAATTTACTCATGGGTAACAGGTTTACATGTCTGCTGCTGTGCCTGTTGCTTTCACTGTTTTCCTGGCTTGTGGTGCATGGCATGCATATGCAATTTGCACTGCTGCTCACCATGCAGACGTGTAAACTCCATGTAGGCTTTGCTCAAAGCCTACACAGAATTTATTGAATCCCTAAGTGTGTGTTTTCATTTGTACATCATCATATGGCCATTTACATATATGTAGACTTTTGCTATTAGCTTCCCTGCTGATTAGCACTAGTGGTATTAAGAAACATGACATGCTAGTGTATGGTCACTTCCTGGACAACAGTATGTTATATGCTATGCAAGCATGTTATGAATACCAGCATAGGTTTTCCACATACTCCATAATAGTTGGTGTTTATTACAACATTTACAAAATACAGTATTATGGTATACTCTAGTTACTTAATAATGTCAACTGCTTGACCTGAAAGGCCAATGGTACAGTGGTTAAGGTGTATGCCTTTCAACCACAAGATGCAAGGTTTGATTCTTGTCCCTGGCAAGAGCTTTACAGATTTTGAAGACTCTGCCTAATCTTAATTTTTGCTACAGACTAATTTTGTTACTGTTTATTACTGTACCACTTTGTCTTTTTGCATTGTCAATGGAATATGGTTAAAATAGATTTCATGATATAGTCCTGCAAATTAAAATAAAAATGAAATTAAATATAGTGAAGTCTTCTGCTGTTCTTTTATCATAGCATTTGGTCAAATGAGACATACATAACCAAAATATAGTACAAGGATGAAAATGTTTTAAATGCAAATTATCTGAATGCACACAACATCAAAGCATGACATCTGATGTGGTTTCTTGCAGTTATATGAGAGGCACATAGTGTCTTCTAACACATCTGAGTGTGACATATGTGAAGAAAAATAAGGTATAACAATGAAAGTGTTCTAATTGTTCCATACCTGAATCCATATATCGTCAAAGTATGGCTTCTGATATGATTCACTGTTGCTATAACCTAAGAATCACAATGTCTTTCTGACACTCTATGAGGTATAAAATATGTTGAATACATTAATTTATATGCAGGAAAATTAAATAACAAACAATATGCATTAGGCATAAGTTTGTATAACTTTTTAAGAACTCTGTATTTTATTACCTTGCATCAATCTTCATTTTCTTGATAATCTGATATTCCTTAGACATGGCTTATATTTTTAAAAATACAACATGTTTTTCAACGTAAGTCCAATGTGCTAGGATGTCAAACATTGATAGTTCTAATCAGTATCATGTAGCATTATATATCAGTATAGGAATAGCATGAGCATAGATCTAGCAATAATGTATTTATTAATTCAGATATATGTATACAATCAGAATTCATAAGATAATTAAGCAACATGGTTCATGGATGCTCAGTATGGATATGCATAGAATGAACATGAAATAATGCATATGCACTAAGTATTGCAAGCACATATAATCCTGTTATGTAAAGCAGCACATAACCAACTATATTTCTGTATGCTTTAGTTACGACATGTTCAAAATTGTGCTGCGTTCCTTGTCACTAAATATATGTCCTATAATTCTGCTTTCACATGTGCATTCACTCCATTAGTACACAAAATAGTATTACATTCAAACAGGTGTGGTATATATTACTGATGCAGAAGTCATGGTATCATATAAGGTATTTTGAAAATCAGCATGACCATTAGAAGCAGTCTTCGCAGTTATCATTGAGACACAATACGCAATATTGTTTTTCCATGGGAGCATATCCAATCCTTTGCAGGAATAGCAGCAATTCTCACGAACACGTCAACAATAGTCAAACTCATACTTTTGGTTCGGTGCACAAGAATATTGTGTTTGACTGATTAAATATCTAGTAATAGAAACATTGTGACATATTGTAAAGAATGTTAACTCTCCTATCAAAAAAATTGTTTGAAGCTTTGATGGGAAACAAACTGCAGCAATGCAGAACTGAGGGGAACCCTTTCAGTATAATACTAATAGACAGAAAATCACAGAGAAGGATTTTAGCTTTGTTATTATAATGGTTACATTGTATCATGTTACAAAATGCACACCGTTTACCACCTTCTCCTCCCTCTCAATATTTATACCAGAAAAAGTCAGTGGCTGTATAGCAAGAAATGACAAATACTGCAGAGTGCAATGTATTTCATGTGGACATTAGCATTTTAGAGTTTGAAATGCAGAAGTACTTTCTTATAGAGCAAACCCAGTGGTTTCAAGATAACTTTTTTAAGTTCAAGAAGATAAGTCAGGACTCATAATCGATGGTTTATGGGCTACATCTGAAAATGAATGAAAAGATTAGTCCTGGGATTCAGAAAACTCTGTGTTGGCTTCACGCAATGCCTACATGGAGTTTACATGTGTGCAAGGTGATGTGCAATCAGCAGCAATACTAATTATATACTCATGCTGCACACTGCCTTTAAACATAAACAAGTGCAGTTTCTTGGCTGGCAACAGTGTTGCCAGACAGGAAACCATGTAAAGCAACATGGATAGCAAAACTATTTACACCAGAGCACAGTAGGTTAGCAGGGTTCCGTGGAATGCCACAATGATCACCTGGGCTTAATTTATAGTTGTCACAGCTCTCAACCTCTTAGTGAAAAAAATCTGGACAAAGCTCACCATAACTGGTGACAATGACCAGAAATAGGTACAGATTTTACATATTTGCTCTTTTAAATGTAGAAATGTGCTAGAATAACAAGGTTTGTGTTAAGATACATTTTATGAAGGATTTGAAGTTTGAAACTCAAATGTATGTAATTATATAATGACTTCAGCCTTGATATCATCCCAGTGATATGGCAGGAAACCACAAATTTTATTATAAGGAACAGACCAAAAGATATAATGCAAAAATCTGAACATTCTGTGAAAATATGGACAGTTGCGAGGTATGATTTATGTATATGGTCCAAAACAGGACATGACAGTGTATACAGTGAAGAGTATTGTGAAATCCCATTCCTGGCATTCTGTACAAAAGTTGTGTAAATGATCTGTAAGGGTACATGGACTGCCATGTAAAATAAACACTCGGGGGAAGTGTGTATGTATTGAATAGTTACACACAGATGAATTGTAGGAATAAACACAGGGAAAGAGGACAGGTGAAACAACCTAATGTACAAAAGGTGAGCGCAAGTCAATGGAAGACAGTTGTGGCAGAAAAAAACAATCACATATCAATATGGTACAGTATAGACTGCACAGTGAAAATGTGCATTACGTGACTGTCACACAAGGTGACATAACAATGGGGAAGATGTCTGTGTGAGATAAGCATCCTTACATGAATAATGAAGAGGACACTTTATGAGGGTAATCACGCACATTGTCCTGATACCGTAGCATCTGCTTGAGGTGTTAGGAGGGGCACTGCTATACCTGTATGTGATATTATTCTCAATACAGGCTAGTTGACTGGTGTGCATGGCATTTATATATATATATATATATATATATATATATATATATATATATATATATATGTGTGTGTGTATATATATATATATATATATATATATATATATATATATATATATATATATATATATATATATATATATATAAAGCACAATCCACACTGTCACAAATTTCATCCTTTACATCAATGTTGTCAAACAGCTAGATATGTAATGTGTCCCTCACCGGACCAGGTATCACACATGCATCTGGTGTAACAACTTGATGGGGGTTCTGCACCATCAGACAGTAATGTTTATGCTACAGAAAGAATACCTAGACATGGCCAATAAGATGTGTGACAGGTCACTGTGGCAAAGGTGGTACACTTCATTTACACATCACTGGAAGATATGTAGGTAGGTACAGGAAGAAGGGTGCATTGTACACAGTTATTGGTGTGATGAAGGCTGTGAACTACAGAGGTATTATGGCCTGCGATGTGGATGTCCATCCCATACTCAGTATTTGTCTTACATACAAGAGAGCAGTCAGCACTGTGGCCACATGCTTGTTGGCCTTCCACATACCATCTACCCCAATAAACAGGTCACATACCTAGTTGTTTGGTTACAGGGTGTGATGTCAACATTATCCTTGAGTTGTTGTTTTCCTAATATAACACATCCTCCCATGTTTTTTCCATTGCAGGTGTTGTCATAGCTGTGGCAGCAATCTTTGGTGTGTGTTGATACTGACTATATTGTGCTAATATTACAGCTGGAGTCAATGATTATCCACAATCTGTAGTCCTTCAGACAGATGTGTGGACACAAGATGTGGATATAATTCATGACATCTATGACTGAAATAATGGACAGGAAAGGGCCTAGCAGACAGCTCTGATGTATGGACCTGATCACTGGACCTGAGATATAGGTCACTTCACACATTTCAATATAATTAGATGCCACGTATGTGATAATGTGGTCTTCTCACTTGGTGATATAGACATTTATGGCCATATCTGACAATATTCAGTGAACGCTTCACTGTGGATTTGTGTCAAATATCATGGGCTTATCAAGTTCAAAAGGATAATAGTGTTGTCATCATGCATGCCCTCAGTGACCTTAATGACTAAATGTGTGCAATAACAATGAGCACATCTGACAGATGTAAAAGACATGATATAGCATTAGCAACTCAAAAAGGTCTGTTACACACAGCCAGGATATTACTAGTGTCCATCATTTAATCCAGGCGGGTTAGTAGCATCGACTCTAAGCTGCCACATAAATTCTTTAAATTCTAGAAACAATTCCTTCAGTCCCTCCCTACTATCAGATATTACTAGATCAATGACTACAAATTTAAAATTGTGATCTGGGTTCATAATAGTGTGTACAGCCAATGCATTCTTTTCATTACCCTTTCTGATGTCATACATATGTTGGTAAATACGAACTTTAAACGCTTTCTTAGTCTTCCCTATGTAAAAAGCCTTGACATAGGGCGACATATACAATGTGCGTACTGTTACAGTTCAACTTGACATTTAGTTGAACTGTACCAAACCTTGGAATAAAAACTTTTTCTGTTTTTAATACATTGGCACATTGGTTGCATTGCCCACATCTTAACATTTTACCTTTCTTATAGTTCTTATTCCCCTCTTTATTTTTTTCCAACATATCTTTGACACATGAATCGTTTTTGTATATGACACATGGTCTGTCACCAACATTTTTAAGAACCTCTTTGTGACTTTTAAATATAAACCAATTATTTTTTAAATATTGTTATATCATAAAACTGCAAATTATACATCAGAATAAAGGCCCTGTTGAACTCATTTGTGTTCCTTGGCCCCAGATCAATGTTTTTGTTACTGCTATTGTCCCTTTCCTCTGAGCCTAATAGTGGAAAAAAATGTCCTTTGACTCTTTTCTGTGACTTCACACAAAACCGGTTCAATGAAACTGTTCAGGAATCCCTTCCTTAGTAACATGCCCCATAACTTTTCCCTTTCTTCAATATACATTTCTAGGTGATTGATCATTTGTGCTAACTGCACACATTGGCCCATAACCAAAGATCTTTTTTGAAAGTCAGGGTGCCTACTTTCAAAGTGTAGGAGAGTGTTAGAATATGTGGGCTTTCTGTAAATGGTGGTAGTAAACTTTTTCAGTGAATCGTTTTTGGTTATGAGGATGTCCAAAAAATTCATTCTATTACCGTGTTGTTCCATAGTAAAGTTCAAAAAAGAAGTGTTCCTATTTAGATATTCAAAAAACTGGTTCAGCTCTCGTTTCCTCCCAAAAAAATAAGTATGTCATCACGTAATCTTCCATAAAACAAACATTGTTTAAATCATTGACAAGTAAACACTTGAGTCAGCTCCCATTGAGCAAGTACCATATTTGCAAACAGGGGGGCTCATGCCACCCCCATCGCTACACCTGTAGTTTGCTTAAAAATCTGACTCTCAAAAATAATAAAATTGTTAATGAGCACTGCTTCCATAAGGGTCCTAAACATGAGAATTCTACTATGGCTAAAGTTGCTTTATTTACATAGAAAATCATAGAACATATCAAGTCCTTCTTCATGAGGTATAATGTAAACACATCTTTAACGTCTATAGTTGCCATAATCAACTTTTCCCTATTTAAATCTTGTTTTATTTTCTTTAAACAGTCCCAGGAATCCTTCAGTATATGTTTATATTCTGATAAAATTGTGTTCTAGTGAAAATCAATAAACTTAGCTAAGTAGTTTTTGATGCCTTTGCATCTACAATAGGTCTCAAAGGTGGGTTGCTGGTGCTTTTGTGTATTTTGGGGATTCCAAATATGGTTGGAACTTTGGGATATGTCTGAATTAAATAATTATATTCCTCCCTTGTTATTTGAAAATTTAATAATAAATCATTTAGTATGACATCAACATTCTTATATGCTATGTGTAGCTCATTTAACAACACTTCTTCATAACCATCACCATATAGAATCCCCAGCATCTACTCGATGTACATGCGTTGATTCATTACCACCAGCCCCCCACCTTTATCGGGTTTCATAACCCTTGTAGACCTGTTTGTTGTTATACTGTGCAAAAGCTTTGTCTCCGCTTCTGTTAAATTAAATGTAATGGTCTTTTTTGTTTTTGATAACATTGACCTGATGTCATTACTGCATACATTTTCAAATAGTTGACCTGTAGGGTGGGATGGGGGGTTAAACACACTGCTTCTTTTGCAGCTCCATGGGGGGTTAGATAATTCATTAGCTTGAAAATAACAACTTAGATACATGCGTTGATCCATTACCACCAGCCCCCCACCTTTATTGGGTTTCATAACCCTTATAGACCTGTTTGTTGTTATACTGTGCAAAAGCTTTGTCTCCGCTTCTGTTAAATTAAATGTAATGGTCTTTTTTGTTTTTGATAACATTGACCTGATGTCATTACTGCATACATTTTCAAATAGTTGACCTGTAGGGTGGGATGGGGGGTTAAACACACTGCTTCTTTTGCAGCTCCATGGGGGGGTTAGATAATTCATTAGCTTGAAAATAACAACTTAGATTTAATTTTATTGTATACAATTTCAAATCAAATAGGAATCTGTCAATCTTGGCATTAGTTATAGGTACATAATTGATACCCTTTTCAAATAATGTTGCCTATTCATTAGTGACAGCCTGACTACTGCAATTGCATATACTGAAATCATTGTAGTCATTCTCAATGACAGTACAAGCAGCAGCATCTGTATTTGTAATGCAAACAACATCTTTTATATTGTCATTATAATTCAGAACATTTGCTGGTACATTCTCCTTCCCTTGCCCCCTTCCCCCTCCCTGAATACACATTTCTCTGTCCATAATAATTGCCACCATTCCTGGTGTTGTTCCAATCCCTGTTGGAAAGGTAGGATGTTAAAATGTGGACACTGCAAACAATGTGGCAATGTATTAGAAACAGAAAAAAGGTTTTATTCCAAGGTATGGTAGAGTTCAATTAAATTTCAAGTTGAAATGTAACAGTACACACATTGTATACGTCTCCATATATCAAGGCTGTGAAAGCTTTTATATAGGGAAGACTGAGAAAGCGTTTACATTTCATATTTACTAACATATGTATGACATTAGGAAGGGTAATGAAAATAATTTATTGGCTGTACACACTATTATGAGCCCAGATCACAAGTTTAAATTTCTAGCCATTGATCAAGTAGTATCTGATAGTAGGGGGGACCGAAGGAATTGTTTCTAGAATTTAAATAATTTATGTGGCAATTTAGAGTGGATGCCACTAACCCGCCCAGATTAAACAATGTTGTTTCTGTCACCAGCTATTTAATATTAAAAGCTGAATTTTATTTTAGTGGGAGGGCACACGTAAATTTTTGTGGCAACACAGTAATATTTGCCTATTTTAAGTGCATGATTTATTTTTGTGGAAATGTATTTTGGATTGCACTTTATTTTAATTTTGAGATGGGGCTGATGGGCTATATGCAATATGTAATTAAAGGAGTATGGTTTTAATGCATTTTATAAGGTGAAATTTAACTATGCATAATAACAACTAAAACATCAGTGAATTTTAGGTGTATTTTGCTTTAATGACATGTGACTTAGCCTGGCTATAAAAGGAAGTGATGTATGAAAAACTCTTCTTTTAATCTGAAGAAATCAAGTGTAACAACAGATGAAAGCGCTAATTAAACTTTGTATCCAGTTTCACCGGCCAGTGTTCGGTATATTTACATTACTGGTTAAATCTGAAGATTATAGTACAGGACTATAGTCAAACCCCATCAGTACTCTAATAGTGTATAATGTTCTCTTTGGCATTTACCTCATCAGACACATGCAGCAGCTGGAAAGACCACATGAGTTTCGCACCAAGAAATTACAGGGCCTGCAAACCATGCCATAATGTATGTGATAGACTGAAAGCCATGTCACTGTAATATGTATCGTATAGGATGAGGTGACTCCTGTCAGGCCTCCAGGCTAGTCTCTGATGCGGCCCCAGTTGGAATAGTGAACATGCACAAATCAGATATAGCTGATGACATTAGCAGTGTCTGGTGAGGAGAATATGGTAACAAATGTGTCCAACATGCTGGTGTAAAAGGTTCTCTATAATTTCAAACAAGTCCACAAACACACACACCTCAGTTGGCTGGAATGAGAACAGAACTCCTACCTATCTAAAACACAGACTACAAAACTCTGCATTTAAGGCAAGTACCACAGCTCAAGCCTGACTTAGAGTGTCTCAGGAAACACTTTATAGCTGATGACATCAGCAGTGTCTGGTGAGGAGAATCTGGTAATAAGTGTCCCACGTGCTGTTATAAAAGTCTCTCTGTAATGTCAAACAAGCACTCATGCCCACACCCCAGTTAACTGCAGTGAGAACAGAACCCCTACCTATCTATGTATACAGACTACAGACCTCAGTACTTTACACAAGCACCAAGGCACAAGTCTGACATTTACAAGACTGCAGGACAACTTATAGTGGATGACATCAGCAGTGGATTTTGGAGAGAAGATGTTGTGAGGCCTGCATGTAATGGATATTTAGGCATGTCCAAGTGTCAAAACACTGTTAATTCAAAGGAATGGAGTGGTGACTGTAGGATACACACTTATGCTCTTCTGGCTAGATAGACACATACACACACACACACACACACACACACACACACACACACACACACACACACACACACACACACATACACTCACACACGCACACTCACATACGCACACACATACACACACACATACACATGCACACACATACACACATGCACACACACACACACACACACACACACACACACACACACACACATATGCACACAAATGCGCACACAAATGTGCACACACACACACACACACACACACACACATACACACACACACACACCAGTTGACTGCAGTGAGAACAGAAACCCCTATCTAAGTATGCAGACTACAGATCTCAGTAGTTTATGCAAGCACCACGCCACAAATCTGACTTTTATAAGGCTGCAGGGCCACTTACAGTGGATGACATCAGCAGTGGATGTAGGAGAGAAGATGCTGAGAGGCCTGTATAGGTTCATAAGAGGTTACTAGTGTAATGGATCTAGGGCCTTTACAAGCCTAGCCATGTAAAAATGTAAGTACCATTATTGACCATAATTAAATGGTCATTGTTAGCAGAGCAATTTTGTGATCAACACTGACTGCTCCTATCCATGACGGACATAGGTGCCACTCCTGGGGTAAATTTATGATCACCCATCCAGCTGTCAAGGGTGCACTTGAATATGGTCATTGAGAAGCTCTGCTTCACATGCAGTGGAGCCTATTCCAGAGGAGTGGCAATCACTGGAGATTTATCTGTCTTTCCAGCATATTCTTTTTATGTTGTAGGCTAGGTTGAGATCCCTGGAACTAGTTATTCTTGTCCCATTTGATTTGCAGATGTCCAGCATTCCATTAGGGCAGGGTCTGAGACTGCTCTATAGGCCAGGAACAAGTTACTTCTCAACAGCCTGTAAGTTACAGAGTACAGTCACAGGGCTTTCAGGCTTTCCTTGTATATCATGTTTTGGAAGTCCTGGATTTTCTTGCTCAGAAACCTCTGTCATCTCTCCAGTTGCTGCAGGTGTCTGGTGAGGTACATGCAGAAGGGAGTATTGTACTAAATTAGTGGTCTGATAAGGCTAGAGTACAGCAGAGCTATGACCTCACTAGTCTTGTATGTGATGGCCTTATTTATGAGGTACAAAATTTACTACTATGGACACATGTTGGTCAAAATTTATATTGTATAAACCTGTGTTCCTAAGTCTCACAACACTGACTTTTTTGCTTAGAAGGGTGCTAAGTATATCAAAATTACTAAGGGCTGCTTCTTTGCCAAAGTGGACAATGAGGCACTTTTTTTGTGTTAAGTTTCAATCTGTGAGTTTGGCATCAATCATTTGTCTGTGTCAGCCCTTTCTGTAATATATTAACATTGTTAGTGGACTTTATATGATTGTGTCCAGTTTACAGTCCTCTGCAAACATGGTAAGCCACAGGCCATCCACCTTCATCTGGACTTCAGAGAAATAGTTTCCAAACAGTATAAGGCCCAGCACAGATCTGTGTGGTACTCCACTGGTAACTGTTCTACTGGTGAAGGTGGACTCCCCAACTTTGACAGTATTCATTCTGTTGGTGAGCTATTTGGCTACCCATCTAGTAATGTATGGGTTAATCCCCAGATGGGACAGTTTCCCTATGATACTTTAATGTGGGATTGTCTCAAAGGTCTTGACTACATCAAGATGTGCGGTCTATATTGCTATCCCTCATTCAGAGCTTTGGTGACATTCTCAAAGAAGTCAACTAGTTTTAATAAGCAAGATCTACCCTTGACAAAACAAAGCTGATTCGGTTCAAGAATTTTGAAGGTTGTCTATGTCCCTATGAATAAGGTCCATGATCATTCTCTCCATAGCCTTTCAGATAAGGCTGGTTAGGCTTATCGGTTGATAGTTCCCAGTGTCAGTTGATGGATGTGCAGGCATGTTCAACTGTGAAGATAGTTCTAGTTCTGCATGTTACCAGATTGATGTCCATCGCATATCACACAGCATTTGTTAATCATATATGTAGTGTTGTTGATATATTTGTGAACACGTGCTGAGAGACCAGGGTTGCAGTGCATGGGGGGGAGGCAACACATGGCTGCACTGTAAATATGTGACATCTTGCTAGATAGAGTCTTCAGTTTGGTATGTCTCCATGTGAAGTTTTCATGGCATAAAGTGTAAATGGACAATAAACAGCACTAATACATGCTAATTGTGACTTTGCACAGTTCAGAAGTTAACAGTGGGTTTGTGCAACAGTTGGCAAAGTGTTTGCACATGAGAGATACACATTTCCATTATTTATCTGTTTGCGTGTAGTTGAGCAGTGTGCAAATGTGAGCTGCATTGCTAAAATTCTGAGAGTTAGAATTGAGTCTATGAAACACACCTGCTGCTTAGCTGACTCTGTGACAGCAGGTGTAAATGCATTGATACATTATTTTTTTGAGCCCAGATAATACTATGTTCAAATCCAGGTGTATCTATTACTTTTAAATAAACAGTGATAATGCAATGACATCAGTTCTTTATAGTACATGTGTTGCTGTGTGTTGGCATAGAGCAGTAGGTTTATGCAGCATTGCATGAATGTAACCATAGCAATGTAAGCTGCTCACTGTCACTTAGTATTGTTGTGAGATGCTAAACTCCATGCAAACACAGAGGCCAAAAAATAAAGAGACCCATTGATTTTTTTTCTTGTACTTGTATGATTCTATTTTTTACTAGATTGTAGGTGTTAAAATGGAGTATATAGGAAAGTGGTGAAATGTGGAGCAAGCAGGGAGGAGAAGAAATGGAAAGCAATACAGGAATATGCAGGAGTGTGGTAGGAAAGAACCATAGCTATTAATTTCTTCAACAGTGAAAAGTGAAAATATATACAGAATATTAGCTATATTTGGATTGCCACCTTCAGAAGTAGGGATGACAGCAACATAATTGCATTTTATAGCCAATTGGACTGAATCAAGTGTGTCAAGAAGACATGTGTGAAATGGAGAGCTATGTATGGGATGATATTTTTTGTGGGATAGGTGCCCATATTTTTCATGAAGAGATGAATGCTAGGTATTTCTGGATCAGGTAAGTTGGGTAGGTAAGGAAGCAAATGCAAATAAACAAGCAGGAGACAGGGACGGTGAGGGACTCAAAAGGTTGGGGGACACCATGATTGTGGTGAGGGAAGGGACAACACAGGCTCATGCCTGTCAAACATTGAGACAGTGAGGATCTAGTTTACCCACTGGACTGTCATCTCTGTCCCCTTACTACACTGGTGGCTGGATGTGCTTGACATCTCCTCCAGCTATGTACCACAAGAGAGAGCAGCTTCTCCATCCAGTGTAGGAGTACCCCAGCCCTGGCATCTCTTAGCAACTGACAAAATTCCCACCTCTGCCACTGCTACCAGAGGATACCACAGCACCAGCTGCCAGGACAGTACTACATGAGGCTGCAGGTAATACAGAGGCAGCAAAGGAAGTGCTACCAGGTTGGGTCACAGATGTGCTGGGCATTGCTCCTGGAGCTGGTAGAGTAGGGAAGGCTGATCCACTGGGGTTAGCCTACCTCTCTATATTGGTGACACATAATAGAAAATAAATAAAGAGAGATAAGGGTCAGGGTAAGAGAGAACAAAATAAAATTAGTACCATCATATGTGACCTACAATGTATTAACTCAATTATAGAACTATTGTATCTGAAATATTATGCATCCTAGTAACTACACACCATAACTACAGACTGCTGAAAGTAATCATTGAAATGCACATGTATTGCACATATGCTTGGTTCAGTTGTACAGATTAGAGTTGACAGCAGAGCATTTATGCCATTTTTATAGAGTTTCAGTTAATGTAATATTATTAATAAAATACAGTATTGTATAGGAGTTACTCATGGTACTTGAACCTACAACCTCTGACTACAGTCTTATCATTGTCTCCTAAAGCTGGTTTGTGCTACAGGCTAATGCATGCATACTTGGTTTTACAGTTAGGATATGCATGCTCAGTTTGCTACAACTGTATTAAAAACCAAAAAATCTATCTTTAACTTTTGAACCTACAATAATACTTCTCTTGTGCTACACAAATACCACTTGTTTCTCTCAGTCTCTCCATTCAATCAGCATGAACCTATCTATTAAATGCTCTTTCAGCATTAGAAATGAAAAGACCAAAAGAGAATTATACATACCAATCTTGCTTATATTTAGCTTTCTGTGTATTACACATATTCACTATTATCATACTTACACAGATGTGGGATGTCAGCAGTTTAAAATTCATTCAACTACTGGTTGAGGGTATCCCTTTTGTGCCTCTGTAGATCATTAAAATGATGCCAATACTGTTCTCCATTGCACTGGAAACAGTCTGAGCCATCCTACTTCAAGCCTTAGACTTGTAGTGGGAGCCAGAATAGTTCCCCTGCAGAAACCTTTGGCTATGTCACTTTACCAGGAGTCCAATAAATATCCTGGACACCTGGACACCCCATCTCTGTACCCTAAACTGGAAGCTTCCCCTCGAACTCCACACATGCCTAACAGCTGAAGTAGAGCAATGGAAACTAATGCTTTCCCACCAATTCCTGTTATCACATTTACTGGCAGTGCACAAACCCAAGCAATGATGCCAACCATGTTTGTGCAATGTTAAATAGAGAGCAGCAGTGCCAAGCAGGGAGGAAACATATTTTAAATTGGAAGGTTAATCTGAAACTTTAGTTTGAAGGATGCTTGCTGTTGTAGCTTAGAAATATGTATTGAAAATTGGATGGTATCTCTTAGTTGAGATAAGTTTGCAGACATGCACTGGGGGCATAACTGTTATGACCTGACACATTTGTTTTTGGCTTTATACACTGGCCATTTTTTTAAGTGTGGTATTCAAACTTGGGCATAAGGGACAAAACCTTTTCTTCCACAGCATTGGTTTTTCATCTTTACCACAGAAGAAATCCTGCTCACACATAATTAGGAATCATTCATAAATATAGCTGACAGTCTGAGGTCTTATACATTTGTGTGCGGCCTGACAAAGATCTTGCATATAGATCCAGTTGTATATGTATCTTTTTTAATTGTGAAGGCCATCCAAATGCAGATAGCAGAGTCATATTTACAGAAATATACTAATCAGTATACTCTCACTTATATATCTGAAATCACAATAAGGGTGTCTTATCCCTCATACATATAATTCATATCAGCTCCACTAGCTAATATGTTTTAAGTGAGAATGAATATAATGGGAAATGGAACAACAGTAAAAATATGTGGAATATCTTGTATTAGAACCCAGGGAGCCCTATACTTACATTTTTGCCACAAGAATGTTGAAATAGCACGTGTATATTTTTCAGTTCATTACTATAAACTGCATTGTCACAACAATAAAAATAGGTTGCACACCCTGTACGAAAATGCAGGGCCATCTGTATTCCAGCCCTACACTTATGCCTGTTGCCACAGGACTAGTTAGATAGTTCTATAATGTACTACTCATGCTTAGGTTCTCTGTGTCAACCACCTCTCAGTGCTGCTTAGTGTGTTTGCGTAGTACCCAAAAGAATGAATTGAATATATCTGTTTTCAGTGATTAACTGTCTGCATTCTGTCTACAGGTGTTCAATGATTGTTGTGAACATTTAGTGGTGTTAAGCAATGTAAAGCAAAAAGTGCAATGATGTATCCTTTTTGACCTTTACACTTTTACAGATGCCCTGTCTGCAGGTGTTCTGTCTGTTTCCTGTGTGGGCCACTAGCCCAGGTTTGTGCATTGCAAAGCATCGTGCAAATAAGATAAGCACAGCCAACTCTGACATTCATTTTCTCAATTTCCCTTGTTCGCGCTAAGCCGCACACCACGCAAACACAGGAAAAAATAAATAAAATAAAAATAAAAGGAAAATGTAGTTGAAATGAAGAAAAGCAATCTATGAAATAAATACTACAAAGTGCTTGTCAGTACATAGGAAATATTTATGCATAAGTCTGGATTTGAACTCTCAATCCAATGAACCTTCAGAACAGAGTATGGGTGCCTTATCCCTCTTTGCCACACAGACAGCTTTGCAGCAGTTAATGGAAATCATTCTGTATATAACCAACTGCAACATTATCCACAGTACTAAGAAACCACATAACAGTTATTTGTACATGTATGAATTTCATATGTAGTGCACTGAGTGATCACACAACCATTTACAACTATTGCTTGCAAAATCCAGCCCTGTCTTACATCTCTGTGTTTGCTGCTCATTCTTGTCATATCTGACCAGTAATCTTATACATGCAGTCTGTAAGACATTCTATATCATTGCCTTTAAAATGTGTGAGGATATTAAATGGCAATAATATATAGTGATCAAAAAATGAAGGGGAGGTTGGATGGTAAGGAACAGAACCTGTACATTTCCAACCTTGATAAAATTTCTTCTATACACTTTGTAAGTTTAACCTGATACACCCACTGGTGGTAGAGCAGTCTCCATTTCTGCTGGGTTTTCCTTTTCCCTACCAGTATTCATTTGCTGCTGTAATCCATTACAAACAGCCACTGAGGGTGTGCCTGCATTATGTTTGCATGTGCTATACAGAGCCAAGTATTTGGGATTCAGCAGTTCTAATGAGTTTGCATCTTATTTTCATCATCACCATGCTCACAGCCCTGAATCTATACCATAAAAAGACAACCATGTAGCTAGGAAACCTTAAGGTGAGGAGACTTGTCTATGTGGAGAACACAGAAGAGGCTATTACTTTGGGATATATCTGCACATAAGACTACTATACTTGAAAAGATATGCTTGCATTTTTCAGCTATATACTTCGGATGCTGAAATGTCATTACGAAAATCTGTTTCATATATATATATATATATATATATATATATATATATATATATATATATATATATATATTATATAGCAAATGCCACTGTTATCTGCATGTGTTACTTAGAAGTGTACAGATGGCATGGACATGTTTGTCAGGGCATTTCAAAGGTATACATGATTGACAATAGATTAAAACAGAATGCTTTGTGTTAAAACTGTACACTTGTTTCAGGGACAGTTAATTTGATAGTACTTTACCATTTGCACTGATTTTTTAGCAATATGTGTCATTTGCCTGTTCTTTTGGTGGTAGCGGAGCAAAGCTGCATTTTTGTTTTTTCACAAACAAGGATATGTTGCTATTGTTACTATCCCTTGTTTTGCATCCAGCCTTGCTTTGTGTATGAATGTAATATGTTACAACCACACAATTCGTGTTGTACATATTTCAAATATCTAGACTGATTTATGTTTATCTAGTGGGTAATACTGAAATGTTACATTGTCTGTTTTTATCTGGGAACAGGAATTTTTTTAATTATGTGATACTTATGTGCATTATCCTTCTGTTGTATTTTAGGACACCTAGGACTATGAACTCTCAGTCCCTAAAAAACACCTGTCAGTGTTCCTGAGAATCAGGTGATTGTGGAAGTTTTTAGATAACATGGTGCCTTATTGCTTGAGAGAGGACATGTAGATATGTCATGTAAAATACAAATATGGCAGCAGATAGTTGCAGATGTGAATGTGGTAGGCAGTCACAGTAGCCATATGATCAGATACACCATAAGGCCGCTGACATGATCTCATCTGCACAGAGGAAAGCAGCTGCAGTGGTCCATGATCGGACGGGTACCAGAGGGTGCCTTCTACACAGCCACCAAAAACAGCATGAATGCTACTATATGTATGTACATAGGAGGAAGGTTTTTGCCCTTTAGGTGGTAAGTTAGTGTGCTATGCATTGCCCCTTAGCCAATGCAAGGGCATATTGAGCACACCTACAACTGCCTACACCCACAGCAGCTGCTGGTTCTCCCTCTGATTCCTCACCTGTGTGGCTTTAGTGACCTTGCCATTGGTGGTGGGATGAGTACCCCTTTCCCTTGTTGATCCTGATGAATCTATTTTCTTAGGATGATGTTGTGAAACATGGCACAGACAGTGAAGATTTCAGTACATGTACATGGAATGTACTGCTGGGCTCTCCCAGATGTATCTAGGCACTGGAAACACAGCTTCAGCAGCCCAAATACATGCTCAGTGATATTTCTGATTTAAATGTGTGCCACATAGGTTCATAGGTAGGTACTAGGCTATTGGCCCTAGGGCCTATATAAGCCTAGCCATTATGTCATTCTTCAGTTCATGTGTTATGCCTTTCTAATGGGTGTCATTAGCCATGGTTCCAGTGCATGCCCTGCATCCCCCAGTAAATGACCCTGTTGGATATCACCCTTAGTGAACATCTGATATAGCTGGGAGTTGTACCAGATATGTGAGTCATAATGACTGACTGGGTTGCCAACACACACATTCAAGATCATTCCCTTAGCATTACACATGACTTGGCAGTTAATGGAGTGGAAGCCCTTTCTATTTAATTAGACCCATGTTCCCCAGGTGGTGCTTTAATTTCTGTATGTGTACAATCTATGGCACCAAGTACTTCAGAGCAGTGTGCTACAGGGTAGAACTCATGCATATCTCTGGTCCTGCCTTCAGGAGTACAGGGAAAATATATGTGGTCACTGGCATGTTGAAGCACATAATTCAGGCACTGATGGAGGATAGTGGATGCTGATGCCTGTGACCTCTTCAGCATGTCCCCTGTTTGTCTCTGAAAGGTTCCTGTAGCTAGAATTCTGAAGGTACCTGTAGCTACAATTCTAAGTGCTACACATACCTATGTTTACACCGCTATTGGTTCCCCTCTGTTTGCCCTTGATCTGAGTTGAGGATGACAGAGGTTGCAGAGTTCCTGTAGTGTGTTTCTATCCACTCTTTAGCCCTCTACAGTTTTCACCTCATTCAGACTGTGATAATTTAAATGAGGTCTGAAAACCCTTCTCCTTCTTAGCTGTAGTCTATTAGCATCAGCAACAGCATAGACGTCAGCCTGTTACACATGCACATGAATTAAAGCAACAGCAGCCCCTAACATTCTTTCTGTGTAGACTCCTTTATATGGCTGTATTCCAATAGGTTTTAGAATTTTCAGGGGAAACCAACACTGAATCTAGACAGTTGCTTTATAGCTTGCTAAATAGCTCCTCCATCTTGGATTGGTTGATTAGCATACAATTCAGATAGTCATGCTGTATTTAGGATACTACAGTTTTTATTATGTTTGTGCAACTCTACACATTGTGATGGGCCACATACTGAATACAAAACAGTGTGCTACAATGTGTTTTGTGCCCAAAGATGAGCACACAGTTTTAACAACTCATGTGTGGTCTATTGAATCTGCACCTTTATCTTGTTTGTATGATTTAGTTGCATTTCTGGCTAGCACTTCCCCAGAGGTGTCTATGGGCCATCCTAGAAGGCTAACACCCATGTGTCATTGACAATATAGGACATTTACATTTCATAGAAATAACAATAGAAGAGTATAAATTGAAACAATTGTAACATTTAACACTTGTGATGAAAAGTTAATAAGGTTGTGCATCTGTGAAACTAACATGCCCTGATCAAAATGCCTATACCTATCAGTAAACTTCTAAAAAGTAAATACAGATGAAAGTAGCATTTGCCAATACATATATAAATATTTTTCTAACTGACATCTGAGTATATCCAGTATCTAACTGAAAAATGCAATCACACCATATCAAGATCAGCAGTCCTCCATGCAGATACATCCAAAGTAATAGCAATCTTCAATTGTGTTAACCACATAAACAAGTCTCCCAAGTATCCTCACATTCAAGTTATTGCTTATAGTATAGATTCAGGGCTATAAGCATGGGGAAGATGCAAATGAGGTCTAAAATCAATAGAATTGCTGAATTCCAGATTATTGGCTCCATGTACAGATGTAAACATAGTGCAGGCACTCCCTCAGTCTTTGTTCATGATTACTGGTAGGAAGAAGGAAAACACAACAGCAATTCAGACTCCCTTACCTCCAGTGGATGTGGCAGCCAAGTCAGACTTACAAAGTGTAGAAGTAATTGTATCAATGTTTTGAAAGTAAGTAAGCAGCAGAGATTTCGCAGTTTCTGTTCAGTAACATCTAACTTCCTCTACATTGGTTGAACACTGTATATTATTGCCATTTAATATTCTCTGACATTTTGAGGACAATGATATAAAATGTCTTACAGACTGCATGTCTCAGATTACTGCTCAGATAAGAGAAGGTTGAACAACATACATGGATAAGACAGAGCTGCATTTCACCAAACAATAGTGAGAAATGCATTATATCTGAAATGAATACATGTACAACAAATCAAAAGTGTGCAAGTGCCATATGTCTTTTTGATATTGTGAATGATTTGGGGCTTGCTTGTATGGACAATGACTTTCCTTCTCTGCTGCAAAGCTGATTCTGTAGCAAAGAAGGATAAGACATCTTGACTCTGTATTATGAAGGTTCAATAGTGTGAGAGTTCAAACCCAAACTAGTGAGAAAGTCTCTCATGTGTACTAACACATATTTTGTAATGTTTATTTTATAGATTTATTATTTTTATTACAATATTTGTGTGGTGTACAGCTTAGCTCATACATGTGAAATGGAAAAACACAATAAATGTCATGTATTGTACTTCTTTGATAATCAATACATCAACTACACTTGTGAATCACCTGTATTATTTCAGTATTCCTATGCAGCAGGTGTAAGTACAGGGCTGCTAGACCTGTGTTTCTGGGTTCTAATACAGGTAATTCCAGACATTTTTTACTGTTGTTCTATTTCACTGTATATTAAATAAAACATATAACAATTTAAACATAATTAAAAATAACAGTAACTATGCACAGCAGTGGAGCTGATAAGAACTACATGTATGAGGGATAAAATACTCTTATTGTGTTTTGAAGGTTCAGGTGTATGACTGAGGGTATACTGTCTGCTTTGTTTTTGTAAGATAATTCTACTATCTGGACTTGGATGGACTTCACACTTAAATAAGACACATACACAAATGAGTTTATATACAAAGACCTTGTCAGGTCACACGTACATGGTTAACACCTCAGTCTGTCATCTGTATTTATAAATAATTCATGATTGTGTCTGAGAAGCCCTTCTTTTGTGGCAAAAATGGAAAATCACCACTGTGGAAGAAATTGTTTTGTCTCTTATGCATAGGTTTGAATACCGCAGTGTAAAAATCAGTTTTATCACTGTATAAAGTGAAACCAAAAATGTGTCAGGTCATGAAATTTATGCCCCAGTGCATGTTTCCAAAGTTAAATCACCTAACAGTTACAGCAGGAAACAACCCTCAAACTAATATCAAATGTCATATTAACCTTCCAATTTCCAAAACTGATTTTCTCTCTCTTTGGCACTGTTACTCTCCTCTTAACACTGTGCAAACACAGTTGGCATCATTGTTCAGATTTGCTCACTAGAAGTAAAAGTGATAACAGGAATTGGTGGGAAATCATTATTATCTAGTGCTGTGTTTTCTAGTTAGGCATGTCTGGTAATAGAAGGAAGGGTGCCTAACTTAGGAAGCAGTGAAGAGCTATTTAGGAGTCCAGAATCTTTAATGGACTCCTTGTAAAGTGCCAGAGCCAATGACTTTTGCAGCAGGACTATACCAGCTCCCAGTACAATTCTGAGGCTTTTAATAGTCTGGCCAAAGCTGGATCCAGAGTGACTGACATTTCATGCACTGTAGAACAGTGTAGGCATTACTTTAATGACCTAAAATGGCACAAGAGGGAAGCACTCAACCAGTGGCTGGATAAGTTCAGAACTAGCAACATCCTTAATATAGGCAAGACTGGCATGCATAATTTTCTTCTGTTCTCTTCTTTTCTTTATACAGCTAATTCAGAACTCATTGCAGATAGGGAGACCCATGATGAGTATCTAGAAAGACTGAAGGAAGCAAGGGATATTTATGCAGCACAGAAGAAGTATTATTGTAGCTTTTTAATGAAAAAACATTGTTTTCTTTTCTATACAGTTGTAGCAAAGTAAGTATGCATATCTTAACTGTAAAAGCAAGCATGCATGTTTCAGTCTATAACACAAACCAACATTAGGAGTCAAGTGGAATACTGTAGTAAGACATTGTGGGTTCTAATACCACAAACAGTAAGTATAAAATAGTGTAATCCTTCAAAAATATTACATAAATTAAATTCTACACAAGTGGTATAAAGACCCTGATGTTAACTTTAGTCTGTATAATTGGACCAAGCATATGTGCAATATTTGCACATTGCAAAGATTGCATTGAGCAATCCATACTTATACTTTGTAGTTGTTAGAAAGTATACTTAAATGTATACTTCCAGATAAAATAGTTGTATTATTTTGATAATGCATTGTATGTCACATATGATGGTACTAATTTTATCTTTTTTTTCCTCTCACCCCAACCCTTATATCTTTTTTTCTGTGTCATCAAAATGTTTCCATGTCATCCATCACAAACAAATCACAAAATGCCTTGCAGCACAGGGAGGTAGGCCAGCCCCAGTGGCTCACCCTGACCCTGCTCCACTGGCTCTGGCACCAATGCTCAACATATCGAGAGCCAACCTGACAGTACTGCCTCTGCTGCCCCTACACTACCTACCTGCCTCCTCAGGTAGCACTTCCTCAGCATCTGATGCTGTGGTACTGTCTGTGAGTACTTATGGAGATGGGAGTTTTAACAACCGCCAGGAGATGCCAGGGTTTGTGCATAGGGTCATGTACACCACCATTGGGGCATGCCTACACCAGATGGAGAGGCTGCTCTCCCTCATGGTCTGTAGGAAGAATAGATGTCAAGGACTCCAGCAGCCATAGAAGTAAGGAGACAGTGATGACAGTCCTGCAGATGAAGACTAGATTCTCACTGCCCCATGTTTGACAGGGATTGGCTTCTGTTGTTCCCCCAACCCCATTCTTGGTGTCTCCCAATCATTTGTGTCCCTCACTGTCCCTGTGTCATGTCTTGTTTGTCCTGTTTGTTTGCATCTGTTTCCTCATCTACCCTACTTCCCTTACCCAGAAATACCTATGCCACTTAATCAACCTTCCTCTCTTACTGAAATTATTCCTATATTCTTACACACTTGATTTGGTCCAATTTATTGTACCACATGATTGTGTTGTTGTCACCCATCTTTGTTGAGGTGACGGTCCAAATTCAGGTGACATTCTGTACCATATTTTCATGTTGCACTGTTGAAGAAGTGGATAGCTATGGTCCTATCCAATCTCCCTCCTGCACATTCCCATATTGGTTTCTCTTTGTTCTTCCTCCTGCTTCCCCCCATTTCACCATCTTAACACTTTTAATCAGGTCGTGCTGCGGTAGCGTTGTTGCCTCACAGTACAACGTTGCCTTGTTCGATTCTCAGCTAATGCGTCTTCTGAGTGGAGACATGCGTGAATGGGCGTACCTTCATTGAAGGTTGTGCGTCAGAGCTGGCAACTCCGTACGTAAAAATCTACTGCCAATCATTAGCGGACCGGAGTTCCGCTGTGGTGACCCCTAACCGGGAAAAGCCGAAAGATACAATAACAACAATCTGGTCAAAAAGTAGAATCAAACACAACACACATAAGTTAACAAAAAAAGCTATGGAGCCCTTCACTTTTTGGTCTCTGTGCTTGCATGGAATTTGGCATTGTGCACCAATGTTAAGTAATGGTTCATTGGTGCAGTTACCTCCATGCAATGCCTCTAAACATACTGTGCTAAGGTAATACACATTAGCACACAGTGAATGCAGTATAAATAATTATTTTATTGCATTATCACTACTTATTTAAAACTATTACATACACTTGGATTCAAACTCTAAATCATCTGGGCTCCAAAACAAATGTGTCAATGCATTTACACTTGTTACCACAGAGTCAGATAAGCAGCTGCTGTAATTCATACACTGGGTCTATATTATCTAATCAAAGAGGCATTACAATGAATGCCTCTTCAATGACCCTGAAATGGTGAAGCAGCAGTTATGCGAACGGCCAAATCAGCGATTTTTTTCCCTAGGGAAAAAAATTGCTTGGTCACCAGTGTGAATTTGTACCTTTCTTCACCGTATTGCAATTTCAGAGTTGGTATATTTAGTTAGGGGATGTGGGGAACAAAGTCCCCCACATTGGGGGCTGTGGGGGGCAAATCCCCCATTTTGAGGTGATGTTAGTGATGTTTCATTTCTGGCCGGATCAGTGATTTTTTTTCCCCTAGGAATAAAATTGCTGATTTAGCTGTTCATATGATTGGCGGTTCGCTCTTTAGAGGGGGGACGATGAAGATGCATTTTCTGTAATGCCTCTTCGATTACAAAATATAGACCCTCATACACTCAGTACTCAGAACTCTCATTATTTTATCAATGAGTGTCACATTTGCTAACTGTTTAACTACATGCAAATAGGGAAAGCATTATAAATGTGTATCTCGTATGTGCAAACACTTTGCCATCCTTTACACAAACCCACTGCTCGGTAGTGCACTATGCCTAGTGGACAATAGCATGTATTACTTTTGTTTACTGCCACTTTAGACTTCATGCCAAGAAACTGCATATGGGAACACAAACAAAATGAAGGCACTATCTTAGAAAATTACACATATTTACAATGCAGCCATCTGTTACCCCACTCCTGTGCACTGCAACCTTGGTCTCTCAGTACTTGTTCACAAATATAATAACTATACTACAGAAGTAAATAACAAATAGTTTCTTATATGCCATGCATATTTTTATAATGACAATACATTCAGATTTTCCAAGACTTGTAGTAATGTGGACACATATTTTCCTACTACAAGGGCATGAACATAGTAAGCATCTGATATGGTATACATGTTTTGTTGGTGGCCTTTTTATTTTATGGGAGAAAACAGAAAAGGAACTGTTTGAATTTATAGCGAGACATACATACAAATAACTAGAACTGTGTTGAAATGAGTGATAGAAGTGAATTTTTTCTATTTGACATGTTAATGACACATATGATTTCTGAAGAATTATTTAAGTATTTTAAAACAGAACATCTGATTATTCCCATTATATATGGGCTTCCAAAAATCCACAAAAATTCAACATGTCCCCCTATGAGACCTATCGTCTCTAGTAAGGGTCGGGCTACTGAATCACTGTCTATTTTTATCAAAAAGAATTTGCATCCTGTTCTAGACATGTGATTCGGTCCTAAAGGACACTAGAACGTTTTTACAAAAGCTATATGTACAGACAACTAACTTACACCAACAGTTTATGATAGTTACACTAGATATTTCTTCTCTTTTTATAGTAATCCCCAACCACTGGGGCATAAAGACTATTAGAGAACTTTTAACATGTAAGCAATCATTTTCTAATGATAAAATAGAGTTAATATGTGGATTGATGGAGATAGTTTTAGAAAATAGTCCCCAGGATTCACTAATCCTCCGTTTAAGACTAAATTAGTCTTACACGGAAGAGCCAGTCTAAAAGTAAGATGGCAGTGCGCCATGCATATTAATGAATGGGCGCGCTGCCTCAACTCTAAAACTAACACAGAGCGTGGGCGAGTGTAGGGGGCGTGTCAGACTGCCAATCAGTCCAAAAATCCACGCCCCTGCAAGTTTGAAACACGGGAAATGTCTAGTTACATGAGCGAGTCCGCTCACATGTGTACATTCTAACAATAAACTCCCCCATATAGTAAACCCCGTACAAATATAAAAAGTAAAAGAATTTTTTTTTTTTCATTTCTGATAAAGCTGCCCGTATTTGCGTGTGTTTGCACGGGTTTGCCCATTGCTTAGCTACAGTTAGCAGTTTATACACCGAAGAGGATATTAAGAAAAATATATGCAAGTTAAGCGAAATAGCAATAGCGTAGTAGTTAGAGCCTTCGCACAAAGAGGAGGCATTCCCAGTTCAAGTCCCACCACTACACTTTTCATTTTCAGTTGGAAATCTGTATACAAAAATATTTCCTGACATGTATTATTTAAAGTTTTGTAAAAGGCATTGAAATGTTATATGTAGTAGTGAACGAATTATATATATATATATATATATATATATATATATATATATATATATATATATATGCATGTATGTAGGAAGGTAAAATGGTTATGCATACTGATGCATGAGTAAATTATTTTAAGCAATGGAAAACACTGCTAAGCACATTTTACCAGTATTGAGCATATTTATATGTAATTGCTCGTAGCTGAGCACTGCATTAACTAGTGCAATGTCTTTGTGCAGAGCTGCGCATTGTGCAAACTAGCACAAACAGAACATGTTTGCGTGTAGCTGCCCACCTCACTAACCAGCGCAACATCGGGCAATGTCGAGCAACGTCCGGCAACGTCAGGCAACATCAAGCAATGCTGAGCAACATTGGGGAAAGTTGAGCAAAGTCAGCTAAACACTACCACACCTACTTCACTGCACCTTAACCATTGAGGTCTGGCCAGTAGGAAAATAGCAAACAGTGACAGTGCTCGAACTCGGGATACTGTGCACTATAGTCACAGTACATAACCACTAAGCCATGACAGCATTTCATAACCATGCTCTTTCAACAGACACATATCTATCAAAGAAATATTAAACATTGCTAACATCAGCTAAGCAGGTGTGCCTACAGCCGATTTTTTTCCAAACTGGCCAATCATAAATAAGTGTGGGAAATGAGGCATATTTAAGCTCCACAGTTGGGAATACTTGCCATGACTGGTTGTAGCTCCCTTCTGCAGTCAGCATGGCCGGGGTTGGAGAAGATACTTGATTTCGAGTGCAATGTTGGGGCATTGAGGAGACCAAAGTAATGGTTTGGCTCCTTGTCCACAATCACGAGGAAAGACTCCTGCGGGGCTGGTACCAGGGCACCCAATACAAAATGGAGGCCAGGAACTCTCTAGCTCGTGATCTCACCAGTGCCACTGGCATTCCTCAGACTGGTGAGCAGGTCAGGCACCATTACTCTGACCTGAAGCGATGCAAGGAGGATCAACTGGACCAGTGGATCCAGGAGGCCCGTGGGATGGCAAATGCCCCAGGGCTGAGTAAGTAGCCATTGTATTAAGTATTTAAGAATTGCTATTCTTGTCTATACTATGGATAGGTATGTCTCATTATCACTGCATTTACTTCACAGCTGCAGGTGTCTGGGCTATGAATCAGCAAGCCCATGAAGATAGGCTGCAAAGGCTGCATCACCAGGCAGGTTAGTAATTATTCTGCATGTACTGTTATATAAAATAAATGAGAGAGCCTTCAAAAAAGTGTTTTAACCCAATAAATAAAGGTATAATAATTCTTTAATAATTATTCTGCATGTACTGTTATATAAAATAAATGAGAGAGCCTTCAAAAAAGTGTTTTAACCCAATTAAATAAAGGTGTAATAATTATTTAATAAAGGTATAATTCCTGGAGTGCGTCTGTGTGATTTTCTTTGATATGTTGTTGTACTGTTGCATTTTAGAAATAGTACTGTTGTATTAAGCAGTGTTAGTCAACCCACACTTGGGTAGTCCCATATAACGCGGATGAAGGGAGTGCCAGTAGCTTTTATGCATATTTTACAGCCTTTAACTGTTGGTTCATGCCCAGCATGTACAGGTTAATCTGGCACATGAGTAGCTTGGTATTGTGTTCCCCAGAAATGTCAGTGTGCTGCCAGAAATGTAAGGAGCTGTTAACATATAACTGATAATTTCACCTGACCATATCTAGATAATTATATGAAAGTAGAGCTGTCAGTGTACCATCACAGCAGTAGCGTGTGTGAGCAACTTTCCAAATATGTAGCAGTAACATCTACATCCTGGACAGTTTGTATGTCAGATACAACTCATGTATATAATGATCTAGAAAAATCCAATTGCACAATAGGACATTTGGTAATGTAATAATACATTTAAGGGACATATAACTGCAGTTAATAGCAATGTAGTGTAAACTAGAAGGATATATAAGTTGTTAATTGAGCTATCTTTTCCACCCTACTGTATGTGCATAAAAAATGCAATTCCACACCTCAATGGGTATGTCTGATCTCAAAATATTTGTTGGGCCATATGTTCTATTGGTTTATAAGTATTTGCATTCATTTCTATGCATGTGCCCTGTTTAAATACTACAATATTGGTGGCTTGTTGCCATCAATTAAACCTGCATGCTGTTGTAATGTCCACTGTTGTTCTATATATGCATGTGATATGCTTGCTTTTCAACTGTTGAAACTCTGGTGTGTTGGGTTAATGGGAATACTTCTGCATGCTCTTATAACTAACTGGTAATGCTGTTGACTGTTCCTAACCCATATCTTTATTAAAGTCTCAAAACATAGTTTGTATGGGAAGGCCGGTCCCAGTGGACCCACTTTTTCCACCTCAGCTGGCCATGGCACCTGGCACCAGCAAGTCCGGTGCCCAGCTGTGGACCTCCTCCTCCACTGGCCCTGTGCTGGGGGTTAGCGTAAGTAAGCACTATTAAGCAGTAGTTAGCGGGTTTGCGCGAGTGTGTGCTTGTTTCCGCATAGCTAAGCATTGCTAAGCATCGCTCACACCCACGCAAACCCACATACAACTGCTTAAAAGTGCCTTAGTCACTCTGTATGTGAGGGCCCTTGTTCTGCTCAGCAGCAAAATAAAACACCTCTGTCAATCTTGAACCTGGGACCTTGTACACACTACACTGCATGAAGTACCACTAAGCCACGATAGATATACAACAAGTTGGTGCTGAAATAAGTATATCATGCATCAGAATGAGTGAATGTAAAGGAAAAATAGGAATGCCATACCACACAACTTGTTCTGTGGATCTTTACCAACATTTATTGTGGGATTACATTACATGACTTGATAAGAGAAGCAGCCATTTTAGCAGGAAATAATGTTACACCATCACTTTACAAACACCGCACAGTATCACAGCAGGACAAACACTGGCATATCTGTTTAGGGCAGAGGCCATACCTCCCAACTGTCCCTCATTTTCAGGGATGTCCCTGATTTTGAAACAAAATTTAGCTCTGTCCCTCTGAATCCCTCTGAAAACTACTGATTTTGGCCAGAAAGGTGGTGAATTACACGTAATGAGTAATGACAATAATTAAGAGTTAGACACTTCTTTTGCTTCAGAAAAGGTGTATTAATCCATATGCTCTGGTTCTCTCAAAGTCTCAAATTAATGTCACTAATATTTTAAAGGTGTCCCTGACTTTTTCTCTACTTTTGCCTGAGTCTGTTCAAATATGTACCTGAGTGTTTGAGAGGTCTGGCAGAGGCAGAAACACAGAGGCATAGCAGCCTTTCTGCTGTTACACACTGTGCAAATAGCTTTGGAAGGAGTTCCAGAAGCATACCCTTATGTAGGAATACAACACTGAAATACAAAAGGATGTAGCCATGTACTGGTAGCAACCAACTGTAACAATGCCATTGTTCTAGTGCTGAAAAGACCTGTGTGGTGCACAGACAAAGAATAACAGGCTAATCTCTGGCTACCATGTGGATAGGTCCACAGTTGGGAGTTACAGACAGACTACTTGCCTTGATAAACTAACATGTACACAGCAACCCTGTAAGTCCAGCAAGATAAAATTCACACAATAATACATATGCTCTCTGTACTTCGGCACCCCTACCCAAACGTAGAATATACCTGTGTGTGCAGGGTCTACCAAGGATGTAGGTAAGCATACTCACTGTACTGAAATGTGTCCAGTTTTCTTGAGCAGCTTGTGCTACTGTCAACACTAAAAAAGCACAAACTGTTTAGAACTGAGTAAATGAATATTCACAGTATAGCAGTTCTCAAACAATTCTTGTGCCTAAGGAATACATCTCAGTAACTAGCTTTGTATGGCAGTTAATTGTAAACTTTGAAAAGAAAGTACATCCTCCCATGTATCTTGGGTTAGCATTTTGAGGGGTGAGTACATTTCTACACTGACAATTGTGTACTGGAAGCAGCAACATTTAGGTCTGAGTACAAAATGTAAATCATTGGCTACACCCCTGGCTTCTGATATAAGAACTATACCAACCTTCTGTCTTAAACAATGATGTCCACAGCAAACAAGGATGATCTCCATCCTGGAAAGCTGAACAGGCCACACCTACCTGAGTTAGCAATTTATAGTACTGGGTTGCTATGACAGTGATTACTGCAATTACTACATGGCAGGCTGCATGCAATTAGAAAATGGTGGCCACTAATTGGTGCAGAGGCCATCACATGCTCATGTGCAAATTCCTACAAAAGCAGGCTGCAATCGCTGCCAACAAACTCAGTCACTCTATTGCAGAGACTGATGGACAGAGAGAGAGAGAGAGAGAGAGACAGAGAAAAGGAAAAATAAAAAGAAATAATGCCAAATCATACAAAGGAAAGGTATGTAACAGATATGTATTTACTGGCATGTAGCAGATGTTTTTGAAGAGTACTCTACATAATGTGAACCATTCATATGTGGCAGCAGTACGTATCTATGCACAGATGTCCTGCTTAACTACTGCTATGGACAATACAGTGTGTGCCTGTGGGCGGTGGGACATACCTGTGAAATGTGTAGCTCAGCATTAAATGTCAAAAATCTGGTCCATGTTATCTGTGTTCTGTACAGTAATGTGGCCAATGGCTGTTGGGGGGATTAGTGCTGCCATTATATAAACATGGGTGTGACAGAGCAACACATGCCTGATAGTCATATTAAAGTGTAGCTTAGCATTGGCAACTTTTGTAGCAGTCTAGTATGCTTATCTAGCATTTGTAGCTATATATACCCCCTCTAATGTTAGTGTGTGTCCACATGTGACACCTGTTTGTGTTACAGCAAGGCCCAGCAGTTCAGTTGTGAGGTCCAGGGACTTACAACAGTGTGGACCTTGTGTGTGTATGCCACACACATATGGAGAAATATATATGTGTCATATATATTCACATCTGTATATGTGCATAGAGCAGGGGACATATTGCAACTGTTTGTGAAGGGTGGTATGCGCATATTTGTATGTAGGTTTTAGTGTGTGACGAACAAGACAGCATACAGTGCTGGTATATGACATGTGGTGGTTAAACAGTGTGGGTGGTTTGTTCAGTCTGCAATGTTGAAGCCAGTGAGGCCTGCTAAAGCTACCTGGGCTGTGAACACTTTCAATGCATTTATCACAAGACTGTGCGATATTATTACATTACTGTACACCTTACATCCTTTGTATAATTGATATTCCCACTATGAAAGGTGAAATGTATATCTGCCTACATATATATGTATATGTACACCAATGAATGTGTATATGTATATATATACACACACACACATATATATATATATATATATATATATATAGAGAGAGAGACAGAGAGACAGAGAGAGAGAGTCATATATACTCATACACACCTACATCTACTTGTTGCAATAGATTCTCTGTACTGTTGACTGACTGTGATGGTCAATGTGTTTGTGAATACGTCAAATATATATATTTGTGGGATAGCTTATGGGTCCTTGCTTTGATCCCAGCAAAAACTGTGTATTCTGTTGCTAGGCAGAAAAAGTGCTATGGCATACAGTGTGATTAAGTC
The DNA here is from genome assembly GCF_019279795.1 of Protopterus annectens. Classification (NCBI taxonomy): domain Eukaryota; kingdom Metazoa; phylum Chordata; order Ceratodontiformes; family Protopteridae; genus Protopterus; species Protopterus annectens. The sequence continues at coordinate 399,939,613 of NC_056725.1, forward strand.
CCTAGGTTTTAACTGGGGTGTGTCATTGGAAGCTAAAGCACTACATCTATGATTATTGATTGGTACTGATGCTGAATCCAAATCCTGTGTGTACTGTAGCACTACTTGAAACTTTGGGCCTGTACAGCAAAGTATGGTGTATGTCCACATTGCTTGCATCCACTGTTTTGTGTCGTCCCTGTATTCATCACAGATTATATTCCCCAAGATTAATGTTTTGTAAGTACTGACACACAGTACTGTAGAGTACACACGTAAAGCTTATCTGTATTGCCATACATTTGTGTCCTGTAATTATGTCTGATGTGTGTGTGGGTATGTCTGTAACATGTCCTCTGTCATATGTGTTATAAAACATATAACTGCGTCTCTAGCAACATTTATAGCGGACTACAGCAGTATGCGACTTATATTCCCAATTGTGCACATATTTTGGCCACAGGTTTGCCATTAACAAGTTGTGTGGTATAATAGTAATACATTTACTGGACCTTACACTCATTGTGATGGATGACATATTTCTTTACACATCAGCTCAATGTATATCTGCTGTGGCTAGGTGGCGCATTGTGTTGCATACAGTGTGCCAGGTACTCTTGTATAGTCTTATATAGTGATTTTATTTTGTTGCTGTGCAGAACATGGTTCATTAGATAGAGTGAGCCAGGCACTTTCAAGTAGTTGTGGGGTGAGGAGTGATAAGTGGTAGTTAAAGTGTTTTACTCTCAGTTAGCTAATAGGTTGCTATATACGGCAGTTCGGTGATATCTGTACTGAATAATGTTAAATGTGCCATACGACTTGCTCAGACATATTTTTTCTTTATGTCTTCCAGGGATCATGGCACATCACAGAAATCCCAGCTATAATAGTGCTGAAGATGAGATCATTACTAGCTATATGATTCAGCACTACAGTCTAATGTTCTCACGAACCAGCCAGAACGAGCAGGAGCATACTGCAATGTGGCAAGATGTTGTCCGGAGGGTCAATGAGGTAGGCCTGCATAACCAGACATATGAGCAGGTATGCCACCACTGCAGTGATCTACTCAGACATGTCCGTCAGTGTGCTTCTGATGTGCGGAGACAACAGCTTGCAACAGGAGGTGGTGTTAATATCCATCCCCCCTCACCAGAGTGGAGGAGCTGCTCCTGAGCCTCATGGCACCTGCCCAACAACAACAGCAGCAGACATACACCATGATGGAGGTTGGTGCCACCCAGCAACCACACATGGAGCATGCAGGTAACATGGCATATCTGTAGACTACTGTTATCTGTATTGGTAGATCATGCATATGTGAGATGTGGAGTGTGTAGTTAGAAGATGTGGAGCCTGTTGTTGTGCAATACCGATCATTTGGAACATAGTCTGTAGGCCTGTGAATATAAACTGTTGTTCTACTGTTAGATTGCAAACACACAGTAGCAATGCCACAGTTGTGGCCACTGACAAACTGTTTCATCTCTATGTAGGTCCCTCTGGGGTGACATCATAGGCAGCGGACAAATGCTGGTGAGTGTGTTCTACATTTATTATTGCAAATAAAACATGCATGTCATAGTTAAGGTGTAGGCCATCTACACATGTAACACACCTACCCATAATGCATGCTGTGCATGTTTGGTGTAAGACCACGCGCATCCCACTAATGTGATTAGCTGCCTCAAACACATGCAATACCCAGGTCATCTCAAACAAATGTGGCTACACTGTAGTGACCATTGGATAGGCAAAGTTGATACTCAACATGCACATAACATTCACAACTATGTCATACACAGAGCATTTTAACATGCTACACATAAAGGATTCACAAACCCTCTGTAAAGACACACTCCAGTATCCAAACTCTCATCCACACATTACACATAATATGCCTGAGGGGTAGAGGCCTAGCATGGGGCATTTAAACCCTCTGTAACACACTACACATTCATGTCAGGGAATGCTCCTTATTGGCCTCCTTACAAACCCATGTAACAACTGGTTGTGAAATGGTGAATGTAGCCAAGGTAGTACAGTTCCAGTACAGCATGATTAGTGCTGTTTTGGGAAACATTTGTAGCCTTAAGTGACCACATGATGCTTCATGATGATGGCCTATGGTACTATACCCCATTCAGTTATTGTAACTACAGTACTACACATAGCTTTCATTGCTATACACCTCAATGTTGTGTGTGTACAAACATATGCACCTCTAAGCAATATGCATACCAATCACCATTTGCACAACTGGCACATATATGTTTTGTGATGCTATTGGGTGGCTAGGTCATAAGACACACTTTGGGTATGTGTGATGTTTAAATATGCAGTTGTGTTTTAGCATGCCATGTCATGGATGACACTGGCATGTCCACAATATGATCTACACTCACCATAACTACTGTACATTGGGTATGTGGACGAATGGTATTCCATCAATTATACATGTACCACTGATGATGTTGTGTGAATACTCATCATGCATGTGCTAAAACTGTGCCCACAATTATTTGCTAAAGACACAGAGGCTGTAATCAGCATTGGATACCTACCTGACACACAGATACACATCCAGCCATGGTATGTAGACCTGTGAGTTATGGTGCACAGTACATTACAGAGTTTTGAATACTTGCACAGCAATGTTGTGTCCATGTATGCATTGTGTTCCAGAGGGAGACCAATCACCTAATAACAAAACACATGCATCAAAGCCATGTATAGTGTTAGTAACAAGGACTGTCTACACTTGCACTGCATGCTGTTGAGCAACACATGTCTTGCATGCTGACATGTGTGATATGACTGTTTTGCTTGTAATACTGTACCCCACCATCACCTGCTGTTGTGTATGTTCTGAGATTGCTGGTGGTGTGTGTGTGTGTGTGTGTGTGTGTGTGTGTGTGTGTGTGTGTGTGTGTGTGTGTGTGTGTGTGTGTGTGTCTGCTTTAGGGAGGAGTGTATTTGTGTGTGTACATGTGTGCATGTGTGCACGTGTGCATGTGTACATGTGTGCATGTGCATGTGTGCATGTGTGCATGTGCACATGTGCATGTGTGCATGTGCATGTGAACATGTGTGCATGTGTTCATGTGCGCATGTGTGTATGTGTGCATGTGCACATGTGTGCATGTGGTCTGACATCATGTTCAGGTCTTAAAGTGTGTTTCCTGTTTTCCTCTCACAGGTGCTGAGGTGGGGCTGGTTCAGTACAGCAGGCAACCTGATGTCACTGAGACAGACAGTGATCATGAGGATAGGTGTGTTGAGGCATAGGCAGGTTTGTCAGAGTCTATTGTTGGGCCACCAATTGACAGTACACAAGTCTCCACCCCATCTATGCACACAGTCATACTGCCTGTACATCCATCATCACCATTGCCCTTAGCTCAGGGACAGTGTATGGTTGGCACTGGTCAAGACAGTGTGGTATCTATGGCACATGTATCAGGACACAGCAGCCATAGCCAGATGTCTGGAACAGTACCACATAGGCAGATGCTCAGGGGTTCCCATCAGAGCACTGCTAGTCATCATGTCCCTGGCAGACGTGGCACAACTCCTTCAACCACACACATGTTCCAGGCTGTCGTGGAGGCACAGACTTGATTGGAGCGGTACACCAGACAGGGACTAAGGGCACAGAGGGCTCATAACAGCTCTGTAAATGACAGTATCCATGACCTAGCAGGTGCCATATGTAATTACACTGACGTCATTGATAGACATTGGGGTGAGACATTGGATGTCCTACACAATGTCATGTCCATGTGTCAGGACAGTGCAGGACAGTTGAGACGTCGACATGGATGTATGCCAGCAGCTGGAGGTCGCTGTGGATGTCCAGCAAGTCACAGCCACTCCTGTAGTGCCAGTACCAGTCCCAGCAATGTTTGGGGGGGCTGTCCATAGACCGTACTAGAAGACCACGTGCACGTGGCTCTGGCAAGTCCCAGCAGGGACCTGGATCCAGCGGACATATGTCAACCTCTGAGGATAGTGCTCAGTCTGGATTAGTACCTGATACTGTCTGTAGCACCCCTGCCAGGCACAGGTTCCATATCCGTGGCCAGAGATGGTGATCTGTAAAGCCTGCCAGGTACAGTCTGTAGCTTTCCCACAAATCCCCATGTATGGCAGCCACATGGTGGAACTGTGTACATGCAGACACACACACATAATCCAGAAACCTAGGGCAAACACATACCCGCACGCATTACATCAACATTGGCCCATAACAGTACTCATGGACCTCACACACACACTCACACACACATGTTGATTGTATGGCTCAGTGCAGGCCTCTGGCAAACCAACAACACACCCTGTGCATATGATGAAACCTGTGCCACCTCCTGTCATCTGTAACATTGATGCAGGAACAGGCTAATATGGTGCTGATGCACAGGGTTACTTTGATAAAGTTTAGCAATGGTTGAATGTGTAGCATGTTGTCAGCAGTAAAGTGTAATGATATCCTTGAAGGTGTAGCTGAGCAGTCATGATGAATTAAAGCTGTAATTATCAATGTTGTATTGTTTCCACCAGTGTTTATTACAATTGTGTTTTGTTTGCCCATGTGCCACTTGGCTGATGTGTGTAGTTGTGTCAGCATGTGTTATACAGTGGACAGTAAGTGTGGGGTGTGTGCAGCACAGGTTTGCAGGTGTACATTTGTGAACATGGTGGAGGTGAACTGTCTGCATGTATGTGCATATTGGACACACGGGCAGGGTGACATGTCCTGTATTGGCCAGTGTTAACAATCCATAGTTTCTATTGGTGGCCAGTATGCATTGTACTACACATGTTTTGGAACTTGAGTACGCATGTGTGTGCATGACACGGGTTGACACTGTGCTGTGGGTGATACTGCTGTTCCTATCTGTCATTGGTTTGCATTACTAAGGTTAACAGTGTTCCAGCTGCATAATCCTGTATTAATGCACACTGTTCACCTACAGGGTTGCATGGACTGTGCTATCACAAACACAAGAAATTCTCAAGTATACAGTAAAAGTGCATTAGTCTCATGGACCCCTGCCATAAACTAAATATATATTAGAAGGTGTGATGTTATACCAAAAAAGAGTTACATACCAAGAAGGGATAACCTCTCTGGTCAGTATCATTTGGAAAATTCAATCCCTCAATAAACAAGCTTCAAAATACAAAATGGCAATGATTCCAAAGACAACACTAAAGCTGTCTTTACTGTTGTTCATAATCTACAGGGGAAATCTCAGATTGGGATACAGTTAATGTAAATGGTCACAAAGTACACGTATCTGACTGACATTACCAATTCCTTGTCAGAGAGTTTGAATGCAGATTTCACAACCCTGTCGCTATACAAGAGCCACATTTCCAGACCTGCAGAACGTAATACCTGATGATTCACAGACACTCTAGTTAAAACATCTCTTTAACAAGGTCCACACCACAGTGACAAGGGTACTGGACAGTGTCCCTGGCTGTGTCATACACAATCTGACATATGAAGTCACCACTCACCTAAATGCTCTGTCCAGATGGAGCCTCTGTACAGGTTACATACATGTGGAATGACATATGGTAATGGTGTTCACAGTCCACAAGGGTTGAGTTACAACGTCTTCTTCTCCTTTTGGTTGCTCCTATTAGGGGTCGCCACAGTACATCATCTGTTTCCATGTCTTCCTGCCCTCTGCATCTTGCTCTGTCACACCATCCACCTGCATGTCCTCTCTCACCACAGCCATAAACCTCACCTTAGGCATTCCTCTTTTCCTGTTACCTGGTGGCTTCATCCTTAGCATATATTTCGCAATATACTCTGCATCCCTCCTCAGCACATGTACAAACCAACTTAATCCTGTCTATCTGGCATGTTCTACTAACCTTCAAACCTGGCCTGACCCTCTAATATACTTATTCTTAAACCTGTCCACCCTTGTCATACCCAGTGCAAATGTTAACATAAATTGATTAAGGGTAGAACTATAACAGGTCCTGGAAACTCTTACCCTATAAGCCAGACCAATGTTATCTGGAAGGCTATGGAGCACAGCATTATGGAACTCATTAACAGAGACATTGTGAACCTGCAAACACTGCACCATACCCACTTAGGTTCTCTAAAGGCCAGATCATGGCTCCTACACCTAGTAGACTTCAGGCCAGTCAACAAGGCTATAGGTGAGGGAGGGGAGGTCAACACAGCCAAGCTATAGCTCACCAGCAAATCATACCCATCCCACATACTGGTATTAGACATAACCTCAACAGACTGACCATAAACGATTGTCAGATGATGGCTTGACAACTGACGCACAGTTGTAGGACACACAGTAACATTTGCAGCCTCCATGTACTATTCTATGCCAGTAACAAGTGGTATTCACCTGCACTCAGTCCTGGGACCACTCCTGTTTGGCATATAGCTTTCTTAGGTACAAGCAAACACAGTAGGGATATGTTTGCCCACATTTGATGAAAATGCATATGGTGAGCTATATTTTATTCTCCAGATGACACACACATCCTCCAAAAGGGTATCATACAGATAGATACCTGGTGTCAAACTCATGCTGTAAAGCTATAAGCCTAAGGAAGCATAGTTATCCACTTTTAGAAAACAAAGTATCCCCAGAGTACCACATAGATAGTAGTCCCCAAAATGTGGAACAGGTACTAATGTATACATAGAGCCATGTGTTAAGTCATACAATACAGACATTACTTGCTGACAGTTTGCACAAAGGTTATTTTCACATTTGCTAACCTCAGTAGGCTTATCATACTAGGTGTATTATGAGTGTATTGTATGCCTAGGTCATGACCATATCATATATGGGTTGATGCACCACATGCTGGCACACACAGGGTCAAACCTTGAGAAGCATCTTACCTTCACCACCATGATACTGCAATATAACAGAAAGATGATAAACATCAACAATTGGCTGAGCTTCTGGTGTCATTCCATGGGGATCCAGTCTCTGTCTGCCTGTGATGACATGATAGACTAGCCTTGTTGCTTCATTACAGATGGCTTGCACCTGTTGTCCCTATGCTTCTGAATACTGGCCAAGGCTCGTGCTGTCCCCATATTACCTTTTTTACGCAAGGCTCAAAGGTTCATAGGTTCATAGGTAGGTACTAGTCTATCGGCCCTGGGGCCTATACAAGACCAGCCAAAAAGGTACCCTGGCTTTTGCCACCCAAGAAATTTATTTTCCTGTGCCACTGTTGTGCAGAGACACAGAAGTGATTCCCAGGGTGAATTTCCTATTTCCCATCCAATAATCAAGTTTTTCCTTGAAGAGTGCTAATGAGGAGCTTTGTTTCATATAGATATGTAGTTTATTCTGGAGTATGTAAAGTCTGTGGGACAGGAATCTATCCCTCTGGCATGTTCTGTTTATTGTGGTGACAAGGCTTAGGTCCCTAGAGCATGTAGGTTCATAGGTAGGTACTAGGCTATCTGCCCAATGGCATTTATAAGCCTAGCCAGAATGTGTTGGCTTTTGCCTCCCTTTTAAATTAGTTTCCTGGGCCTCTGTCTAGCAGGGCCACTGAAGTGATCCCAAGGGTAATTTTACAATTTCCCATCCACTCATCAAGATTCCTCTTGAAGAGAGTCTGCAAGGGGCTCTGCCCAACATCAACTGGGATTCTATTCCAGAGTGAGGGGAACTCTCTGGGACAGGAATGTATCCCTCCAGCACATCATGTTTATTGCTTTGCTGAGGTTTAATTCACTGGAGCGCGTGGCTCTAAGAGATTTGTTTTTCTTGAGGTGGAGCATGTCCATTAATTCTGAGTTGGATATGGCCTTATGCGTCAGGCATAGATCACATCTGAGCAAGCAGAAAGTAACCGAGTAGAGCTGGAGTTTCTTTAGTCGAGCTGCATAGGGTATCTCTTTGAGGCCCATGATCCTCTTGGTAAAGTACTTCTGTGGTGTTGCCAGCTGTTGCATGTGCCAATTAAGGTACATACCAAATGGAGCATTATACTCTATTATAGGCTTAATGAGTGATGAGTAGAGGGGCACAATGACCTCTCTTGATCTAGAGGTGAACCCTTTTGTGATTAGGTGGGCTACATAGAAGGAATAACTAACCACTTTGCCAATGTGATTATCAAAGGAGAGGTTACTATCTACCTGGGTCCCCAGGTCCCTAATTACATTTTCTGTACCTAGTGGATTACCACCTATGTGGTAATTTGTGGGCACTTTGTTTTTTCCAAAGAGGATGACTATGCATTTTTTGCCATTCAGCTTGAGGCCATGGTTTTGACACCAGGTATCTGTCTCTGTAAGACCTTTCTGGAGGATGTCTGTGTCAGCCAGAGCATTGCTTATGGCCCCCAGTTTACAGTCATCTGGGAACTTGGTCAGCCATAGTCCTCCCATGCTTGCCTGTACCTCAGAGATGTACATACTGAACAGGAGGGGTCCCAGGACCGAGACCTGTGAGATACCACTTGTGACTGGTTTAGAGTCGGACATGGCACCTGCAACTCTGACCATGTGTGTTCTATCTGTGAGTCAGTTGGCCACCCATGTCGTGACATAGAGGTTAATGTTCAAGCTGGTAAGCTTGTATATGATGCCAGAGTGGGGAATGATGTCAAAGGCCTTAGTGAGGTCCAAGTAGGCTGTGTGGACTACCTTCCCTTCATCTATGGCCTTGGTAACTGTTTCAAAGAAGTCAACTAGGTTTAGGAGGCAGGATCTGCCTTTAACAAAGCCAAATTGGGTAGGGTCCAGTATCTGGAGGTTCCCAATGTCTCTGTTTATGAGTTCCATGATAATTCGATCCATAGCTTTGCAGACCAGGCTGGTCAGGCTTATAGGGCAATAGTTCCCAGGTTCTGTTGCAGCACCACCTTTGTAGAGCGGGATGACTGTTGCTCTACGCCATTCTTTGGGTACATAGCCTGTGTTAAGGTTGAGTCTGAACAGTGAATGTAGGTGAGGGTTTAGTAACTTTTGGAGCTTGTGTAAGACGCAGCCTCCACTCATGGGATTTTACCCTCTTTTGCAACGGTTTCTTCCTTCAGTTGTGCAGTTTGTTTATGGCAGGGGACCACCAGATTGGCTTCCTTTTCTTGGAGGATAGCATCTTGGTTCTGTTTGGGATAGCACGATGCATACACTCATGTAAGTGCTTATAAAGTGCAATTGTGAAGGATTCAGTAGTCTTAACAGTATTGTCCATCTGCATGGGTGTCCTGAAGTTCAGCACTTCTGTCTTAAGAAGCATGAAGTTGGCTTTGGAGACATTTTTTAACATGGTTTCCTTAATGGGGGGTGGGTCCAGAATGTGGATATGTAGGGTAATTAGCTTATGGTCAGATGGGACCAATGAGCCGTTGACTTCAGATGTGGAACACCAGTCATTCAGGACAAACCAAACCCCATAACAAACACAAATAACCACAAAGTTAGCAAATGCTACTCATTGCCAGAAGTCTCAGCCTCCAATTGCACACACTCAAGGCACTTCTCAGTATGGACAATATTGATATCTGTGCAGTAACAGAAACCTAGCTCAAGGCTCCAGAGAGCACACCAGCATTACCAGGATACTACTCATTCCATACCTTCCAGCATCAGGACCTGGATCATAGCACATAGGGTAGGGATGTATCTATATTCATCAAGGATATCTACACCTCTCTCTACATGCTCTGTACAGGATATGTACCCATAGAATATTGCACAGCAACATTCTTCACACTCCACAGGGGTGGGGCCACAAAAACCCCTTGGCATTCATGCTCTATGAGCCTGATGAGTCTGCACTTTAAGGCAATGCCAATCAGAATGGAAGTCAACAATAAAGAGATTGTGAACCCTCACACAGTTGAGCACACCCAGTTTGGCTTCATCATATGCAGATCACACCTCCTGAACTGGGTGGATTTCTTTGAGACAGTTACCCAGGCTACAGATGATTGAAATGAGCTCAACACTGCCTACCTATACCTCATTACAGCCTTTGACACCATTCCTCAGTCAGGTATCATAGATGAACTCACCAACCTGGGCATGAATCCACACATCACAAGATGGATTGCAAACTGGCTCACAGATAGATTCCACAAACTAAGAGTTGCTGGCTACATGTCAGACTCTACACCGGTAACAACTGGTGGCCCCCAGAGTTCAGTCCTGGGGTCCCTCCTGTTTGGTATAGACTTCTCAAATATACATGTCAACACAGCAGGGTTGTGGTTGACAAAGTTTGCTGGGAACTGTAAAGTGTTTACCATAATAGATTCCCCGGATGACACAAATATTCTCCAGAAGGGACTCTATGAGACAGATGTGTGGTGTCAGAATCATGGCCTCAAGCTCAATGTGGAGGAATGCATAGTGATCCCCTTTGGTGAAAACAAAGTACACAGAAACTACCACATAGGTGTTACCCCCTTAAAACTGACAAGGTAATAAGGGATCTGGGGACACAAGTAGATAGTCATCTTTCCTTTGACAACCATATTGCCAAAGTGATTGGGAAATCCTGTTTGGTACACCTAATCAACAAAGGGTTTGCATCAGGATCCAAAGAGGTAGTAGTGGCCCTCTACTCTTAAGTCATTAGACCCATCATTGAGGACAATGCACCATTTTGGATGTACTCATCTACACATATCCAGCAGCTGTAGTGACCACAGAGGTACCTCACCAAGATTATTACTGGCCTCAAACAGTTGTGTTATGCAACACAACTGGTAAAACTAAATCTGTTTTTCGTTGTGTACCGCCAACTCAGAGGCACTCTCTGCCTAACATACAGAGCCATGTCCAACACATAACTGCTGAGCATGCTCCATCTACAGATAACAAAATTGAGTCGCCCTACACACTCCAGGGATATGAACCTCATCACAACAATGAAAACAGCATGCTGGTGGGATAGAGTACCATCCCAGGCACTTGCCTTACTGTGGAACAGAGTCCCAATGTACATCAGACAGAGCCCCTCTCTGACACTCTTCAATAGGAACCTTGATGAGTGGATGAGAAACAGAAAATTCATGCCAGGCATTACATCAGCAGCCCCACTAGAATGGGGCTTAGGGTACTAACTATTAGAACAAGGGCTTGGGATACTACCCAATGGGGTGGTGAAAGCTGCATAACTTGCCTAGGCTAACATATGCCTTATTGAAGATAGGTTCATAGGTATGTAGTAGACTATGTGACAGGTACATGTCTACAGATAGTAGATATGTACTTCATTGTACCATCATGTTGTGCAGCAGTCACATGGACCACATACACTGTAACGCTTACATATACTGGTGGCTGTTATGTACACTGGGTGAGATGTGCACCTCATGTCTTTTGTGCCATTGGGATGTGTGCTGGGTGGGACAATCCTGGATGGCTCCCTGTCATGGTCACCCTCTTACACACATCTCTGTCCATCCATCTTTAGTATGGCCAGAGTGTGCAGCTATCACCACCCATGGAGTTAGTTCCCTAGGCCTCTGTGTAGTAGAGCTGATGAAGTGATCCACAGTGTGACAGTTCAGCTTCACATGCACTCATCAAGGCTCCTCTGGAAGAGTGTCTGTGAGGGACTCAGCTTAATGTAGGTTGGGAGGGAGTCTGTTCCAAAGAAAGGGAAGTCTGTGAGTTATTAATGTATCCCTCCAACATGTTCTATTTATTTGTTGTGATGATGATATCCCTAGAGCATGTAGTACAGTGAGTTTGGGGTTACTTCAGATAGCACATGTACATCCATTCTGCATTGGACATGGACCTGTCTGTTGGGCAGAGATCACGTGAGTAGACAGTATGCAACAGAGTACAGATTGAGTTAAATTCAGTTTGTTGCATGGGGCAACTGTTTGAGGCCAGTAATGCTCTTGTTGTGGTACGTCAGTGGCCTTTCCAGCTGCTGAAGGTGCCTAGTCAGATTCATCACAAGTGTGTTGTGGTACTCTATGATGAGTCTGATGACTGATGAGTAGAGGGAACCTCCTTTGACTTACATGCAAAGACCTTGGCAGTTTGTGGGAACATATAGCATAATTTTCTAACCACTTTGTGAATGTGTTTCTGCAACTAGTGATGACTATCCACATGTTTTCATACATCCCTTATTATTACCTCCATATTTAGGGTGTTGGCACCTATGTGGTATTGGTATGACTGTAGCTGGAGCCCATAAGTTTTACACCACATCTGTCTGACTGAGACCCTTTTTAAGGATGTCTCTGTTGTCCCAAACATCAATTATGACAACCTTTTTGCAGTCATCCACAAACCTTGCTAAACATAGCCCTCATGTTTGACTGTATTTCTGAAAAGTATACACCAGACAGGAGGGTTCCCAGGACTGAGCCATGGGGGACAGCAGTTGTTACCAGCTTGAACAGGAGACCACAATTCTTACCTTGTGGGATCTATCTGTGCCCCAGTTGGCAATCCATCAGATGACATATGTGTTTATGCACAGGTTGTTGATTTTGTGGATACAACATGTGTGTGGGATGTTGGAAAAGGGCTTTTCAAGGTCTGTGTAGGCCATGTGTAGCTCATTTCATTGATGCATGTCCTGGGTGACTGCCTTGAAAACTGTCTAGCAGGTTTAGGAACAATGATCTGTCCCTGACCAAACAAAAATGGGTAGGGTTGGGTGTTTGTAGGCTCTCAATAGCTCTGTTTATGAGTTCCAAAATGATGGACTCCATGACCTTGCACAACAGGCTTATTAGGCTTATAAGACAATAGTACCCATGGTCTGTTGTGCACCAACACTCGTGGAGTGTGCCAAATGTTGCTGTAATCCATTCAACAGTTTCATATCCTGTACAGACGGTGAGTCTCAACAGACTGTTCAGGTGCAGGGTCTGTTTGTTTTGGAGTTCACATATGACACAGCCAGGGAAACCATGTTATCCCATACATGCCATGTTTTTAGGTTTGGAAAGAGCTGTTTAACCATTGTATATGTGATTTCTGGGTTTTCACAATCTCCAGGTATGATAATGGGCCCTTTTGTCAGTGAGAGGGGGGTAAATATGTATGAACCTGTTTGACAAGATGTTGGCAATGTCAGTCATGTACATGTATTCATTTACAGTTTGCACTGACTCAGAACATATATGAGTTTACATTGATATTTATGACATAGCGAAAGACAGCTTCATGGATCTCTATGGACTCTTTGACCATGGCTTGGATAATGTTAGGAGTGCGCATTGTTTCTTGATGATACTGATCGGAGTATTATTGATCTTCTTTGGTTTTTCACTTTCTTTGAACAACTTAAGTACTTTTATTTTCCTACTAGCAGACCAGACTACTTAAGGAACAGTAAAGCAGGTGTGAGCGTGTTTACCTGACTTTGCTCAACTTTGCCCGACCTTGCCCGACTTTGCCCAACATTGCCCAGCATTGCTCAACATTGCCCAATGTTGCGCTGGTTAGTATGGTGAGCAGCTACATGCAATTGTATTTAAATATGCTCAATATGGTAAAATGTGCATAGCAGTGCTTTATATTGCTTAAAATAGGGCACTCATGCCTCAGGTGGTGCTGCAGGGCTGCCTATGTCAGATGCACATAGTACACTCCCTATACATATTTGAAAACAGGTAGTGTCAAGTTAGGCATCCCTTTTACTGTATGCACGAGTCAGAGAGAGGTGTCTTTTCCGGGGTTCCTACTGAGTCAGCGTATGTGCTATGCGTTGCCTCTTTGCCAAGGCCAGGGCATACTGGGCACGCCTCTTTCTGCCTACTGGGGCAGGCTCAGGTTCCTCCTCTGAGTCATGCTGTGCCTGTGCAGGCCTTAGCAATGGTGGGGGCTGTTTGGCCCTGCCCCATGCTGTTCCTGCTGCAGCTGTTTTCGCAGGATCATATTGTGTAGCATGGCACATACCATGACAATTTGGGTACATGTAGTTGGTGAGTACTGCAGGGCTCCACCAGATGTGTCCAGGCATCAGAACCGTGACTTGAGCATCCCAAACACATGCTCAGTAATGTTTCTTGTTTGTGCATGTGCCTCATTATGGAGTTCTTGTTCGGGTGTGTGTGCATTTCTGATGGGTGCCATCAGCCACGACTCCAGTGTGTATCCAGCATCCCCCACTAGGTGACCGTCAGGAATGACCCACTGAAAAATCTCTGGTACAGCTGCGTCAGATGCCAGATGTTGGAATCATGATAGCTTCCAGGACAGCCAGCACACACATTCATTATTATGCCCTGGGCATCGCACACAACCTGACAGTTGATGGAGGGGAAGCCCTTGCAGTTGATGTAGACCCTACCCGGCTCACCGGGTGGTGCTTTGATGTGTATGTGCGTGCAGTATATTGCACCCACTATGTCAGGGTATTCTGCTATTTGGTGGAAAAGACGCATATTGCTGGCCAATGCCTCACAGGAATTGGGGAAATATACGTGCTCACTGACACATGCTGACATGGCATCCAGGAACTGGTGCAGTACCCTGGATGCTGATGCCTGTGAAATCTCCATCATATCACCAGTTGGTCTCTGGAAGGTACCTGTAGCTAGTATTCTTAGGCCAACACATACCTTGGTATCCACTGGGATGGGTTCCGCTCTGTTGGTTATGTGTGTGAGGAGTGGCCGGCACAGCTCAACAATTTGCTGCAGGAGGTCTCTGTCCACCGTATAATGCTCCACTATCTCCAGCTCATTAGCCCCTGGTAGGTTACACTGGGTCTGTACACTCTTCTCTGTCTCCTCACTGTGGGTTGCTCAGCAGCATTCACAACATCACCACCCTCAGCACATTGCACATGTTGGTTTATGATAGCAAGAGCAGCCCCTAACATTTTGTCTGACTTTAAAGTTTTTAAGCTTTCCCTTTTTGTATACTGCAGTGTTGCAGAGTTCTTGGGAAAAAACAGGGAAGAATGCTGTTTGCAGAGTTTAAAGTGCTGGGCTGGGCTAGTCTGCTGCCTGTGTAATTGGATGATTCTGATATATTTCACCTGGCAGATCTGCTAGTTCTCCTTGGTTAACTTCCTACTACTTCTTTTCCTTCCTTTTTCCTTTCTGTTTCCGCCTGGGGCAGCGCAAACAAGTGCAAACACGAGCACACACGCTGTGTGCCCATTTGCAAGAAATTTCAGATATTTTCACGGCGTACACTTTTGGTTTCTGGTTTTCAAAAAGAACAAGTGTAGACATGCCTCTTGCAATCCTGAGCAACTCAGGGCAAACACAGGACACTGTGCTCCAATAACCATACAGCCTTTTCGACATACCCCCTCATGATGTCACCTATCTTCTACTCTACTACTCACCTACTCCTACACTTACACTCTTGGGACATGGCTCACATTCTGGTGAAAATTGGGATTCACTATCCTTATCCTCATTTGCATAGGATTGCCTACTAATGCTTGGTTACATCTCTCACACTGAGCTTCCCCCCCTTAGCAACCAGTACTCAGTGGCCATGTTGTCTTCAGCCTGCCATTCACCTGCATGGCAGGATAAGATTTTTAGTGAAAATGCCTATTTTTGGCTATTTTGAAATTATTTAATTGTTTTTTTAAGCGCCGCACGTTTGCACGGCGCTGCACTATACTTAAACATTGGAGTTTGGGGAAATAAAAATTAGATTTTAATAATTTTAAACATTTAATAATGCCAATGGCCTTATATATGGCCATTGGCATGCTTCCTCAACTGGATGCATCCTTTATTTGGATCTGTCATAGCTCCGTTTAGCAATTTGCAGAATGGTACTCCGTTACCAGTGGAGTACATTTCTGCAAATAACACTACTCTTCCACGGACAGGTTAGTGTTTCCTGGATTGCAAATTTACCTCATTTGCATAGCTTTCAGCAGCAAATGACATAATTTGCATACCATGATGCTGTCCATGCAAGAGTAGCTTTAGAAACTCTCATGCACACCCCTGTCGGCTGTTACTGGATCGCTCAGCAGACATATTGGCTGTCTGACGTCTTACTCTACTCTACAACTCCGTGCAAGCTTTCATAAATCCGGCCCAATGTCTTTAATTTTTGTGATAATTATTATTTACAGAAGATTGGCGTAGATATGGGCAATGCTTGTGCCAATAGCTACACTAATCTGGCATTAGTGCAATGGGAGAATACTTTCCAACTACAAGGGCATGAACATAGTAAGCATGTGATATGGTATACACATTTGGTTGATGGCCTTTTTATTTTATGAGGGAAAACAGAAAAGGAACTGGTTGAATTTATTGATTATTTACATACAACTACATTTTTAAAGTTTACCTATAAATATTCATATAATAATATTGAAATTTTAGACGTTATGTTTAAAAAAATCAAAGATGAATAGTATAGGGAAATGTTTATACAGAAAACCAACAAGAAAGAACTGTCTATTACACAAAAATAGCATGCATCCCAGGCATGTGAGTAGAAATGTCCTTAAGGGACAGATGCTAAGGAATATGAGACAACATAATTTTGATAATGACCTTATGCAAACAACTGAAATGCTGAAAGATGATTTTTTTAGCAGAGGCTATTCTAAATCAGAAGTGGATGCTAGTGCAAATCATGCACTAAGTGAAAGAAGTATAAAAGGCCGACCCTACTTCTCTGAACATGTAGTAGATCAACAGTTAGGGGGCAGAAATGATAATGAAGTTAAACTGCATTTTCCTATTTCTTTTACTAGTGATATAAATGTATTTTGTAGCATTTTTAAGAAGAACTGGAATATCCTAACTGCAATAAAAGAATTAGATGGAGTAATAGACCCTATACCACATTTTTCTTTTATTAATAAGAAATCCTTAAAAAGGCAGCTATGCTATAAATCATCATGTACTAGACATGAAATCCTTTCACAGAGAAAAGGGACATATTCATGTAGGAGATGCACAGCCTGTAGATATATTTTTTCATGTACTACCTTTGTTCATCCTGAGAAAAAAAAATTAAATAGATGTAAGTTTCTATGCAGGTTGTAGAACTAAAAACGTTGTATATTTTAGTTTTTGTCAAATATGTAAAGTTTATTATATAGGTAAAGCAAATAAGATGTTGAAAGAACGTGTATTAGAACATATGAGAGATATTGTAACTGTTAAAGAAACTAATGCCCTTGCTAAATATGTTGAGAAGGAAGGTATACATCATGTTTTTACATTTTTTGTGTTAGAAGTTATTAATGAAGGACCAAGAAGGGGAGATTTGATTAATAGAACAGAAGCACTAGAACAAAAATGGATAATTAAACTGAATGCAGATAAACCCCCAGGCATTAATGATGCAGTGTCCCTCAAACCCTTCCTCAAAGCAGGGGCATTGAAGCATTGAAAGCTTTTTAAACACTTTTGTTTTATTTATACTATATTGACATGCCCTTAGTTTTACAAGATATACTAATTGCTTTTAATGTGTTAATGATCAATGTTCTTTTTGTATACAATGTACTGCAGTTGTGTGATTTTGTAACAGTCTGAAGAAACGATCTGGGCAGATTGTGGAAGTGATCACTTTTGTTATTTTATTTATTAAAGTGTTACACTCTTGTCGTGGAACTCTGCAACTTCTTTTTTTCTGGTATTTATGCTGGTGTTGTTGCTTGCTCTTATTCAGTACTCACTCTATTTTTGTTGTTCCTCTCACCAGACACTGCTGATGTTATAATTTATAAAGCATTGTCCAGCACTCTATGTCAGATTTGTTTTGAGTTGCTTGTGTTAAATATGGAGGTCTCTAGTTAATGTAGTTAGATATGTATGGGGTTCTGTTCTCACTGCAGAAAACTGGTGTATGTGTGCTTGTGCACTTGCTTGACTTTAGGAAGAGCATTTTACACCAGCATATCAGACACTGCTAATACCATCTTCCTCTCACCAGACACTGCTGATGTCATCACTTATGAAGTGTTGTCCAACACTCTCCAAGTCAGACTTGTCATGTTGTGCTTGTGTTAAATATGGAGGTCCCTAGTTGCAGTAGTTAGATAGGTAAGGGTTCTGTTCTCACTGCAGTTAACTGGAGAGTATGTGTCTGTGTGCCTGTGCCTTGCTTGACATTAGATAGAACATTTTACAGTAGCATGTCGGACTGCTATTTCCATCTTCCTGACAACAGACTATGCTGATGTCATCAGCTATAGCTGTCTCTCAGGCTTGTTCTGTTAATGCCACAGACTACATTAAGATCCCTAGACTGAGTGACTCTTGAGCCATAAGATTTGCAGATGTGAAGCATTTCCAGCAGGGCAGGGACAGAGACTGACTTGTAGGCCAGGTACAAGTCACCTCATCCTATACAATATAGAGTACAGTGACAGGGCTTCCTGTCTATCTACGTATGTCATGGCATGATTTGTAGGCCCTGTATTTTCTTGTTGAGAAACCCCTGTGTTCTCTCCAGCTGCTGCAGGTGTCTGGTGAAGTACATGCAAAAGGAAGCATTGTACTGAATTAGTGTTCTGATGGGGTTTGAGTAAAGTGGTGTTATAACATTCTCAGCTGGATTTGATGGCCTGACTTATGAGGCGCATAATGTAGAAGGCTTTCTTTACAACTGTGAAACTTGGTGGTCGAAGTTCATATTGCTATTTACTTGTGTTCCCAGGACTTCCACCACTGGGTTTGACCTTGGCAGGGTGTTGTCAATGCTGTAATTAGCAGATAGTCCACCTTGCAGAAGGCAAATATAATGATATATTTTTGCATCTCTTTGTAGACCATGTGGCTTTTGCACCAATCATTTGTCTGTGTTAGCCCCTTCTGTAATATGTAAACATTATTGGTGGACTCACTTGCATCCACTATGTAATCATCAGCAAACTTTGTAAACCAAAGGCCATATACTTTAGCCTGGACTTCAAAGAAATAGATTCCAAACAGTAAAGGGCCCAGCACAGATCCCTGTGGTACATCACTAGTGATGGCTGTACTGGTAGAGGATTTTCACCAAATCTCACTGTATGTGTTCTGTCCTAGAGCCAATTGGCTAACCATCTATCACTGTAAGGGTTAATCCCCAGCTGGGAGAGTTTCTCAATGATACCTAAGTGTAGGATTGTGTCAAAACCCTTGGGTAGATCAACATAGGTGGTATGCACTGTCTTACCTTCATCCGGTCATTTGATGACTTTGTTGAAGAAGTCAACTATATTTAATAAGCATCATTTACCCTTAATGAAGCAAAATTGGGCTGGGTCTATGGTTTAAAGGTCAACTATGCCCTTGTTAATAAAGTCCATGATGATTCTTTTCATGGCCTTGCAGATGAGACTGGTTAGACATATAGGTCCATATTTTTCCAGGGTTGTTTGAAGGCCCACCTTTGTGCAAAGAGATTGCTGTTGGTATTTTCTACTCCAATGAAACAAAGCCAGGTCTCAGGTTATGGTGACCAAGGATTGTAATTTGGTCTGCTTAGTCCTGTTGTAGATTGCTTAGTAAGTGATGCACACAGTACATATATAGCTGTTTGACAACATTGCTGGCATGGATTACACTCATGACAGTGTCGATTGTGCCATATATATGCCATGCACACCTGCCAACTAGTCTCTAGTGATTATAATGTCACATAGAGGTACAGCAGTGTCCCTCCTAGCACCTCCAGCAGATGTTACAGTATCAGGACAGTGTGCATGATTATCCTTCTAGATTGCTGATATCTCTTATTAGTTGTACAAGTGTGTTAGTGTAGAAACATTTACAATCATGCACAATCACATATGTTATGTCAGAGACATGGGATTCCAGGTGGTATTATTCTGATATTGTCCATGATTCTGCGTGCTTCAGTTTACTGTTGTCCATGAGCCTGTAACCATGTCTCCCACTTGGTGGAGACCTCTGCTGACATCACAGTCATATTCAGCCAAGTCATTTTGCACAGCTTCACAATATGCAGCTAAGCCCTATTGTAGATAACATATCTGATAGATGTCCTCTCCATTGTACATGTCATGATATTCTTATCATAAAGACATACTTCTTCATTGTTGTCAGTGTGTGTGACAGTTACATAATATACATTTACACTATGCAGTCTGTACTGTATCATGTCAACATGTTATAGTGTTCCTGCTACAACTATTTTCATTTAAATGTCCTCCACTGCTGTACATTAAGATGTTTCATCTGTCCACTTTCCTTGTGTTCATTCCTGCAATTCATCTGTTTGCCCCTGTTCAATACACACACTTTTAAATGACAGTCCATGTACCACTACAGAGTATTTGCACTACTTTTGTACAGGATGCCTAAAATGAAATTACACAATAGTCTGCACTGTATACACTGTCCTGTAATGTGTTTGGACCATATACATTGCTATATTATTAACCATGATAAGCACTGTGTCATTCCGCACAAATTCCCACAACTAGTTTGCCCATAGATAAACAGGTCTACATGTTTGCTGCTATCTATGCTGCTTTCCAGAGTTTCCTAGCTGGCAACACTGTTGCATGAATGAATATGTAATTAGCGTTGCTGAGCACAGCTCAAACACTTAAACTCCTTGTAGGCTTTGCACAAAGCTTACATGAAGTTTATTGAATCTCCAGGAAATATTTTAAATTATTACTAAAGCAACACCTAAATAATAATAACAATAATAATAATAATAATTGGTTTTGCTCCTGCACCTGCCCTGGTTAGCAATATGAAGTCGCATCTGCTACCTTTCCATCATGGTGTGCTTTCCTTCTTTCCTGTTACTCTCCTCCAACTGAGTGGAGAGTAGAAGAGGTGGGAGGATTGCCAATAAGTGGAAAGAAGTAAGTTTTCTCAAGAAAATTTCTTCAATTTCCATCTTACACAATTTTGTGTAACAAAATCAATCAGTTCTTCTACTCTACATTAACATTTCCTTTCTAAAATATCTGTCTATTCCAACTTTTCTCTGCCCTACTTAACCATTGTTCATATCCTTATATATATATATATATTTATTATTATTAGATATTGTACCTTGTTTTTACAAGTTTTTTTCTCAGATTCTTTTATATATCCATACAGATAGATAGATAGATAGATAGATAGATAGATAGATAGATAGATATAGATATATGAACATTTAAAATTTCACCTTATTTGAACAAGTATTTTTTTCTTAAACTACTTATTTCTTCATGAATTGTATTTTATAATTGTGCTGACAGTTATCTCTCTCCACTGTTATACTTTTTTTATTTCTACTATCTATAAATCCTCTGTCAAACTTAAATGTGATTATGTTGTATATACTATGTAAACTATGTATTATTTCTTCAAATTTAAAATAAACATTGAGCTTTTCTCCTTGGGTTTACACTGAAAAGGGTTTCAGTCCAGTCTTGTTTTTCAGGTCAACAAAGATAAATAAATAAATGAATTAAAAAATAGACTGATTCAAAGAGTTTGCATATGTGAAATCCAGAAATTTCTGTGTACATGCTTGAGGATGTGTCGGTCTTCCACTTGATGGAAGGGAAGTTGAAGTTACCTAGGAGAATGTTGTTTGACTTAAAGCATAGAGACTCCATACTATTTATATAGGAGGCATAGGGAAAGGTTACGATAGAGGGGTTCTTATATTTAGCTATGGTATGACTAGGGGGTCTGTTAATAGTAATATGGACATGGAAGAGTTCCAGGTCATTATCTTATCTAACAAGTGTGGATATGAACATTTTTTAAAAATATGGATACATGGACCCCTTTACTGTCTTCATCTAGGGTGGTTGATCTGAACATGTGGTAAATGTTGAAACCCTGCACTGTTGGAGTATTTTCATTGGTCTTGAACCAGATTTCTGTAATGATGCATATATCAATGTGCTTCAGAGTAAGGATTGTCTGTTTAGAATGGAAACTTTTGCTAAGGCTCCTAGCATTGAATGGCTCTACTTTTATTCAGATTCTATTTTGTTATGCTGGAAGCTTTAGGTGACTGACATTGACTGAAAAAAGGCCTTATGAAGGTGGACAAGTATTTAAACAATATGAGAAGACCTTGGGAGGATAGGATCAGGCCATCTCTGGTGAAGCAGTTAGGACTGTCTACGATTTCATCCCAGACTGGTGTATATTGTCCACCTTTGAATAACACCAAAAGCTAACCCAATTGTTGACATTAATAATTTTTTATTTTTATTATGGCATTATTCTTGGTGATGGCAGAATGCATCTCAGGGCTAGGTCTATACCTGCCTTGACCCATATTCTGTTACCTCCATCATGTCTCTTCATACAGACCAGGGAGGTATGTCTCAGGTTATTTATATACACATGCACTAAAACTGTGTTATATGTGTATTTGTGGTGAAATGACTTGAGCGCATATGAGTGGTGTAGTGATTCCTAGCATCTGATAGGCAACAGACCATGGTATTCTCCTACCACATGAGTGCTGCATCGGTGTGTCTTATTATAGAGTCACCTATAACTGGGATATTGGATTACTTGGAAGTTTGCCTTATGGGCTTTTATCTTGAGACAACATGACTCTTTGATGTATTTTTCATTGTAGGTGCTGTTTGCTTTGTGTCTTTGTGAAGTCACTGGGTGTACTTGTTTATTATATTACATTTATGAGCCTTTGCAGCTTAGGTAGGTTACTTTTAAGAGCCTAAGTATATGTAGGTCTATGTGTTTAGTAAGAGTTGTATGTGATTGGTTTAATGTGGTGATATATGGTACTAACAAATTGCTTGTTGTTTATAGTGGTTATGTGTGAGAGCTTTGCCTCCATTAACATTAAATAACTACCCCTGGGATTCAATAAACTCCATGCAGGAATAGTGTTATTCCTGCACGGAATGGTTTGTGTCCGTGTAGCCATGAGCAGCCTTAGGTAAACTGATGCCCTAGGGAAAAAGGGCTCCATGGCACCCCCCCCAACACACCACTCAGTGCCCCCATCCTGGTCTACCTACACTAAATAAATACTGGAAAAGTGCCCCTGCTAGAGTGGCACCCTAGGCAGCCACCTAGTTGGCCTATGCCTAAGGCCGGCTATGTGTGTAGCACAGCAGCGCCTTGTATATTCATGAAGGTGTGCTGCTGTTTAACCTACATGGACATAAACTGTGAACAAGTGCAGGGGGTGTGTTCAACAAGTGGACAGATATTGAACACACCCCCTGCACTCTGAAAGTGCCATACAACACTTTCTAATACGATCTGGCATAATATTAGAGAATTACTCTAATGCCAGTATTTCTGTGTCCGCAGTCACTGAAATGATCATTTATTTCATTTCAGTGTCTGTGTCTGCAGACACTGAAATGAAATAAAATACCATTTCAGTGTCCACAGACACTGAAATACATACAGCAACAGGAAAGCAATGCATGGTGTGTGTGACAGGTTCTGTGACATACCCCCTGCACTGTAAAAGTGCTGTACGACACCTTTCAACCTGCTAAAGCAGGAAATGTGTATAAAGGCACAAATAATGGGGGATAAAGCCCTGAAAAGAGATACATCTTGCATATAGCCCTCACATACTTAGAAAATTGATAGAAAACAGGTCATGCATCAGCATGAATTACCAAAGGATAGAAGTCTAAAAGAAAATGTATACCAGTATTCCCTGACAGCAGTCCATGTGGACAAAAGCACAAATACTGGTGGTAAAAAACACTAAAAATAGGGACATTTTTGAAATATTGCCCTTACACACTTAGAATGTTGATAGAAAACAGGATATGTATTATCAGGTATCTCTGAATGATGGAAGCCTGAAAGCCAAATGTATGCCATTATTTCCTGACTGCAGTCCTCAGTGACTTGTCAGAATACCACAATACTCACTATATAACATAATAATATAATAATAATAATATAATACTAATATTTCCATTTTTTTCTTACCTAAGAAATGTTTAAGCGTAGCTAAGTAGGTGTGTACGTCATGGCCCTCCACTTACCATAGCTTAATATCCCATAGGAGATAAATACAAATATACAGGTTACATTTCCAAGCTAAGATAGTGTAGTGGTTGGAGTCCTGGCTTTACAAGCAGGTGTTCACAGTTTGAGTACCAAAACAGGCAGGCAAGTTATTTTTATATGGGAAAGCAGTGTTAAAATTATTATTTTTTTAAATTTAAATGATGTAGTAACTGTTTTTTGTCAACCAGGGTAGTGTAGATGCTGTACAATGTAAATGTGAGTGCATATAACATGTGAAACCACCCATGTACACATGTCCCATACAGTATAGTCACACCCCCTTACCAATGTAAGGAAAGCACATAGAGGGATGTCATGTAAAGAACATCATATACACTTAATAAATGAAGTCAGTCTTCTGATATATTTAAAAAATTAAAAGTGAGCAATGATTAGCAATGCTCAGCTATGTTTATCAGGTGTAACCATTGCTAAGACATGAATGCTAAGCAGCAGGTAGCTCAGCTAAGTGGATTTGCGCACTGTTAAACACTGCTCAACAACTTCTTCTTTAAACAGTGTTAAAACTGACTTAGCGGGTTTGCGCACTGCTTAACAGAGCTGAACCTTTTTAAAATGGTCCAAGGACAGCAAAGGGCAGGAATATCACACTATTTAAATGGCACAGGCATGAATACAGCCATCATCTGTTATAGTCCATCTGAGCAGATGCAATGGCTGGCATAGAGAGAGACTTCTGCAGGGCCAGTACCAGGGTTCCCAATAGAAAATGGAGGCCTGGGACTGTTTTGCACATGACCTGACTAGTGCTACTGGCATTCGCTTTACTGGTGAGCAGGTATGGCACCACTATGCCAACCTAAAGCGTAGGAAGGGGGCACTGTTGGACAAGTGGATCCAAGATTGACGGGACCGGAATGTTCCAGTAGTGTGTAAGTATCACTATCAAGTAGTTTGTAGCAAATACAAGCCTGCGAATGTGATAGACATATATGCATAATGTGTGTTTTTCTCCCCTACAGCTGCAGCAGAGAGGGCTGTGAACATCGAAGCCCACAATGAGAGACTGCTGATGCTGTACCGACAGGCTAGTGAGTATAAATCTATTTTGCAGTATATTGTTAAAATAACTAAGGAATACATTGCTTACTGCTAGTATGTATATTGTTACTGTGTGAATTGAATAAATAAAAAAGTAGGACTGACGAATATTGAAGTACAATAAAGATCCTTAAAAAAACTGCTGTGTTTATTCTGGTATGTTGTTGTAGACATATATAGAATGTATACAGCATTCATTAACTGAGGTTCATCTGTGAACAAGCTGTTAAGAAACTGTAGATGGTGTAGCTGTAAAACAAGATAGAAATTAAATGTGAAATATATACTACACTAAGCTCTGAACACTGAATAGTAATATGTAAAGTATCAAAGTGAGTTCCATGCAGCATTGCACTGTGTTATCCTTTACTTTCCAGATTGTAATAATCCAAAGGAGTACTGCACAGTGAAAGAACTATCTATCATGCATGCATCACAGGATTATAAGTTCAGACTGTCTAACTAAGAGACTATTGGGCAGAAACCAGTGAAGCAATAAACAGCAGATCCCGTGTAGCTCAGTGTGATGAGAAATAGCTTAGTTGTTAATTTTGCACACCCAGACATGGTTTGAATCCAGGGAGTGGTACTAAGATGTGTGCATATTCACACACAAGGAATCAGGAATAAATGTAGAAACAGTCAGGTAGTGTTAATAGCTGTTTTTCCCACAGGTTTTACAGGTAAGTAAATGTTGCCAGTAGCTGTTTGAAGGGTATACTAATAAACTGTGTACAACTGTTCAATTGTCCCACCACATGCCTGCAAATGACAGCAGGATAGGTACATACAATATGCACTCTTCCTGAATCATACCTCTCAACTGTACTACCTCTCAACTGTACAGATATTCACTGAATGTCCAGATATTTGTCTCAGATTTTTGGTCCATTTTACATAAAGTAGTGGTGTTATGGCAAATAAGTGGCAAACCATTATAGACTGCAGTTAGAAAATAATGATAGACATGCAAGTGTCAGATGTAATATCCATCAGAAAACCCATGCAAATGCAAAACCTGTTATTTTATCAACTTTCTAAGTTTGTAAGAGCAATATCTAAAATGTGTCCATATTTATGGGCCTTTGTCCCACTCTTATGTATGGCTTTGTTCAGATGTCATGATCCAAGAGGTTGAGAGGTGTGTTCCCGATACATGTCTCTCAAGTGTCACACTGTCACAGCTAGTGGTCACTGCTGCAAATAATCCTGGACACTGATAGGAAATTAGTTGATGTTTGCCAGTAGCACACTCACATAACAGCAGTTCAGGGTACCCCTCCTGTGCCAGTTATGTAACCCTGACATGTACGAGTCCCCTCTAGTCATGTACCCAGACTTGCCACAGTTTGCCTAATAACATTCAAGGCTCACAGTTTAATAGATATGTTTGTACTACAGAAGCTATGGGCATAGGAAGATCTAAAGTGAGGGCAGACCCATAGAGTATTGACCAATACTGTTGTGGAAAATAAAAGCATAAACAGTTGTTAATGGATTTATTGTCTCTCCCCCCACCCCTCATCTGCATCAATAGCTATTACTCATATACTATGGGTATGTCATGCTCCAACCCTAATGTTGGGACTTGTATTATATTACTGTTAATATGTTTGATTGCTTGCATGTTAACATACCTTGTTCAAATACCATTGTTGGTGGCCTGTTGCTGTCGGTGTTACTGGTATACAGTTATGATGCATACTGTTGTTCCATTTATGCATGTAATCTATTTGCTATACAACTGTTTCAAATCTGTTTTATGGGGTCAATTGGAACACCCATGCATGCTGTTATAACTAATCTGCAAATGAGTTGTTCATGACTAGCCAACATATTTTGTAAAACCTCAACACCATAACGCATTTGGGAAGGCAGATCCCAGTGGATCTACCTGCCCCCCTCATCTGGCCATGGCACAGGGCTCCAGAACATCTGGTAACTGACCCAGATCTCCCTTGTCTGCTGGTCCTGCACCACCTTTGGGTGGATCCATCGCAAGGGATGGGGCCCATCCCCCCACGAGCAAGTGCAGACAAGAGGCTGTCACCCACAACAGGTCCGTGGTTTGGTGTGCAGCACGCTTTGATCTGAATTCGGAGAGCAGCTGTGCCAGATTGAGGTCTGCCTGGTGCACCACGAGGGCAGGCCACCCCTCCTGTCCAGCCCCCAGCACAGCCACCTTTGGGGCTGTGAAGGTGAAATGGTGACTGCCCGTGGGTGGGGATCTCATTCCCACTGTAACCATAAGGGGGCCCATGGGCTTTGGATTCCCAACCATCCTTCCTGTCAAATGTGTTAACACCCTCATATGTCAAATATCACCCCTGTCTGCTGTCTTGTCTATCTTGTCTGTCTCCCTACCCAACCTACCTCCCGAGATGTACCTACAATCCTTTCCCAACATCCCCCTTTCACCTTAAAAAAAAAAGAAAAGGGCATCTGTCCCAAATAAAAATATTGCCCCATACATAGCTGTCCATTTTGCAAACATGTCCACTGGACACATGTAATCCTGTCCAATTGGCCTGACAACACATTTCTGTTGTCCTCACCCCTCTCACTAGGGTTTGAGTGTCCAAATTCACATCCAAATTCTGTACAAATGCCCAGCTGTTGCTGTATAAGAACGAGACAGCTACGGACCTTCCCTACACCCACCCTGCACATCCCTGGCTGTCTTTCATATTGTTTTCCCTCTGTGTGCCCCTTTTTGACTACTTTCCTATCACCCCTTTTACTTTTCTTATAAATAAATTAGCGTGGGTGTAAGCAGGAGTAAGTGACTTTGCGTGATGCTAAGGGAAGCCAACACAGATTAAGCATCTGCATGGTTAACTGTGTGTTGGCATTGCTTATCATCAGGCAAACCCATGCAAACCCACTTAAAACCTCTTAAAACTGCTTTAATCACTCTGTTTCCATCAGCCACTGCTCTGCCTAGCAACAAAATAACAAGCCCTCCCAAGTCTCGAACCCAGGGGCCCTATACACCATAGTCACAGCAATGTACTACTACACCATTTGAGATGCATGGATAGCTGATATTGTTTCAAGCATATCATGCAGTAGAGTCATTTAACAGTAGGGAAAAGAGGCTGTAGAATCAGTCAGGTTTTGTATATATACTTATACACATGTATATATGCATGGAGATGCATATATATATATATATATATATATATATATATATATATATATATATATATATATATATATATATATATATATACATATATATATATATATATATATATATATATATATATCTATATATATATCTATATATATATATATATATATATATATATATATATATATATATATATATATCATATACTCTCAACCTGGAAACATCAAAAATCAGGACAAAGGCCCATGAAAATAGGTACATATCTGTACACTGATTAACATAAAATTTGCATGCATAACTGTGTAACCCTACCCACTCCGATGGAATTATGGGATACCAACTTTCAAACGCAAACTAAAGGATAACCAAAATATGGCCCCAGCACTATCTCTGCAAAAGTAAAAGTCATCTAAATATAACACATTACAGAGAGGTTGCTGCTAGCAAACAACTTTATTTGCAGAAGAAACAATGAAATATAAAGTGCCTGTTGTTGCCCTTGAGGAATAAATTGCCTATGTTACATAAAAAAGCTAGTGTTGTAATAGGGAATGGATGGCAAACTGATAACAACTTCATAGTTACTAAGTATCTCTGCCAAAAAGGACACTCAGGACTGCAGTATTTTTACCCCCTGTGGCACAGTACAGTATCAGCAATCCATCTATATATTGTGGGAGTAGAACCCATAGCATTCTGCATCAAAAGCAAGTGTTTTGCCTGTTGTGCTACTAACACAAACAGACTTGGCATAACTTAAGCAACACTAAACTTTTCTCCCCCTGAAGGAGCTATGAAGCACATGAAATTTGGAAAAAGCCAACATTTATTGTGGGGGGGCAAAACCGGGGACACATTTTAAACATTGCTTGCATTTCCTGAAAGATAAGAAGACTGAAACTTAAATGGCTATCATTATTTAGTGAATTCAGTTCTCACTGATTTGCCAAAAAAACACACATTTTAAGAGGAACAGACTAAAAGCATGAGCTGCCATTAAAGACTGAAAGTAACAGTAAAACGCAATGTTTCTGCAACTTAAATAACACAGAAAACTGCTGTTAAAGACTGAAAATATTAGTAACACAGTTTGATAATTCAAGTACATAGCTTCTGCAAGTCTGCAATTAAATAACACAGAAAGCTGCCATAATGTGAAGCCTGCATGCCCTTAAAGACTGAAAGTAATACAACTGTTTGAAAAGTCACACACCTCCTTTAATTACAACACTTCTGTTAGTGTCATTAAATAACACACAGAAAGCAGCCGTTATGTGAAGCCTGCATGCCGTTAGTTTGAAAAGTCACACATCTCCTTAAAGTACAGACAGAGCTTCTGCAAGTCTGCCATTAAATAATACACAGAATGCTGCCGCTATGTGAAGCTACGATGCCTGCATGCCATTTAAGACTGAAAATTGCCTAAGTAACATAGCCATTTGAAAAGTCTCACACACGCACACACACACACACACACACACACACACACACATACACACACACACACCTCTGCCATTAAGTTAAAATGCTTCTGCAAGTTCACACACACACCTTTGCCACAAGTAAAAAGGCAAGTCTGTAATTAAGCAAAAAGCTTCTGCAAGCTGCCTAAGTAAATGGAAAGCTGTGCTATGTGATGCTGTGAAGCTGTGATGCCTACATGCATGTCGTTAAAGACTGAAAGCTGCCTAAGTAACATAGCCATTTGAAAAGACACACACACACCTACTTCTTAGTAATCCTAATCACTCTGCAGCTAAAATGGCGCATTAGGCATTAAATCTGCAGCAGGACTTGAAAACGGCTTTAAATCTGCTTCAAATCTGACGAGTATTCAAACAGGCAACTTCATATTCAATTAAATCTGCCCAGACAAGTATTTCATATTCAAACAGACACTTGCGAGTATTCAGGCAACTCCATGACTTACGTGATGGTGTTAAATCTGCAGCATGGCTTGAAAATGTCTCCATACTCAGTTAAATCTGCCCAGACGAGTATTCCATATTCAAACAGATACGCGCAAGTATTCAGGCAACTCCATGACTTACAAAATGGGTCACGCATGTCTGAGCTTAATTCCGACAGGCTGACGGAGCTGATGTCATCGCGCACATGATGACATCAGCTCCAAAAGTGCGGAATCTAAAAAATAGTTTAAAAAATCAGAAATGAAGGGGTGCCACTCGGGAATCGTGGCACCCCTTCATTGGGACCCCAAAACTCGGTAAAAACCGAGTAATTCGGGACGGTTGGGTATATATATATATATATATATATATATATATATATATATATATATATATATATATATATATACTCAGAACATGTAATGGAGTCATACCTCAGAACCATACCTCTCAACCTCTTAATGCAATAAGCCTGGCCAAAGGCTGTCAAAATGGGGGGACAATGGGCCAAAACTAGGGACATATTTTACATATTGCTCTTATAAATGTAGAATGTTGCTAGAGTAACAGGGTTTGTTTCAGCATACGTGTTCTGAAGGATGTGAGTTCTGAAACTGAAATGTATGTCATCATTTACTAACAGAAATCCTCAGATCATTACAGTGATTTACCAGAGAAATAAAAATAATGAATCTGTGGAACAGACCAGAAACATGAGCAATAAACCTGGACATTCTGAAACAATCCACTAGTCGAGAGGTATGCTAAGAACCTCTTAGTGTAATGAATTTGGACCAAGCCTGACACAGTGTGGGGCGAAAGCCATGAAAATACGGACATATCTGAAATACTGTAGTAGATAAACTGACACAGTTGCTGCAGTAACACCCTCCTGTCTTTCCTAATATATATTGACTGAAATAGCACAAGTCCAACACTCAACTACTTCTCACTAGTTAGTGACTTAAATCATCACATCACTGATGTGTCAGAAATACATAACTCTTATGGGGGCCAGGCAACAGTACATCCTACAAATATCTGGACATAACATCACACTAAGGAAACTACACTCAGCTACTTAGCATGTCACCAAGCACCATCCAAACTACAGTCAGACTGACACAACACTAACCCAAATCCATTATGCGGAATTACACATGTATTTGCAAATATATCGGGCACTACATGGATGTAACAGCACTGAAAAACAGACACCAATGTGAAAGTGCATACCCACAACCAATTTCACCACATAGTGACATACCAGTAAGCCAAATGAACAGTAGAGTATAAGAACTGTGTGAACAACAGCATCATCATGTTTGCCACTCACACACTACTCCTACATATACTGGCCCAATTCACAGTGTCGTATGATGCCTGACCATGGTGCTGGATATGTCTCAGTCAGCCCCTACAAATATATAAAGCCGATAAACCACCAGAACCTGGAACAGCATGCACAGTCAGATAGAAAAGGAGCCATAACAATTACATCTACCTCCCCTCTCTACACAGGCTGAAATAATATTTACACACACTACACTGCTACACAGTCCTGACAGTCTGTCAACAATTGCCAGAAATAAAGAGACTTCTCAACTGTACAGAGTCCCACAGAATGTCCAGGCTCTCTCCTCATATATAAGGCTTCTTCCACATAACATGTCTGGCATTCTGATACATCACTGGGATGGTATCAGGAATGAAGGCATTAAATAATGATATACCATACCTATCAACCATTTACTACATGACATCTGGACAAAGACTGACATACTTGGGGGACAGAGGCCCAAAAACAAGGCCACATGTGAAATATTGCTGTTGTAAATTGAGACAGTTGCTGGTGCAACAGGGTTTGTTGTAACATATCTTTTCTGAGGGATATGAAGTCTGAAACTCAAATGAATTATACCATTTACTGGCTGCAATCCCTAGAGTATGCTACTGATTTTCCAAAGACAAAAAATGTCTGAGGAACACACCAAACATAAGAGTCCAAACTCTGGCCATTCTGTAGTAGCCCTACAATTGAGAGTTATGTCAACCACATAACACTGTCAGACTTAAAATCACATAGAAAAGCCATGTCCACACAAACCTTTTAAACTAGCATTAATTCAAGTGTATAACAGCAATATTTGCATTCTGTCCCTATGTCTAGAACATTCTCCCCCACTCTGTTGGGCTGTCTCCACAGTTTTCATTGTAAGAGGTATTTCCAACTACCCTCTGTGATGCTATTGTTCACACAACTCCATGAAGTCCTCCTCATAGGCAAGAAAAGTGGGCAACGCCCACATGAAGTACTCAATTATAGGAGTGTGTTGCCATGCTATTGGCTATAGGAATAACAACACAGCTGTTCTGCAAGCAATTAGCAAGTGGGGGACACCAATTGGTGCACAGGCCAGCAGCTGCTCATGAGAATTACCTAGAAAAGACAAGCTGCTGCCTATGCAAAACAGATGTATACCCTACATCTTGGAGAGAGAGAGACAGACAGACAGACAAACCAACCAACACAAATCGTAATCAAACCAACTATACTTGGGAGAAAAAAAAAAGTTATGTCAAACAAGTAAGCATGTAATGGAATGCAGTAGGGGGTTTGTAATAATGGGAAATAGGAAGTTCAACAAATATGTCTCAACAAGACTTGCTATACTGATATAGTGCTGATAAGAACTTATGGCCATAGCTTCTGGGTCTGTCTGCAATGACAGAGATCACAACTCAGGCCCATGAGTCACCCCATGAAAGGATGGCTCACATATGGCTACTACTGGAGTGTGGATAGAACAATACTGACTGTGACACTGCTAGGCCACCTACTGGGATGTTGCAGATATCCATATGTTAATTGTGAATACTATTATGATATACATGTTTGTCTCAGAAATGTGAGAGACTTATACAGGATATTTGCATAGCAAACTACTGTTAAAGATGTGTGTGTTGAACTGCATGTGATATACTGAGCTCATAACATTCAACTGTCCAGTGTTATGCACACTGACCATATATGTGCCTCATACTCTTAGAGTTGTGTTATGTCTGGCAAACCATTGGCAACCTGTGAAGACTGACATTACATCTCCTTCTCTTTATTTTGGCTGTTCCCATTAGGGGTCACCACAGCAGATCATCTGTCTCCATTTCTTCCTCTCCTCTGCATCTTGCTCTGTCACACCAACCACATGCATGTCCTCTCTCACCACATCCAGAAACCTTATCTTAGGCCTTCCTCTTTTCCTCTTACCTTGCAGCTTTATTCTTAGCATCCTTTTCCCAATATACTCAGCATCCCTCCTCAGCACATGCCCAAACCAGCATAATCCCGCCTCTCTGGCTTTGTCAACAAACCATCCAACCTGGGATGACCCTCTAATATACATATTCCTAATCCTGTCTACCTTCGTCACACCTAGTGCAAATTGTAGCACCTTTAACTCTGCCATGTCCAGCTCCAACCTTTTTGTCAATGCCACTGTCTCCAACCCATATAACATAGCTGTTCCCACTACCCTCTTGTAGACCTTCCCTTTCACTCTTAATGCTACTTGTCTGTTACAAACCACTGCTGACACTCTTCTCCACCCTCCCCATCCTGCCTGTACCCTCTTCTCACCTCTCCCCCACAGTCGTCATTTCTATGAACTGTTGATCCCAAGTATTTAAACTCATCCACCTTTGCAAACTCTACTCCCTGCATCCTCACCATTCCTCTGTCGTCACTCTCATTCACACACATATATTCTGTCTTAGTCCTGCTGACCTTCATTCCTGCCCTTTCTAGAGCATATCTCCATCTCTCCATGGTTTTCTCAACATGTTTCCTACTCTCACTACAGATCACAATGTCATCTTCAAACATCACAGTCAATGGGGACAACTGTCTGATCTTGTCTGTCAACCTGTCCATCACCACTGCAAATAAAAAAGGACTCAGAGCTGATCCCTGATGTAATCCCACCTCCACCCTAAATGGATATGTCACTCCCACTGCAGAACTCACCACTGTCACACTACCCTTGCACATATCCTGTAGCACTCTTACATATTTCTCCACCACTCCTGACTTCCTCATACAATACCACAACTCCTCTCTAACCACCTTGTCATATGCTTTCTCTAAGTCCACAAAGACACAATGCAACTCCTTCTGACCTTCTCTGTACTTCTCCATCAACACTCTCAGAGCAAACATCACATCTGTATTGCTCTTTCCTGGCATGAAACCATACTACTGATCACTAATCATCACCACCCTTCTTAACCTAGCTTCCAGTACTCTTTCCCATAACTTCATGCTGTGACTAATCAATGTTATCCCTCTGTAGTTATTACAGCTCTGCACATCACCCTTATTCTTATAATTGGTACCCAAACACTTTTTCTCCACTCCTCATGCATCCTCTCACTTTGCAAGATTTCATTAAACAATCTGGTTAAAAACTCCACTGCCATTTCTCCTAAACACCTCCATGCTTCCACTGGTATGTCATCTGGACCAACAGCCTTTCCATTCTTTATCCTCTTCATAGCTATCCTTACTTCCTCCTTGCTAATCCATTACACTTCCTGATTCACAATACCCACATCATCCAACCTTCTCTCCTCTCATTCTCTTCATTCATTAGCCCCTCAAAGTACTCTTTCCATCTGCTCAACACACACTCCTCGCTTTTGAGTATGTTTCCCTCATTATCTTTTATCACCCTTATCTGCTGCACATCATTCCTAGCTCAGTTCCTCTGTCTAGCCAATTGGTACAGGTCCTTTTCTCAATCCTTAGTGTCCAACTTTTCATACAACCCTTCATACACCTCATCCTTTGCCTTTGCCACCTCTCTCTTTGCCATGCACCCCATCTCCTTATACTCCTGTCTACTTTCTTCATCTCTCTGACAATCACACTTCTTTTTCACCAACCTCTTTCTCTGTATACTCTTGTACTTCCTCATTCCACCAACAGGTGTCCTTGTCCTCCTTCCTCTGTCCAGACGTCACACCAAGCACCTTTCTTGTCATCTCCCTTACTTGCTCTGCTGTAGTTACTCAGATATTTGGTAACTCTTCACTGCCACCCAGTGCATGTCTTAACTCTTCCCTGAACTCAACCTCACAATCACCATTTTTCAGTTTCCACTATTTGATCCTTGGTGCTGCCCTCACACTCCTCCTCCTCTTCTTGATCACCAGTGTTATCCTATAGACCACCATTCTATGCTGCCTAACTACACTTTCCCCTGTCACCACTTTACAGTCTCCAATCTCCTTCAAACTGGTCCTCCTGCATAGGATATAATACACCTATGTGCATCTTCCTCCACTCTTGTATGTCACCCTATGCTCCTCTGTCTTGTTAAAATATGTATTCACCACAGCCATATCCATCCTTTTTGCAAACTCCACCACCATCTCACCTTCTGCATTCCTTTGCTTAACACCATATATACCCATCACTTTCACATCTCTTCTGTTCCATTCACCAACATGCCCATTGAAATCTGCTCCAATCATCACTCTCTCACCCTTGGGTACAGTCATCGCCACTTCATCCAACTCACTGCAAAATTCTTCTTTATCATCCATCGCACACTCCACTTGCGTAGCATATGCACTAACAACAGTCATTATTATGCCATCAATTTCCAGCTTCATAAACATCAGTTTATCCGACACTCTTTTCACCTCCAAACACACTCTTGGCATACTGTTCCTTCAGAATAAACCCTACACCATTTCTCCTCCCATTCATACCATGATAGAACAATTTGGATCCTACTCGATACACCTAGCCTTACCCCCCTTCCATCTGGTCTCTTACACACACAATACATCAACCTTCCTTCTGTCCATCACATCAGCTAGCTCTATCCCCATAGCAGTCATACTGCCAACATTAAAAGATCTTACCCTCACTACCACACTCCTAGCCTTTCTCCTCACTCGCTGGCATATGAGTGTCGGACATTCTCCACGGTATGTCTGAGTATGCAAAGGCTACTGTGCTATCAAATGACTTAATTGTGTTACAGCAATATTAAGAAAGTATCACTAATTTTGGCCCATCACCCCCATGTATGTGCGACGTCCTCCAGATTTCCTGCTCTAACAGGTTGATAGGAATGACTGAGCAGCAAGAGTTTAAATACAGTGTGCCATACTGACATAGAACAGAAATGTATTTCAGGTATTACCTGTGCACATGTATCTATGAGTAGGTGTATCTGGCTGCCTCATAACAACAGACACAGGATGCAAAATGTCAGGTAAATAAGCTGTACATGTTGTACATGTGTGTAATCTTAGTTTCTGTGCATCCAGCAGAGTTAGATTTCTACACCTACTGGTTGTTGCATTGCCCTGACACAGACATAGGTACTAGAATAAGCATGATTATCAGGTTGAAATTGGAGATGTGTCCAACTGTGTTACGACCTTGTGTCCATGCCTACTACAAACAGCTATATGACCACCTACATAGCTGTATGGACTCAGCAATACCTTACTTGTAAAACTGGTCTCCACCAAGGTAGAATAATCCCCTTTGCTGGACAGCAGCAATACATAAACCACATAACTAGTCACAATATTGGCTGTACAGGGTAAAGTAGGAGCAGGCACCAACTTGGCAACAAGTCAACCTTTGTCTGAACGAGCATATAAGGTCACAGGTGGATTACTCTAAGGCTAACTATGAGTATAAATTTGACACATCCACCAAGGGCAATCACAAGGCCATCTTCACATATGTCTGCAATCTCAGAGGCAACAACCAAACCCATCCTGTAATGGTGGTCAATCACACCACATATACACACACCATAGCTATAGCCAACCTGCTGCAGAAAGGTTTAGGGTGAATATCACCCCCCTGGCTCACCATCAGTGTAGGTGGATATGCACAGCATCCGCACCCCTCCTCTCATCATCAGGGAGCAGGTGCATACTGCCTAATCTAAGTAAACAAAAGCAAGTCCTCATGGGACTTGATAACATTCCAGTCTGCATCCTACATAAACTCAGGCATATGCTTCCAGGTCCATTACACACTGTATTGCAAGCAAAGCCTGAGCACCACTGACATCCCATCTGCAAGGAAGATGGCCACTGTCATCCCTCTACACAAATGTGAATGATGAATGGCGGTTTATGCAATGTACTGGCCCTTACTGGGGGGAACATGACACATCAGGACCAGGAGTGCAATGCAGGTTCATACTGTGCTGATAGATGACAGGGGTATGATGTGGTTGTAAATGGTGGCTAATGATAGGCAATATTGATGTGCTGGCTCTGTAAATAACTCTGGGAAATGTCTGAGGTCCTATGATGTGTTTCCCTGTTTGTCTTCTAGGTAGCATGCAGTGTCAGCAAGCATATACTGCAGATGAGAATGCAGCTATCACCTATGCCATAATCCAGTACCAAGCAGTGCTGTTCAGCCATAGCCGACAAAATCTGGGAAGCAGACTGCCCTGTGGGATGACCATGTCCACAGAGGTAACACCTTAGGCCACCATAGCCTCACATATGATCAGGTCAGGCATTGGGCAACTGACCTGATACGTTGTGCCCGGAAAAGGGCTGCTGCCATGGCCACAGACCGTACTGCTACAGGTAGGGGTCCAACCACACAAGCCCCACTTATGGCAACAGAGGATCTCCTTGCCAACCTTAGGGCACACATAACAGACAGCACAAGAAATACAAGTCATGGAAGTGGGAGGCACCCAGGCAACAGGCGAGGAGCATCCAGGTAAGGCCACAGTGCACATCAATTTAATCATGTAGCAGTCATACTGTCTTCTATGGAGTATCGAGATGCATATGTCAGTTCAAACTGCATTTGTGGGTGGGGTTTAGTAATGCACCCAACTACAGATCTATGGTGAAGGACAGCAAATTGTGTACTATCAGACCTTGTACTCTACCTGTGCAGAAAAGTACAATTCATCTTATATCAATGGCAAATGTGAGTCTGCTGACAATACCTCTCCACCACAATTACATAGGTACCTCTGGTCTGGATGTGGGACAGCAGCCTGAAGCCAGTGAGTATGGGATTTTTCTGTTGTGGCTCACCAGTATCCCAGGCATGTTAAGGTCATGCATGTAACCATGCACACAACTGTTACTCTCAGCTATTTTGCGATATCTGCATGTTCACTTGTGGTGGGGTTAACTCATTGCATCTCAGTGGTCATCACAGTGGTCTATTAGCAGGAGCTGTCACATATCTGTAGCATACCTCACAACCTGTCATTGCAAGAAATCCAGACAAAGACTGACAAAATGGGGGGACTAAGGCCCAAAACTAGGGACATATTTTATAAATTAGTGTTATACAGTGCATATACATGGTGTACACACACCTCTTAGATTGCCAGGTATTTGTGATACAAAAAATTAGAGCACAATAAAACATTTCCAATTCCTTCCAACCTTTCGTGTGACCTATAACCTGTACAATTCAATTGTAAAACAAACAAATCTGTTAGGGGAACAATTATGGCACATAAAAATGTACAAGAAGCTAGATACATACGTGTGCACAGGCTGAAGCTAATACTGTGTTGAAGCAGCTTTCAATATAATTACAGCATTACCTCTCCTTGGGTACACACCTGCCATCAATTACAAAGACTCTTTGATTAACAGCAAATAACGGTCAGCTGTCATACCAGGATTATCCTCAAATTTACTCAGTTGCCTGCTACTGCAACAGCCATAGTTCACATACAGCTTACAAAGCAGCAAAGGGCTCTCATTTTTGAAAGGTATCAGCCCAGAGAAGGGTACACATACATTTCCACAGCATTGCATATATCATGGAATACATTGAAGACAGTCATCACATGGTGCTGAAAATATGGGGCAACAGTGACATTACAAAGAACTGGACATCCTTCCAAATGTGTGGAAAAGACAAGACCCAAACTGGTCAGAGAGGCTGCCAGGAGACCTACAGCAACACTGCAGGAGTCGCAGGAATTTCTGACAAGTACCGGTTGTGTACTACATGTGACAACAATCTCCCGTAATCTCCACATGTCTGGCCTATGGTGTAGGGTTGGAAGATGGAAGCCTTTTTTCACACAGAACAACATCGAGGTCTGGTGAATTTCTCAAGAAAAATATATCAGGTCTCCCAAAAGCATGTGGGGAAATGTGCTATGGTGTAATGAGACCAAGGTTGCAGTTTTGGCCACAATACCAAAAGGTTTGTTTGGCACAGTAACAACACTGTGCATCACCAAAAGAACACCATCCCAGTGGTGAAGCATGGTGATGACAGTGTCCTGCTTTGGGGATACTGTTCATAAGCTGGATGTGAGCCTTTAACCAAGGTGGAGGGGATTAGGAACAGTTTAGAATACCAGTTTCTTTTGGCCCAAAACCTTCATGTATCTGCTAGAAAGCTGTGGATGGAAAGGAATTACACCTTTCTGCATGACAATGACCCATATTATACATCAAAATCCAAAAAATAATGTCTTCACCAGAAGACAATCAATGTTTTGGAAAGGCACAGCCACAGTCCACACCTACATCCAAAAGAAAATCTGTGGGATTCCCTGAAGAGACCTGTTGAGAAGAGATGCTCTCACAATCTGACAGAGTTGGAAGGCTCCTGCAAGGTAGAGTGTACAAATATTGCTAAGTAGAGCTGTGCCTAGCTGATACACACCTTCCCAAGAGGACTGACTGCAGTTATGAAATCAAAAGGTGCTTTAACAAAATATTAGTTTAAGGGTGTGCACAGTCATGCAACCAGCCTATTGTACGTATTTCAACTTCTATATGTTACCCCTAACTGATGGGTTTGTTCTTCAATTGGATTGCACAGGTTATAGGTTACATTAAAGGTGGGAAATGTTATTACATGATTTCTGTGGTCTCATGTTGTATATCAGACAAACCTGGCATGTTAACAGGGGTGTCTACACTTATCAAATCCACTGTAAGCTTAGAAGGTTGTTAGTGTAACCAGTTCTGGTGTACCATACATGTACTGCAGGTTTTGAAGTGTAAAACTCAAAATATGTCATTAATTAGTGACACCAGTCCTCATATCATCCCAGTAATGTTAGATAAACACAGGATTTATGACAAACAGACCAGAAATATGAGCCACACATGTAAACATTCAGTGACACTCTGCACAGTTGAGAGGTATGTTCTGTAGAAATTGCCTCTGTGCTATACAGGTGAACAGCAATTGTGTGTACATGGGTGCAGTGTGTGATACTTGAAGGCCCGTCACTTGCTAAAACTACTCACATATCACACATATACATATAAGTAGTAACATTACATGGAAAGGGCTGCACTGCATGATGTTGAGGGCCTGTCCAAGGTGTGTATTTAGTGGTCTGACTGTGTAGTGAATGTCACCATTTGGCTATTGTGAGGTCTTTGTAAGGCCTGTCTGCCACCTCACCTGTATGTGTGTGCATTTCTGTGTGCGTGTGTGTGTGTGCATGTGTGTGTGTGTGTGTGTGTGTGTGTGTGTGTGTGTGTGTGTGTGTGTGTAGCAGCAAATGGTATAGTGCAGGTATTAATTTACATATGTTGTCTTCCCCCCACAGATGATCATGATGTTCGTAGTCCCTCCTGCTCAGAATCTGATGTCAGTGTCTCTGCAGACTCTGACAGTGATGATGGTCATAGCCAGGCACAGATGGGGTTGTCATGGGCTGAATCTGTGCCATCAGTTGGCATCTCACAATCATCCACAATGTCCCCACACACAGTCACAATGCCCACATATGCCTCATCCCCATTAGCCACAGATGATGGACAGTTGGCAGGTGGTGGCATGGAACAGGCTAGTGTGGTGACTATGGCAGGTGTGAGTGCAGACACTGGCCATAGCCAGAGTGCAGGCGAGGTCCCACACAAGCAGATGGACAGGGATGCTCACAGAAGGAATGATGCTCATCAAGCTGCTGTCACAAGTGTCGCAACAGGTGTCATCAGACGTATGTTTCAGGCTGCACAGGCACATAGTGAACACAACACCAGACAGATACTCAGTGTTTTGGATGCAACTCTTCCTGATTTACGTAGCAACATACATGACCTTGTTGAGGTCACATCCCAAAATAGTGAGGTCATGAACAGACAGTGGGGTGAGACCTTGGCAATCCTCAACCATGGCATGTCTGTGCTAGAGCATGTGATGGGAGATGGGTGTCAGCCATGTGGATGTAGGTCAGCACCAACATCAGCTGAGAGTCTACTGGGCTGTGCATCTTCAAACTCCTGTAGTGGCAGTGACACCAGCACTACCAAAGGGGGTTGCTGTTCACATCACAATGAAACAGGCCACGGGCACGTGGTCCTGGTAGGTCCTGTCAGGGACACAGATCCAGCAGACAACAGTCACCAACAGGAAGCTGTACTGCATCTGGCCTTGTGCCTGGTGGTGCCAGTGATACCCCTGGCAGGACCAGTTCCCATGTCTGTGTCTGGAGATGGTGACCTGGACACCCTGCCACGTATGGTCCACAGCTGTCCAACATATCTCTGTGTAGGGCAGCCACATGGCATGACTGTGTGCATACATAGACACACAATAAACACACACACATCTGTATCACAGGCAGGTCACCTCCAGACACACACAGCACCTCTGCACAGCCCATCTATAGGATACCCCTCCAAACGCACACACAAGATGTCAAATGTATGGTCCACACCACACCCTGTGTGTATGATGATACCTGTGCCACATCCCTGTCATCCAAACCATCGATGCATGGACATGTTAATATGGGTCTGATGCACAGGGTGTATATAGTACAATGTCGCTATGTAATACTCTGTAAGGTGCTGTCTGCTTGCATTTGTTATGGGAACACATAAAGATGTATGTACCTTATTAGCCATGATGCTTTATT
Source organism: Protopterus annectens (assembly GCF_019279795.1). NCBI lineage: Eukaryota > Metazoa > Chordata > Ceratodontiformes > Protopteridae > Protopterus > Protopterus annectens. The sequence goes on from NC_056725.1 coordinate 399,981,558, forward strand.
GCTGTTAGTACCACTGACTGAATGTAGTCTGACATGCGGTATTCTGTTTGTGTTCCAGGTGTCTGTGTGTCTGCAGGCTGTGGCCCATCAGAAATTACCAACATGGAGTATGGCAGAGTGGAAATACACTGACCATTTCATAGCCAAGGTACAGCTTTATATGTACGTTTACAGGGTGTATATGCATGCAACAGTGTATGATGGACACTGTTGTCAGACAGTGTGACCTTGCATACATACCCCTTGTCACAGACAAGTAGCCTTCAGACATGTCACCTCAGTGTTGTGTATTACCACAGGCTCATACATACAGAACAGGTTACTGGAATACTGCCAGTAGGTCCCTCACAAGCTTAGAAATTAGATTAATCATAACAGATTCACCTGTCAGTAACTGTTGCCCCTGCCATTACTTTCCCATACACTCATCCCTGATGCAGTTGGCGAGGGCATGCATGGTAATGTGTATGGCAGGTTTGTGGTATGTTTTCCTAAGTTCACAGGGTGGAACACAGAGTCAAAATGGTATATCCTTTCCATACACAAAGTAAAGACTGACACAGGGGATGTGCATACAGTAACACAAACACAGTTAGCAATAGACAGATTAGTAAACCTTCATATCCACTTTAATGTACTATAGTGCTACATACACATGACATGCCCCATATGGATTATATGCGTGGGACATAACCCACTACCTCTTACAACACATAATGTTGTGAATGCCTTCATGAATGGTGAGATAACCCACCAGAAATAGTAACGGACATTATCTATTGCTCCTACAAGTCTGGGCAAGTGATAGGGTAACAGACATATCAGCATGATGTTTCAATCAGGTATGATATCTGATGCTGGGATGTGTGTCACTACAGTAACTGTGAACTATTTGGCAACAATATCACATACCTGACCATTGTTATGGGACATAGACTACACATAGTTTACAAACATCTGGATATTTTGTAGACATCTATAGAGATGACTGGTATGGCCTGTACAATGGTTTAACATGCTGCATGTGAGGCAGATGCCATTAACAGGCTATATAAAGGAATGCCATCGGGAGGTGGTAAACAGGCATGGATGGTACACACCTCAAAATGGTATAACCCACACAGGATATGATTTGCACCCAAACACACAGTTGCTAGTATTGAGATTAGAACCCATACCTATCTAGTTATTTCTAATATAGTGTTATGCAGTTAGATGAGCTATGGAGCTTATATGATTTCACCTTGTCCCAAGGTACTTCTAAGGTGAATGACATCAGCAGGCATTGTAAAGTAGAGTGATGGGAAGTGTACAGGGTGGTACACAACTCAAAATAGTATAACCCACACAGGATATGATTCTTAACCCAAACACACACACAAACACACACACACACACACACACACACACACACACACACACACACACACACACACACACACACATAGTTGTCAGTATTGAGATTAGCACCCCTACCTATCTAGTTATTGTTACTATAGTGATACTCGATTATCAGACACACCATGGAGCTTACATGATTTCACCTTGTCCTAAGGTACTTCTAAGGTGAATGACATCAGCAGGCCTTGTAAGGTAGGGTGATGTGAAGTGTACAGGGTTGTACACAACTCAAAATGGTATAACCCACATAGGATATGATTCCCAACCCAAATACACACACACACACACACACACACACACACACACACACACACACACACACACACACACACCACACACACACACACAAAGAGTTGCCAGTATTGAGATTAGTATCCCTAACTATCTAGTTATTTCTACTATAGTGTTACGCAGTTATCAGACATGCCCTGGAGCTTATATGATTTCATCTTTTCCCAAGGTATATCCAAGGTGAAAGACATCAACAGGCCTTGTAAAGCAGGGTGATGGGAAGTGTACAGGGTGGTACACAACTCAGAATGGTATAACCCACACAGTATATGATTCTTACCCAAACACACACTCTTACTTGCCAGCATTGAAATTAAAATCCCTGCCTATGTAGTGAGTTGTACTATAGTGTTACACAGTTTCCCATGTGCTATGGAGCTTACTGGGCTGACAACTGGCCAAAGGTACTGATAAGGGGAATGACATCAGCACGACTGATAAAGTAGGGCACTGGGTAGGAAACATATCAAAATACTTCTTCTTACAAACATACACACTTACACGCCCACACACACACATTTGCCAGATCTGAGAGTAGAACCCCTGCCTATCTGGTGATTTGTATTGTAGTGTTACGTAGTCAGCACACGTACTACAGAGCTTACTGGGCTGACAACTGGCCAAAGGTGCTGGTAAGGGGAATGACATCAGCAGGACTGATAAAGTAGGGCACTGGGTGGGAAACTTATCAAAATACTTCTTCCTGCAAACATCTACACAATACACACACACACACACACACACACACACACACACACACACACACACACACACACACACACACACGCACGCACACACACACTCATACATTTGCCAGATCTGGGAGTAGAACCCCTGCTTATTTAGTGATTTGTACTATAGTGTTACACAGTTATTGCACGAGCTATAGAGCTTACTGGACTGACAATTGGCCAAAGGTGCTGATAAGGGGAATGACATCAGCAGGACTGATAAAGTAGGGCACTGGGTGGGAAACATATCAAAATACTTCTTCCTACAAATGTATACACTTACACACCCACATACACATTTGCTATTTCTAAGAGTAGAACCCCTGCCTATCCAGTGATTGGTACTATAGTGTTGCACAGTTATTGCATGTGCTACAGAGCTTAGTGGGTTCATCACTGGACAAGGGTGCTGATAAGGGGAATGACATCGGCAGGACTGATAAAGTAGGAAACTGGGAAGTGTGGGTGGGAATGGCCTAAAACTGTTTCACCTAAAAACAAACACACACTCCCTCACACACAACTGTCATAAACACAAACACACACAGTTGCCAGTAGTGAAATTAGAACCCCTACCTATCTAGTTATTTGTACTATAGTGTTAAACAGTTATAGCATGCACTACAGAGCTTATAAGGGTGATAGGTGTCCAATGGTACTTCTAAGGTGACTGACAGCAGCATATCTTGTAAAATATGGCAATGTGAAGTGTACTGAGTGGGAGCAGTCTCCTAATACATAGACCTATGGACACACACACACAGGCAGGTGGTGTGATATTATAAACCTAACCTCAGTGCTATTACACAGTAGGGCTCACCTTTAATGCTGGCATGTGCATCTCTTTGCAACTGGTATGCCACTGTCCACAGCAGGACATCACTGTATGCCATTCAATGTATCCATGTGTGTGACTTACTCTGTGTCCCCCTGTGTTTCTCTCTCTCTATCACTGTCTGTCTCTCAGTTCCCCACATCTATGTGTGTGCATGCTTGACATATATCTGTTGCCCATATATATGTCTGTGTATCACATGCAACAGATGCAGATATATCACATATGGGCAACCTACAGCTAGCTGAGGATAATCCTGTCTGATGTGTGGTTGTGGGGACAGTTAAGGTGTACATAGCTGCATGTATATATACAGACATATATACGCAATACAGTAATATAGTCCGATGTGGGTTCCAACATGTCATGTGATTCTCTAAGTGTAGGAGCATGCCCAGTGTGACCTTCTATAGTTAGAGTGAGATTCCTTTCCAGAGATAAGTGTACTCCAGTCCGGGGTTTTGTGTGCTACAGCCATACCTCTCAGGAGTACACAGAACTTTCCTCAGGGTACTGGGTTTGCTTAGCAGACATTTTCTGACATATCTGTAGTCTGACACTGCACTATATTGTGTCATTACCTAGTGCCAGACATCCTCATATCATCACAGTGCTTTAAGTTAACCACAGAATTTTAGTTGTATGATGCATAGGCCAATATTATGAGGGCAGCTATATACATTCTTGCCCAACAAAGCCAGTTGTGAGGTGTTACTACAGCCAGTTGAGTGATGATGCACTGTGTAAACAGTCCAGCAACTTGGTGATATACTGGCTGGGGATCTCCTGCTTGTGTGGTATCTTTTTCACCTAGATGTCATATCCTTGTGTGGCTTTACCTCTCACCTGTACATTTTTTGGGAGATTGTCCAGGTGTTCGGCTAGAGGTTTCATCCTGTCTATGTAAACTTGTGTTTTTATGGCAAGTTAGTTACATATAATTGAAGAGTGATGTTATAAAATAATGACAGACATTACTGTTTCAGACTACATAACCTTCAGACAATTCCTGCTACTGCAAAACCCTTACCCTACCAACTTTCTGAGTATGTAAGGGTGGTATTTACAACACATGCCTATCATTGTGCCTTTGTTCCACTTTTATTTTTGAACTTGCCCAGATGTCTTGTTATCAGAGGTCAGAAGATATGGGTGTGGGTACAGAGTCCACACTATTGTGCAGGCATGTCCATTATATGTAAAAGCAAATATAAAAAAAAAGAATTATTGAAAATAACAACTGACAACAGTACCAAAAAGCACTATATTAACAAACACCTTAGCACCTCAGCTACACAGCCTTCAAGGTGTCCATTATATGTTTAGTATATTCCACATAGCACTGTGACTTCCTGGTATGTCAGTGGCAGAGAAGTAGGTGTCACTGACATGCATAATAGTTGGCGCTGCAGTTATCTGCACATGGCCCTGCCAAAGACATCACTGTACCTAGGGCACTACAAGACGACTGCCAGGAGAATGTGCTGGCCAGATCCTGACAGTATTAACCACACATACACATAGTTCATTGACCCCTGTGTATTGGAAGCATGACTCATGTTTTTATGTGTATTGGGACAGCTCTGCCAATGTGTCCAATGCTGCTGTTTCCCTGCAAGCATGCATGCTACTGAATTTCTGTGGGTATAGGGGGGCACATCTGTCAACTGTACACATTTGCACAGATTGTGCTGGTATTTGCTTTACACTTTGGTTCCCTTTGCCATACTATTGTGCCCTGTCTTGGGGACTAGAGGCATATCAGTAAAGACCACAGGTCAGATTGTAATGGCATACATTTGAGTTTCAGACTTCTAACCCTTCATAGCCTTACTGCAACTTTGAGACCTGCTGTGTTATCACTGTCTGAGTCTGCAGGGGGGTAATTCAACATTGCCGCCATTTGTGGGCCTTTGCCAGGCATTTCTCTCTGGTTTATTACAGCTGACTTGCTGTGTGGGCCTGAGGGGTGGGTATGGAACCCCCACTCTGAGATCCATGCCTGTGACCCATGACCCCCAGTTAGTTGCCTCCACACATATACTGTAGTGGTATTTACCACCTTGGGTACTACTGCATAGTGTGGGAAGGCCAGTATTGAGCAAACACTTCTTGGTGTTCCACATAGTTGTCAGTTGTCTGCTGCTATCCCAGTAGGCCACCCCAGTCCCTTGCATGCATGCTGCATTACCATAGATATGCTACCACAACATACTAATCCATTTATTATTGTTAAGAAGACTGACTTACCTTGTGCCTCTGACAATTGTGGGGATGGTGCTTGAGGGCCGCCTATGTTGGATGCACAGAGTACACTGCCTATACATGGTAAGTTACAGGTAATGTGATGTGTGTGTCATCCATTTTACTGTGTGTGCAAGTTGGAGAGAGGTGTCAGTTCCTGGGGTCCCTACAGTGTCAGTGTGTGTGCTATGCATTGCCTCTTTGCCAAGGCCTGAGCATACTGGGCATGCCTCTGTCTGCCTACAGGAGCAGGCTCAGGGGCCTCCTCCTCATCCCTCTGTGCCTGTGGGGAAATTGGCAATGATGGTGGGCTGTGTGGATCTACCCTGTGCTGTTCTGCTGCAGCTGTTTTCACAAGATCATATTATGTAGCATGGCACATACTATGAACATGTGTACACATGTGGCTAGAGAGTACTACTAGGCTCCACTAGATATGTCAAGGCAGCAGAACCATGACTTGAGCATCCCAAACACATGTTCTATAATGATCCTGGTTTGTGCGTGTGCCTCATTATGGTGTATTTGTATGGGTGTGTGTGCATTTATGATGGGTGTCATCATCCATGGCTCCAGTGCATAGCCAGCATTCCCTATCAGATGGCCATATGGGATACCCCCACTGGGAAATGCCTGGTACAGCTTTGATGAATGCCAGATGTGGGAGTCGTGATAGCTTCCAGATCAGCCAGCACATACATTCATGATAATGCCCTGGGCATTGCACATGACCCAGCAGTTGGTGGAGGGGAAGCCCTTGTAGTTTATTTATACCCTACCCTGCTCACCGGGTGGTACTTTGATGTGGATGTGCATGCCGTCTATTGCAGCCAGTACCTCTGGGTATTCTGCTACATGGTGGAAGAGATGCATATTGCTGGTCCTGTGCTCACAAGTGTAGGGGAAGTAAATGTGCTCACCAGCATGTAGTAGCATGGCATCCAGGAATTGGTGGATTACCCTGGATGCAGATGCCTGTGAGAACCCCATGATGTCCCCAGCAGGTCTTTAGAAAGTACCTGTAGCTAGTATTCTTAAGGCTACACATACCTTAGTATCCACTGGGATGGGTTCCCCTCTGTTGGATCTGGAGATGAGTTGTGGCTGGCACAGCTTGATGATTTGCTGCAGTATGTCTCTGTCCACTCTGTAGCAGATTGCTATCTCCTGATCGTGTAGTCCATGGTAAGTTACCCTGGGTCTAAACACTCTCCTCCTCCTCCTTGGTCTATGGCAGCTGTCAGCATTACCCTCCTCACTGCCCTTAGCCTCTAGCACATACTGATCTATCAAAGCAATGGCAGGCCCTAACATGTTTTTGGTTAAAAATCCACCACATGTGTACATCAATGGTGCAGAGTTTGTGGGAAAAACAGACCGTAAGGTGTTTCCATAGTTTATACTGTTGTGCTGCAGGTGCTGCCTGTATGATTGTCTGAGTCTGATACATTTGCTTTAGACCCGGTGTGCACCACACAAACCTTTTAGCTAATGTAAACACTGAGAAATGGCCCTCCCTGGACATGAATAAGCTCTTCATTTCATGGAATAAGTCAATACAGCCTCAGACACACACCCTTGATTAGTTGTGCTTACTTAAGCTTATCTGGAGGCCATGGAGCTCCAATGTGCTTACACCGTGCATGACCCACCCCCTTTTCATGTCTGCTGCTCCTCCTTCTTGCATGATCGTGTTATAGCACCTACACGGTTAGGTGCAGTTTGGCACATAGAATATTTTTGTGATTCAGTAAATTTCCCATCATTTGCATACCCCACTGCCTTAGTCTGCAGTTACTGCACTACCACAGAGCCTTTCCCCTTAGCAACCACTGTTCCCTGGTACTGTTTTGATTCTGCATGCCATAGACTATAATGGCAAAATGCAGTTTTCGTTTAAAATTGTGTTTTCACGTTTTTTTTTTCGGCACGTACCCATTTACACGCCACTGCACTATGCTTAAACGGCCGAGACTGGCCAAAAAAAGTTTTATTTTTAGAAAAATGAATCACTTTTCCATACCAATGGCCATATATTTGGCCATTGAAATGCCTAAAGATTATAATACATACTTTTATTTGCGATGTCATGCCTCTGTTTCAATTTTTACAGAAATCTATTCGGCTAGTAGCCAAATACATTTCTGCAACTAACACTATTCTTGCATGGATGCCTGCCTACTTGCTGAATCACTAATTCACCTCATCTGCATGGTTTTCTCCAGCAAATGAGGTAATTAGCATGATACAGTGGAGTCCATGCAGTAATAGTGTAGGTAGGCTCATGCATATCAAAACAGTAATTTACTGGATCGCTCAGCCATATTCCATGCAGGAATGGTTACACTGTTCCTGCATGGAGATTTCACTTTATTGAATCCCAGGGTACATCTCTTACACTCTGTGTCTGATTAGTTGATCAAAGGGTGAAGATGTTAAGGCTATCTATTCTCAAATTGTGGAAAAGCCTGTGGCTTAAATCCCCATACTCCACAGTTGTGTTATCATGAAGAAATATTTTCTGCATATGTTTTTGTAACAGTCCTATAACTACAGCAGTACATGGGTCAAATATCTAAGATCAGGATTATTAGTTTAGTGTATACTTTTCAATATAATGTGTAAATTTGTTTAATTTGCTTATCACATGTGAGTGAAGTATGAATATCTAAGCAACAAGTTTTAATCCCCTGTCAGAGTATATGCAGTGATGTCTGTTGGTTTAGTTACCTCCCACACACACACACACACACACATCTATGTGTATTAATAGGATTATTAAATTCATGAGTGTTCAGGGGTTCCACAGGTATATTATGTTTAACTGCATCAGTATTAACATTGTAACATTTGTCATTATATTTGTATTCCTCTCTCCCTTGTTGCAATCCTCACTCTTGCATGAATTTATTTTGTGTATTATTTTGCTTCTCTCCATCTATTTTACTAGTATACATAGCAGCATCATGACCTGCACCCATTCTACCAGCAAAGCCTGTCAGCCTCCCACAGGTGGTAGCACCACTGCCACCAACAGCACCAAAAGTACCCAGCATGTCTGAGTCCCAGAAAGCTACAGATACCATCACACTTCCTGCACTACCTGCACCATGTGTTTCAGGTAGCCCTGCATCAGAAGCTGGTACAGTTGTTCCCAGCAGTTGTAGTGTGAATGGAGGTCACACCTTTGTCACCCATCAGCAGCTATCAGAGCTTATGAGGGATATTATATAAAGGAGGTGGATGCTGCATCAATCAGACAGGGAACATGCTCTACCAACTCATTGAGTCAGGTGCCTGCCCAGCTCTGGCTCCATAAGTGAATGTTTGAGGATTGTAAGGCTCTATTTTCACAGTGTGAGGATGCCTGTGGTCTCAGTTTGCAAAGACTACAGCTGCAAAGAAACAATCCTATCCTGCACCTGGTGTTTCCCCTCCCTTTTGTGTCCATGCACATCCCTCTTGGTCAATCAGGCTTGCCCTCAGCATTGTCTTTACTATGTTTTTCTGATGTCTCCTTCCCCATTATATTCTGCTCCAACATTGTCTTATGAAACACCCTGTCAGTCATGTCAGTCTTTCCCTACTACCCCATCTAACCCTCTCACTTTCCTCTAACTCCAATTGCTTCTTTTCTCAACATAGGCTTCTCATCATAAAAATAAAATGGGCATCTTTCTCACGAAAGAAAAGTATTTCAGTCCTACACCACCTCTCTCCTGCTCATTCCTAATTTGATCATCTTTTTTTCTATCTTCTGCTAGTGTATTCAATTCATATTTTTCTATCTTTTAATCAAATCAAAAAAAAAAAAAAAAAAAAGATAAACACACCTCCCTTACGCATACTTTTCTTCCTTCCAAACTTTCAATGCATATCTATATCCTTGATTTGCATGCACCTGTTCTTTCAAAGAGAACCAAGGCAAAAACTGCATCATGGCTTTCTATAGAGTCTAAACTCAAAATTACCCTTAGAAACAAAGCATGGGCTTTATGGCGTTTTTCTAAAGACCTTCAAGACCACATTAAGTACAGGCAATCCAGGAACAAAACCAAAAAATCTATTTTACAAGACAAAAAACAATACTACTGTAATTTACAGACAGTAAATCAAAATAACCCTCAGAAGTTTTGGGCAGGTTTAAATAATCTACTACATCCTGGACAAACTTCAACCCCAATCCCTGCTGCTACTATTGATAAAACCCCTGAAGATGTTTCTGATAGTTTTAACCAATTCTTTACTGAGACAATTCAAGCCCTAGCTAGCCAACTACCTCCTAGCTCCCCTGGTCCTGAAAGTAGCACCCCTAGAAACCTACTCACGTTCAGCGTCCAACCAGTCACCACTTCACTTATCCGTATCTTGATCAAAAAATTAAAACCCACTACACTTTCTGCTGATCAACTCCCTGCCGAGTACCTACAAAAATCAGCTGATGCTATTGCTTACCCCGTCTCAATACTAATCAATCAAACCATAGTAGAAGCTAAAATTCCCACCATCTGGAAAATATCCTATGTCATCCCACTTCACAAAGGAGGCAGCTCTACTGAATTCTCCACTTATAGGGCAATAGTTATACTCTCTCCACTTGCAATGATTATGGAAAAATGTATTCATAGACAACTCATGCACCACCTAATCCAAAGTCTCCTTATGGCAGACACTCAGCATGGCTTCCGTCCTCATCACAGCACTACTTCAGCCCTCCTAGCCTTTACTAACATCATAAACCATAATCGCAACAATAATTATATATCCTCAGCCCTCTTTTTGGATCTTTCCACGGCATTCGATATGGTTGATCACCAACTTTTAATCCACACCCTGCAAACATTCTGTCTAGATACTGGAGCCCTCCAATGGTTTCAATCCTACCTGAATGGTCGACAGCAGGCTGTCCTCTGGCAGAACAAACTCTCTAACCTTCTACCTAACACCCTTGGAGTACCACAAGGTTCTATACTAGGGCCCTTGCTGTTCTCCATCTTCATTAACGACCTTTATACTGTCATCCCAAAAGTCAGCTGTATCCAATATGCTGATGACTCTACTCTGATTTGCTCAGCCACATCTCCAGTAGAATTATGGTCAGCTACCCAGACCACCTTTAATACAATAGAAAACTGGCTTTCTGAACATCATCTGATCCTAAATCCCAAAAAAACTAAAATGCTGTTATTTTCACCAACATGTAGGTCTACCGCTTTCACCTTTACCATAAAATCAAATGATGGCACAATAATCTCCCCTGACCCATCTACAAAACTATTAGGTGTCATCATAGACAATAATCTAAAATTTGACCTACATGTTAACCAATCTATCAAAACCATCAATAAAAAAACTAGGGTCACTTTACAGAATAAAAGCCTTCCTAACCCTCCAGCTAAAATTGCCATAGCTCGCTCTCACCTTCTTTCAACCCTTCTGTATGCATCCCCTCTACTCTCGAATTTAAACAAGACTGTCCTTAACAAACTCTCAATTTGCTACAACCACATTGCCAGGTTTGCCACTGGGCTGCCTTTTAGGACACATCATTGTATCAATCTAAATCAGCTTGGGTGGCTTGAACTACCCAGCCTAATCCAGTATAACCAACTGATTATGGCCTATAAAATCCTCTATAATCCGGACAATACTCCTGCACTTAAAAATATTATCACCCCCTATAACAATCCTAGACCGCTTCGATCCTCTAGCAAACTACTAATTCAGACTAGCAAAATTAATAACACAGCCGGTGATTCCCTCTTTGCAAACTCTGTAAGTAGATCCTGGAACTCTCTTCCAGCTGATATTACCTTACTTTCCACCTTAGGTCAATTTAAAACTAGACTCAAACAACATTTGTCAGTTAACTGGGTATGTCAATGTATCAAGCCTGGCTAACTCTCTCTAGAATGTGTAAAAATCTGTTAACCAGTTTACTGTGTAATTTAATTTAATCCTGACTTGTGCTCAGGATTAGCTGTAACCTGTGGAACTTGTTTAACTTGCTTACTTATGTAATCTCTGTAAATAGTCTGTTTGTAATATGTAATGCTGGTATTGTGTAATGCTATATCTGCTTACCCTTGGAGCTTTTTTCCACAGGCTTCTGCTGAAAATGGACATGCATCCAGTCGGACTATCCCGGTCAACAAATGTAAAATAAATAAATAAATACATAATACAGCAATAGATCAGCACATCAGTATAACCATCTGTAGTCATGAAGTTGCACTGATTACCCTAGAGGCTTATGCTTGCTCAGTGTTTAAAACAGCTACTTACAGTAAGCTGTGGTCATGAGCTGGTCTCCTATAATTTTCCCATGGGTCCCTACTGTGGCTGTGTCATGCATCGACTCATCATGCACACTGGCTTGGTCACAAGCACTGTTAATGAGCCCAAAGAGGCTTTGGGGTCATTGTGTATCTATTGTAAACAGTGTTGTCTTACCTGCAATTGCAAGTGTGACATTTTTGATTCCCCAGGCAAGACTCCACCAAATTCCACACCCTACCTGATCAATGCAAGCTTTTTAGTATAGCTGCAAATACATAGCTGCTGCACATCTACTTTTGTAATACAAACATCAACTATAATGTCTTCAAAATAAGATAAAAACAGTTTCCACTATGAATTACACTGATGCCAATCTCTTATTTGAATTAATGCTTTAATAACCTCATAAACTTCTTCAGTAAACAGTTTCTTGAAATGTAACATAACTGCTACATAAACAAACCTCACTTACCATATGCAGTGAACTGCAACAATCTTTAAAGGGCAGTCAGCAGTTAGCATACATAATCAATGAAATGCTGTTTCTTCAACAGATGATAACTAGATTTTTATAACATTTGAGACAGTTTCCCTTAGTACTGCACAATATGGCTGAATATACACACACATATATATATATAATTTATTTTTTTTTTAATCTTTTGACATCTAGACTAAACATCGGTCCTACTGTATTTTCTTTGTAAGCCTCACCAGAGGAGTCTAGTAAATCTGGGGAACTTAAAAGAAGTTAAGGCTGGAATACAAATACTTATAAACACTACACTTGAAACATTTGAGGTGTACTCAGTTAAGAAAATGACTTTAATTGCTGTGCATTTGCACACATGTATGCTTGTGAGTGTGTATGTGTGTGTGCTTGTGTGTGTGTGTGTGTGTGTGTGTGTGTGTGTGTGTGTGTGTGTGTGTGTGTGTGTGTGTGTGTGTGTGTGTGTGTGTGTGTGTGTGTGTGTGTGTGTGTGTGTGTGTGTTTTGTGTGAGTCTGGATATTAAATGCTTACATGACTTATATTTTGGATGTATAATACTTCATATACCAGCAATTGCATACAATACAGCAATTCTGAAACATTAAATGGAAGAAATATTTTACATAAAAAAGTTAAAAAAATGTATATACTGAAAATGTAAACAATTAAACAGACAGCCCATTATGTAAATGCATTAATGATGATGCAGGCAAATAACAGACATTCCAAGGTTTATGATGCCCTGTGCATGTGGCTTCACACCTCACAACAATCTTGGGCAGCCCATTATTTCCCTGTAATCTTCTCCCTGATGGGTATTATTGTTTGCATTTTGAGTTCTTAAGGATTAAGGAATGTAAGCACAGAGTCACAGGATATTTATCCACTTTAAACTTTAACCACACCATCTTGAGCTAGCATTAAAGTGAAAGAGAATTAGATAGCATATCTGCCTACAGGTATATGCTCATCTCCAAACCATTCAGATATTTGCTAAAATGAGGATTCTTCACCCTACCATGGCAGACTCATAATGTATGACCCACTATGTTATTGCCCCAAAAATACAAGACTGCTCTACACCTTCCCTTGAGCCTAAATGAGCCACAAGCTGTTACAGTAACACAAGATTATCAGCATTAGGAATATAACAATTGTCAGGTATAATAGATAAAACAATCCCCGGGATTCATGAAGCTTGTGCCAGGTGCAGGCGTAGCGTAGGCGGAATAACACCAAATATGGCCGTCAAGTGATTCAGGTACGATCCAATACCACTTGCACTACCGGCGTGCTCGAGAACTGCGCAGCCCTCAGCATAGGTATGCTAATCACCCCATGCGCAGTATCGCACTATGCAAATGAAGGCAGATAGTGATTCATGAAGTGGTGCAGGTGTAGCGTAAGCCCACGGAAATGTAAACCAAAAAACACGGTTTACATTTTCCCAAACAGAACATCGGAGCTTTGGAAGCGGACCAGACTCATGTATTACAAAGTTAACATATGCCGATGGCTAAATACACAGCCAATGGTATAAGAAAAGATGCACAACACCTAAAAAACAAACATTTAATGTCATGTTCACAGTAACGCACAGTACAACCACAGGGCATGTGTGCACAAACTGGAACATAAAAAAATATATATAAAAATGTCATAAAATCGCAATGTAATACAAATCAGGTTTACACCATAATACACAATGGTAGGCATGGAACACCACAACCAAGGTGCAAGGGATGCTAAGGGCCTGCGACAGTGTTCAGCGCGGTAACTATGAATTAGTAGTCAATGCCATGCAAATGCGGCAGATAATATTGAATCGCAAATGTCCCACCGGATGAAGGTTGAACCATATGGCGCAGCGCTATAATACCGAGGAGTGGCTCAGAGGAGATACATGACATCAGCAGAGGGGTGTGCCACCGTAGCAGCAAGCACATTGGAGCAATGCAAACTGGCCTGGCCATTGCTAAGCAAAGCTGCAGGACAGGGGTGGGGAGCAAGGTATAGAATCGTTTAGCTGACAGCACACATGGTGCCCAAAAGCGCATGTGTACGGGGATGAAACCGTGCCCGAAACCCAGTAAGCGGATGCACGTGGCGCGAACAATGGCACAAACAGGAAGGTCAGGGGAAGAAAAGAAGGAAATGAGTAGGGTAATTGGCGTACTAATGAGCAATTAACACCAATCAACTCACGGCGGACAATCGACGGCAGCTGTCAAGTCTGCTCGCAGAATCCTTCAAAACAGGATAGGGGAGGCATCGGAATGCAAAGGAAGGTGGGAAGGCATTGGATTGCAAAGATAGGAGATCTGTCATAGCAGAGCAAAGCAAACTGACAGTAGACCGGCAATAGCACACATTACTCAAGATACGCCAGGTCTAAGAAAGTACAAATGAAAGCAGGCTGCTGGATGCATGCCAGAAAATGGTAGGTGGAATGTGCAGAAATGTTAAGGGAAGGTCAAGAGGTAATCCACAGCAGCCAAATGTAATTCAACACCAAAGGCACCACAATAGTAGTTCCAGTAGTAAAACACATAAGATACCCTATAGCTACAATCATACATACACACCCTATGACATCATCGGTGTTCACAGCACAATAGTATAAAGTGTGAAAGCACCCTACACACACCTGTGAATTCCCAAACACTGCACCATAGGTGTAAACACACGGGGAACTTTTAAAATGTACATGTTGGGAACTGCCATAGCTGTGATTCATCAGCATGTGTTAGAGACTGACGGTGTTGTGGAGGATGATGCCGAAAACCACCGCAGGCCCCGAAGGAGGAGAAGAGTGTTCAGGCCAAGGGTAACCTGCCAGGGGCTACATGATCTGGAGATAGTAGAGCGTTACAGGGTGGACAGGGACATCTTACAGCAAATAGTGGAGCTGTGCCGGCCATGCCTGAGAACCAGAAATAACAAACCTCACTTACCATATGCAGTGAACTGCAACAATCTTTAAAGGGCAGTCAGCAGTTAGCATACATAATCAATGAAATGCTGTTTCTTCAACAGATGATAACTAGATTTTTATAACATTTGAGCCAGTTTCCCTTAGTACTGCACAATATGGCTGAATATACACACATATATATATATAATTTATTTATTTTTTTAATCTTTTGACATCTAGACTAAACATCGGTCCTACTGTACTTTCTTTGTAAGCCTCAACAGAGGAGTCTAGTAAATCTGGGGGAACTTAAAAGAAGTTAAGGCTGGAATACAAATACTTATAAACACTACACTTGAAACATTTGAGGTGTACTCAGTTAAGAAAATGACTTTAATTGCTGTGCATTTGCACACATGTATGCTTGTGAGTGTGCTTGTGTGTGTATGTTTGTGTGTGAGTCTGTATGCCTGTGTGTGTGTGTGTGTGTGTGTGTGTGTGTGTGTGTGTGTGTGTGTGTGTGTGTGTGTGTGTGTGTGTGTGTGTGTGTGTGTGTGTTTTGTGTGAGTCTGGATATTAAATGCTTACATGACTTATATTTTGGATGTATAATACTTCATATACCAGCAATTGCATACGATACAGCAATTCTGGAACATTAAATGGAAGAAATATTTTACATAAAAAAAGTTAAAAAAAAATGTATATACTGAAAATGTAAACAATTAAACAGACAGCCCATTATGTAAATGCATTAATGATGATGCAGGCAAATAACAGACATTCCAAGGTTTATGATGCCCTGTGCATGTGGCTTCACACCTCACAACAATCTGGGCAGCCCATTATTTCCCTGTAATCTTCTCCCTGATGGGTATTATTGTTTGCATTTTGAGTTCTTAAGGATTAAGGAATGTAAGCACAGAGTCACAGGATATTTATCCACTTTAAACTTTAACCACACCATCTTGAGCTAGCATTAAAGTGAAAGAGAATTAGATAGCATACCTGCCTACAGGTATATGCTCCTCTCCAAACCATTCAGATATTTGCTAAAATGAGGATTCTTCACCCTACCATGGCAGACTCATAATGTATGACCCACTACGTTATTGCCCCAAAAATACAAGACTGCTCTACACCCTCCCTTGAGCCTAAATGAGCCACAAGCTGTTACAGTAACACAAGATTATCAGCATTAGGAATATAACAATTGTCAGGTATAATAGATAAAACAATCCCGGGATTCATGAAGCTTGCGCCAGGCACAGGTGTAGCGTAGGTGGAATAACGCCAAATATGGCCGTCGAGTGATTCAGGTACGATCCAATACCACTTGCACTACTGGCGTGCGCCAGAACTGCGCAGCCCTCGGCATAGGTATGCTAATCACCCCATGCGCAGTGTCGCACCATGCAAATGAAGGCAGATAGTGATTTATGAAGTGGTGCAGGTGTAGCGTAAGCCCACGGAAATGTAAACCAAAAAACACGGTTTACATTTTCCCAAACAGAACATCGGAGCTTTGGAAGCGGACCAGACTCATGTATTACAAAGTTAACATATGCCGATGGCTAAATACACAGCCAATGGCATAAGAAAAGATGCACAACACCTAAAAAACAAACATTTAATGTCATGTTCACAGTAACGCACAGTACAACCACAGGGCATGTGTGCACAAACTGGAACATAAAAAAATATATATAAAAATGTCATAAAATCGCAATGTAATACAAATCAGGTTTACACCATAATACACAATGGTAGGCATGGAACACCACAACCAAGGTGCAAGGGTTGCTAAGGGCCTGCGACAGTGTTCGGCACGGTAACTATGAATTAGTAGTCAATGCCATGCAAATGCGGCAGATAATACTGAATCGCAAATGTCCCACCGGATGAAGGTTGAACCATACGGCGCAGCGCTATAATACCGAGGAGTGGCTCAGAGGAGATACATGACATCAGCAGAGGGGTGTGCCACCGTAGCAGCAAGCAAATTGGAGCAATGCAAACTGGCCTGGCCATTGCTAAGCAAAGCTGCAGGACAGGGGTGGGGAGGAAGGTATAGAATTGTTTAGTTGAGAGCACACATGGTGCCCAAAAGAGCATGTGTACAGGGATGAAACCGTGCCCAAAACCCAGTAAGTGGATGCACGTGGCGCGAACAATGGCACAAACAGGAAGGTCAGGGGAAGAAAAGAAGGAAATGCCGAAGTAGGGTAATTGGCATACTAATGAGCAATCAACACCAATCAACTCAGGGCAGGCAATCGACGGCAGCTATCAAGTCTGCTCACAGAAACCTGCAAAACAGGATAGGGGAGGCATCGGAATGCAAAGAAAGGAGGGAAGGCATTGGATTGCAAAGATAGGAGATCTGTCATAGCAGAGCAAAGCAAACTGACAGTAGACCGGCAATAGCACACATTATGCAAGATACGCCAGGTCTAGGAAAGTACAAATGAAAGCAGGCTGCTGGATGCATGCCAGAAAATGGTAGGTGGAATGTGCAGAAATGTAAAGGGAAGGTCAAGAGGTAATCCACAGCAGCCAAATGTAATTCAACACCAAAGGCACCACAATAGTAGTTCCAGTAGTAAAACACATAAGATACCCTGTAGCTACGATCATACATACACACCCTATGACATCATCGGTGTTCACAGCACAATAGTATAAAGTGTGAAAGCACCCTACACACACCTGTAAATTCCCAAACACTGCACCATAGGTGTAAACACATGGGGAACTTTTAAAATGTACATGTTGGGAACTGCCATAGCTGTGATTCATCAGCATGTGTTAGAGACTGACGGTGTTGTGGAGGATGATGCCGACAACCACCGCAGGCCCCGAAGGAGGAGAAGAGTGTTCAGACCAAGGGTAACCTACCAGGGGATACATGATCTGGAGATAGTAGAGCATTACAGGGTGGACAGGTACATCTTACAGCAAATAGTGGAGCTGTGCCGGCCACACCTGACAACCAGAAATAACAGAGGGGAACCCATTACAGTGGACATGAAGGTATGTGTAAGCATGCGAATACTAGTCACAGGTACCTTTCAAAGGCCAACTGGAGATATAATGGGGATCTCACAGGCATCAGCATCCAGGATACTACACCAGTTCCTGGATGCCATGTTACCACATGCCAATGAGCATATATACTTCCCCCAAACTCAGGAGGAGTTGGCCAGCAATATGCGTCACTTCCACCGTGTGGCACACTACCCAGAGGTACTGGGTGCGATAGACTACATGCGCATACAAATTAAGTCACCACCCGGTGAGCATGGTAGGCACTACATAAACCGCAAGGGATTCCACTCCATCAACTGCCAGGTTGTGTGCAATGCCCAGGACATTATCATGGATGTGTGTGCTGGCAGCCCTGGAAGCTACCATGACTCCCATATCTGGCATGCCTCACAGCTGTATCAGGTATTTGTCAGGGGGGACATCCCACATGGCCACCTTGTGGGGGATGCTGGCTATGCACTGGAGCCATGGATGATGACTCCCATCAGAAATGCACACACACCCATGCAAGAACGCCATAATCATCATAGAGCATGTGTTTGGGATGCTGAAATCACGGTTCTGGTGCTTGGACACATCTGGTGGAGCCTTGCAGTACTCTCCAGGCACATGTGCCCACATTGTCATAGTATGTGCCATGCTACATAATATGATCCTGCGGAAACAGCTGCAGCAGGGACAAAATGGTGAAGGCCCTCATAGCCCACCGCAATTGCCAAGGCCATCACAGGCACAGAGGGATTCAGACCATGAACATACTGTGCCAGCCCCAGTTGGCAGATGGAGGCATGCCCAATATGCCTATGCCTTGGCAAAGAGGGAACGTATAGCACATACTCTGACAGTGTAGGCCCCTACGGACTGACACATCTCTCCACCTGCACACACAGTAAAATGGATGGCACACAAGCACGGCCACCAGTAAATTGTAATGTATAGGTGGCCCACTGTGTGAATCCCACATAGGCAGCCCTCAAACATTGTACACACAACAGCTATAGGAACAAGGAATATCAACACCTGAACAGTACATGCGCCTATCACCATATGGTGGTGCTGTGTGTATAGGTTCCCTGGTACAACGGTAGATTCACGGCTGACTGCCAGAGGCCATACACCAAATGGGGCAAACAGTGTCCGCTGTCACCACAACATTGATTAACCAACTGTCGCATAGAGGAGCAGAGGCAATCGTGGGAGCACGTGTGTAAGCACTTTTCTGCACACACTCAGCACAGAGTCCTTGCTGTGTTAATGAGGGGCTGCACATAATATAATCATGGATGTTGTGTCAAGGCATGTGGTGTACCCATGACAGGTATACGTCACCCCAGCATGCTCCACCCACGGTCATTTGAAAGTGTAGCACAGTATTGTGTGTGGCTCACTGAAATATACATACCCAATGCCGGAGCACATCCAGTAAACATCACATGGACATACCATTAACTGGACTCATCAATATGTAAAACCCATGTGAGTGCAGTATGGAGTAACAGCTGTAGTATACTCCACGTACAAAATGACATAACACGTGTACAAATCCCAGATGGCCATATGTTAAATGCAGTGACTGTCGTGCATATTCCCGGTCCCATGTCCTGCAAGGGATGTAACATAATCCCGAAGGCACGAGTAATGCATGTTGGATGCAGGTCAGCAGATCATGTTTAGCACACTTTACTGGGAATATGCATTGCCCACTGCTGGTAAGCGACATTTAAATATGACTACATGGATATGCGCGAAACAGGGATAAGCTACACCAAATATCACGCAGATCATGGTCAATGATGTCCAGAACAGGTGAAACCAGCATTATTCACCCCTGTACTAATAGCGCCTGCTCTGAAGGGTAAAACGACCACTGCCAGGTTTAGAACACGCAATCATGTATAGAATCACCTAACACTATTGCTAGGCAAAATGTACATATGGTAGGGTTGCCACCTCTTCAAATGACCAATGTGGGACATACGTCAGATGTCTGCATTCCAACACATACACCCAGCCAGTATGAAATGCAGAACTTCACTGTTTTGCCTAGATAAAAGCTCAGTCTTTTAACTGTTTTATGCAACTATTACATAAACTATAGGAAATAAGTATGTTCTAAAATCCCAGGACATTTGCCATGTTCACAAATATTTTGCAGGACACAACTGCCCAAAGAGGGATTGTCCCTCGCAGAGTGGGACAGCTGGTAACCCTAACCTACTGCATGTGTGTAATGTGACAGGTAAAGACACAAACGTGCGGAGTCCAGGAAACAGTATACACCAACAAGTACACAATGAAAGGTGTCACTTTCCCCGTCAGATATATATATATATATATATATATATATATATATATATATATATATATATATATATGTGTGTGTGTGTGTGTGTGTACAGATATATACATATATATATAATACAGATAGAAAGGGCGATAGAGTGATATATGTTGATATATACGGAGTCAGCGATATCTGCAAATATATATAGATAGGTCAACGACATTCATAACACCTTGGAGGTACAAATAAATAGGATACCGCCAACTATGGAATGTGTAACATACCGACATGCGTAACCACAAGGCTGAAAGACCGAAAGAACACAGTACCGGAACAGTACAACCGTGAGGAATAGTATGATGATATGAAGGGACAGTTAGTTACCGCTGCCGGTGTTGCGCTCCATGTAGGTACTGTGTTCAACTGTGTTTGTGAGCGCCGTAGTCTGTGTATGTGTGTGTTGAGGGTGCCGTGTGCATCTCTGTGTGACTGTAATGTGTGTGTGTGTCTGCATCATGTGTCTGTTAGTGCCAACTCGGAGGTAGATCATTATGGTAGGTGTGGGTATAGCTAGCCGCAGGCATAGGGTTACCACTGGTCCCACATTAGGAGGGACAGACCCTCCCTGGGCAGGTGTGTCCTGACATAAAACATTACAAAGGGCAAATGTCCAGGATTGTAGGACATTAATATGTCCCATATATAATGTAATAGTTGCATTAAATAGTTATGCCTGTATGTAAGAAACGTAAATGTTACATGCAATATGATAAGTAGCCAAAGTCCCACAATAGGTACGTATTGAGTATAAAAGTATGTGTTAACCTGTGTACTGACCATGGCTATGTGTTGGCCTGTAAACACTGCTGTGCATCCTGCAAAGTGTCCAACAATGGCCATATGAAAAGGTGGCAACCCATGGCAAAGAGGTTCTGTTACCAACACAACCGCAATGACTGCAAATATCTGGGACAGAAATACACAGGATAGCTGTCAGTTAGACATATCCCTTTACATATCGCTGCAATTCCGGAGGTATGGAAGTATCAACCTCACCTGCATACTATATAGAAACCAATTAATAATGGCCCAATGTACAGTCCCGTAACATAAGTCTACTAACTGATAGCTCTTTAATTAGGGACGGAGCCCACACACATATATATGGAATATGTAGAAATGCAAGCCCCACAAACCTGTATATGCTACATACACACACTGACATCCCCCACACTAGAAACTATAGCAATACAGACTGCAATAAAAGCAGAAACATCCAGTTAGTCAATTACATCTGCAGAACCGTCAACATATCTTGTGAGAGATACAATTAAAGGCGCCATGCATAATTGCAGCCGTTATATAATGGAACAAATGGCGATGTTACAGATTTTGTTTGCAATAGTCCGTTATCAGATGTTGGGATGACAGGAACACCCACATGTTGAACCACATACTCTAGCTGTCACACACAATCCACGGGGGACATGAATCCAAAATATAATTCTCTCTATGCATAGCAGTTGCAATTACACATAACAAAACACAATACAGGCCGTCTCCCCGAAGGTAGGGAAAATGGGCAACACCCAAGTGGAGAATTAAATTATACCCCACTGTTGGCGCGTAATTGGTGAATGGAGTAGCAGCACAGCTGATATGCAAGTAATTAGTCACTCAAGAACACCAATTGGTGGGAGGAAACCACATGTTACAGGTATCGAGGTATATAAGGATAACTTGCTAGACATTCAAACCGTATGCTCATACAAACTACCTGTTTAAGCAGTGTGAGAGAGATAGAGAAGAAAGTCCGTAACAATAACAAGGTATGTAGAACACTCGGTATGTAAGTTTATGTATAGCATGTTTTTTATTAATTATTTACTGTATGTATAGCCTGGTTTGCATTAATTAAAAGTGTCTGCAATTCATAAAGTGGGAAAAGGTATTTAGGTAGTGATGTCTTGCTGAGCATACTAACTCATGTAGAAATTGTGCGTCCAGCAGTGGGCCACAAGGTACACATCACAGACACCACAAGGGATGCTACATGAGGGCTTTAAACAGAACATTTCCATACAACCCGCCGTCAGTGGTAGAGTATGTCCAATAAGTACGTGCCATAGCAGGGGATAGTATATGTTGATATACTGTCACAGTAGGCATGTGTATGGGCATATAACGACAATGACATGTCTAAGGTGGTCCCGCTGTGCAAGTATGCTTTGCATTATGGGATACTATGTGAAATATGTGTAATGTATAGTATTGTAGGTAGATATGTCAGATATTCTACACAGCATAACAGGCATACCATGCATACTAAAGGTATCATCTATTGGCATGTACAATAACAGGATGCATATGGCTTGCAGGCACAGGACATTGTAATAGCATGATAGCTAATCTAAATGGAAGGGCTACCAAGTAACCATGCACACAGGACATGTAATAGCTTTACATGTTCATAGTGGGGTACTATGCAGTCTGGCAAGTCTATGTGTAAGCACAACTACACCAGGGTAGTGTCCTGTGAACAGCAGAGCTATGTGTTACCTGCACCTCTGCACAGTACAGCCACTGCAGTGATCCCTAGTGTATATGTGTCTCCCAACCACCAAGGGAGGTATCACATGAACAGTGCTACTGTGTGGCCCTGAGTGATGTACATAGGACTCATGTTCCAAAGCAAGGTGAGTGACCGGTTTGGGAATGTAACCCTCAAGCACATCCCACTCATTGTTGCGTGTGTGCACATATCCATGAGCATGTTGCTCACAGTGGCTTTTGCTTATGTCGTGTATGTGGAGTATATCCATTAATATTGTTGTGGACATGGGCCCTGTCCATTCAGCAGAGGTCACCCCTGAGTATGCAGTATGCAAATGTGTATAGACGTGGTGTCTGTAGTTCAGCCGCATACTTTAACTGTCGGAGCTCAGTAAACGTCATGGCGTGTTAATGGTGTGGTATGTAAAGCTGCAGCTGTTGTGTAAGGTACACCCTAAATGGGGTGATGTACCCTTGAAGGTGTGTAGACATCTTGAGTTCAGAGGTACAATGGGTGCCTATGTACCAGCTACACACCCAGTACAGATAATTCTGGCCACGTAGAAGGATATCCACGCCACAGTGGCAATACAGTAACCACAGGAGTGGGTGCAACATACGTGTATACTACAAACATGTACAATGTGACATGTATGTAGGGGACTACCACCTATGTGATAGTCAGTGGGTGAATGGTGTAATGCAAAGGTGATGTTCATGCACCTTGTGTCATGCAGCTTGAGGCCATGATATTCATATCAGGTATCTGTCACAGTGACACCCATATGGATGGAGTCAGTATCAGCTTGTGGATCAATCATGGTGCTTTGTATGCAGGGGTTTGTAAAGCTAGGCAGGGAAAGCCCCTCTGTGCTAGCCTGTACCTCAGGGAAGCATATACTGAACATGAGGGGCCCAATGACTGAGGACTGTGGTATGGCAAATGTAACTGAAATGCAGTAGGTACTATGGTATGCTACCCTCATTGTGTGTGTCCTGTCCATGAGCCACGTTGCATAATATCCTGAGATATAGGGTACGATGTGCATGTGGATGTGTATGTTGTCAATACCAGAATGGAGAACGTGGTGAAAGGCAATGAGAGGACAATGTAGGATGTGTGGACTCCCAAACCATCATCAACTACCCTGGTAACTGTATGAAAGGAGTCCACTAGGTGTAGGGGCCATGCTCTGGCCCTAACAAGTCCAAACTGGGTGGCATCAAAGGATCGGAGCCCAACAATGTCTCTGTGAATGACGTCCTTGATGATGTGCCCCATAGCCGTGCAGAACAGTCCAGTCAGGTGTGTAGGACTATAGTCCCACTCGTGCATTGTGGTGCCACCTGTGTGGAGTGTGATAAATGTTGCTGAGTGCCATTCAGGGGCCACAATGTCTGATACAAGGCTATAACTGAATATGGTGGCCTAGTGGGGAGACATGTCATTCAGAGGTTTGTGGACATCACAGCCTGGGACTTTGGAAGGTGACATGGAGCCAGTGTCCCAGGACATATAGAGTGCAGGTTAGTAATGTGTAGGTGTGACCGCAGGGACACAGCAATGTTCCTGCATCGATTGTGGCCCTGTAGTGAGTAAGAGGGTGTAATGTTAGCATTGAATCCATCTGCCAGCATGTTGCCAACATCACCTGGGTCTGTAATGTTCCTGAGTGACTGTTGTATGTGAGAGCAGATGTGGTTGTTGCCAGCGACTACTGACATACCACCATAATGCCTTGTGGTACACCCCGGAAAGTGTCGCAGTAATGTTTACTTAGCTAATCTTGGAGTATGTGATGAGGGATCCCGTGGCCCTACCAAGGCTGACCAGTGAGCTACCCCACCCATGGGATTGTACACCACTGTGCAAAAGCCTCCACCTGTTGTTGTACATTATGTCCATGGAACTTGACCACCAGAGTGGCATCTGTTATCTGGTGTGTACCATCATGGCTCTGTGTGGAATAGCATGATCCATGCAGTCATGTACATGCTAATGAAATGCACTGGGGTATGTGTCAGCATTTGTAAGTGCATTGTCCATCTGCACGGGTGTCATGATGTTAATAACCGCTGTCATAAGACGTCTGTAGTAGGTGTTGTAGTACTCATGTACTGTGTATGCCTTGAAGGGTGTGGTGTCGGGATGTGGCTAACAAGGTTGATTAGCATATGTTTGGAATCCAACAATGAGGGGATAACCCCAGGTGTGGAACACCAGTCACATGTTGGTAGTGTTCATGTCAAGGTTAATGTTGGTCTTGGAGGTGGTGTGTATGGGTTGATCCAGCTGAGTGGAGGTTATGACTCATGGATGTGTCGGTACATGAGTGGCTATCCCAGTTAAGTGTGTGGTGGTGTCAGTCACACATCAGTAGAAGCTGTCTGAGCCCTACTGTCCAGTACACCAACAAGTGAGGTCTGGTAACCGTGGGGTATGTTGTTGAATCTGTAGCTTGTTACAATGTGTATAGCAGTTCCAGACACAGTTAGTTGCACGTGGAGCACCTCTGATGCATTGTGCTAAGTAACTAGCCAGGATGTGTGTACAACATAGTGGGATATGGGAACACCCAGCTATGGGTGTGCCGGTCCAGGTATGTGCCTGAAAGGTATGGTCTGTCTATAACCTGTCATTGCAGGTGTACTCTGCAGAGGCTAGAGGCAGGTCCCAGTCACTGCAGAGATATTGGAGTGGTGCATTATAAGGTGTGCCTTGCCTGCGTGTGTCACAAAGGAAGATGCAAGCAATGTGTCACATGACCCCATGTCCTGCTTGCCAGTTCCCCTTCTGCCGGTGACTGTTACTGGAAACTGTGCAAGACAGGCATTATAAAAGCAGCAAGAGCCTTACATATGATCTGTACTCCCAGGGCTGACAGGTGCAGGTCATCTATGCCAAAGCATTGTGTTTGACCAAGTCAGTCAAAGCTGACAGATACCAGATGCCTGTGGAATGACAGCAGAAGCATAGGCAACTGTTGAAGTGACACAGTCAGTCGTTGTACAGTGGTATCGGGTCCGGATGAATGCATAATTCTCCCCAGGGCTAGGCCCTCACCTTCAGGGCTACAACTCTGGTGAGCTATTGCATGTCTCTGCACACGTAGTCTGTGAAGTGGCATCTCAGGGCAGTCACACTAACATGGAGAATGACAGTCACATCATACCTGGTGAGCTGTGGCATGGGTACATAGGTTATGTTGCAGAACCAGTTACCCGACAGCACTATGTAAGTGACTATCGCCTTGTGTAGCCTGCTGTGTGGAGCTGCAGTGTGACCGCCTACAGACTCACCTATGACTGGTGTGTTCTGTATGTTATAACACCCTATTGGCTGTATGTGATGGGCACACATGAGTCTGTGGGCTATAAGTTGGTGATGTTGTTTTCCATGATGGGGGCTGACTCTGGTGCCTAGACAGAGTATGGAGAGGTACTGCACAAGTTGTCCTCGTATGTGTGGCCTGTGGTGGAGATCATGTGAGACTATGTGATGAGTGGGGTGTGTTGCGAATGTTACACATCCCTACATGACTGTCAGGTGCAGCCAGGGTTGGTGACAGCATTACCCCCAGCAGGGCTGCATAAGTGCATCCCCCACAGGCTGTAGTGCCGTATGTTGGGAGGTGAGCATTGAATGTGTACATGACACAATTGCTCTATTGCCACATCTATGATATATCCATCATATAGACAGGCAATAGCACTGGTACGTGACAGTCGGACATGCCTGCATATACAACCATGTCTCATAGGATATGTGCGTTATGTGTGTACAACAGCTGTTGTACCATAAGCAAGCTGGAAATATTAGGACAGCCAGTGTACCTGTGGGAAATGGTGTGGAATGGGTGCTATATTAGTCAGTAGCTCATGACATGCTCATGTTCTGAACAAGTGCCTAGCATGACCATACAATACAGATAAGGTGTTGGATAATATCAACCCACAAGTGGTGATGACAGTCATAATGGATGGCACCTGCTGAGTATGGTGTACATGTCCATGAACCATTATCACTGCAGATGTTAGCAGTACAGATGTACAAGACAGTACAGACGTTTGATTACAAATACCTTTGTATGTCACAGGAGTGTTCTACCAGTGCCTGTTGACAGACTCACAACTTACAAAAGGTGCCAGAGTGACATGTGCATATCACACCAGTGCCAGCTACAGTAGAACAGGGTTAATGTGTTGTATTCCACCCTCATTGTAGCCCATACCACACAGACAAATGTTAGGCATCTGTGTATGTAAGGATGTGAATGGCCATTACCTATGAGGAATAGCTGTGTCAGTGTTGTGAACAACATACAGAATGGGCTGTGTGGGTGAGGTGTGTGACATATGTGCACATTCTGATGGATGATATCAGCATTGTCACCGCTAGGTGAACATCCCTGTACTCATTAACTACCACCTAGGCTGTGGTCAACATTATGGACACTGTGTAAAGGATGGTGCTGTGCAGTACACCTCCCTGCCTTGGTGACATCTCCAGGCCCCTTGGGTAGTCATACGAGGTACCCATGTCATGGCAGGGTGCCATCCATGAGCATGGAGATCATTGGACAGGCATATACAGCACTGGGGTGACCAATATTGGATCACATATTACCTTTAAGGGGTAATGGCCATGCGTGGATGGGCAATACCAGCCTTCACAACCCTCATCTCCACTACTCAGCATGCTGTCTACCTTGCATAAAGACATTTGCTACACCATGATGATGGACATGCTACATGTCCATATCCTGATCTGTAAGACATACATCATGGACAGCCACCGTCCTAATACTAGGATTGCCACATGCTGGACAGATCCCTGTGCCATACATGTGACATACTCCCGTCAAACCATGCAACCCTGTCCATCAAAGCTGCACATGTCATCCCAGTCACATGGTGTGATGGCCGCATGGTAGATGTAGTATCAACTGTCCGGATCAGTAATGCGGCACTGATGCACCTCGTGGTGGCATACTGGCTGTCTGTTACAGCTGGGAAACCTTGCCCGTACATGCTATGGTTGATAACCATCCCTGCGAATGACGTCCGACTAGCCATTGTCCCATGTCTATCACATGTGCAAAACAGGTGATCTGTGGCAGGATGTTGAACAGCTGTACAGTGCTGTGTAGATGTATATGGCAAAACACATACATGTGCAGGTGTCCATGCGTATGTGTGCATTGTCACTGCTCAAGTCCATTAAGGCTGTGTTTGTGTTGATATGTGACATATACACAGCATCAAGGTCAACAGCAGTACCGTGGACACATCCAGGCATGTGCAGATAGGTAAAAACACCAGTTCAGGCAAATAGACATGCCCACATCAAGACAGCATTCACATGGAGTATGAACACTGTAATGAGGTGACAGACATATATGGTGATGATATCCAATGCATAACGGGTGTTACATGTGTGTGACACAAACATGTCAGTCGTGTCAGTGTCATGATGATTTGCAAAGATTACTGTGCAGATGTACTAGATGTCATAGAAATGTATGTGCAGCAGTATCTCTGTACATCTCTGAAACTGTGACCTGTCACCATCATTATGTCTTACAGATAATGCCTCGTACATGCCTCCAAGCATACAGCTGCCAGGAGGATGATGTCCTCAACTCGTACCTCCATGAGAACTACGAGGTGTTGTTCAGCCATGTGCTACAGCATGCCCAGCAGCGGGATGACCTGTAGCAGGATCTACGCAGGAGGGTAAATGATGTGGGTGGCTGTAACAGCACCTACCAGCAAGTGCGCAGACACTGCATGGACTTGATACGACATGCAAAACAGCGTGCCACTGCAATCGCCAGGGAACATGGTGGAACAGGTGGGGGGTCACCAACCCAGCCCTTACTCACACACACACCGAGGTGCTACTGGCCAGTCTGGGGACACCCTCAGAACAGCATCCACACACACTAGCTGCTATCATGGAGGTGGGTGTCTCCCAACCAATGAGCCTGGAGTTGCCTGGTAAGTCAGTACTGCACATATGGCTATTATATCCCATTTAGTTGCATGTGTCACTGTACATTATGTAAAGTAACAACATATGCAAGGTATGTGGACACACATGCTGCATACTACAGTATGCTACCCTGTGTATGCACACATGTGCATACTATATGCTATTATACAGGTGAATGCGTTAACATGCACAGTGCACCCTGTGGCTGTCAGACAGTCAGGGATAATGTTCATACTGCTGTGTCACCCCTATACAGGTACCTCTGGCATGCCGCACTTACATGAGTCCATTGCAGGTGAGACTGTCATCAGTATCAGGCATGTTAAAGCATAGATCTATTTGCCATGTAGCCAGTTAACAGTTGCACACTTGATGTTTGGTCCAGTCATGATATACAGGTCGCATCACCCATCATTCACACAGGCCAACCATGTGCATTATATACAAATGAAATGATGCATTGACTTGAAACCACAGTAGTTGTCATTGCTACATGTGTGGTCAGCTGTGCATACAACAGTGGAGGTGTTCTACAATGGAGGCATATATAGTATGCAGTGGAACAACATGTGTGGTATGCAAACAGTACCACACAGTGAGCTGTGATATGGGCAGCCCACAGGTGTCACCATTGTGTTATATGCCCCTGCATTGGGTGCACACATTGTGATGTGCCATCTGACATGTCCCAGACACGTAGTGTTCTGGCTGCAATATTGTCACACTATCCCATGACCCATACCCCACATACCAAACATACAACCCGTTGTCTGCATAGCCCTGTGGATGGTGACATATCTGACATCTATGGGTGTATGTCATATGGGACAACACAGACATGTGAGATGGCCATCACACACATTTGGTCAACACATGTGCACACATGGCTATGGGGGATGGCCAGAGACACGTATCCACACAGTAGATATGATGTGTACACACTCTGTTGCACATTGTCCACACATGGTCCAATTATAGCCTTAGCTGACTGATTATACAGTTGATGTGGTACACTGGACATCCTAAAAGCCTGTGTACAGCTAGTGGAGGTGTCACTGACGTCTACCATATCAGATCTGTTGAACATCACGACTGTGTCATAGCATGACAGTAGTCACCTGTACAGCTTCCACAGACATTGGCACCACATCAGGCCACAGATACTGTACATTTCCCTTGCTGCTGTAGGACATCACCATTAGCTGTGCGTGTGGTACATCAATGTCATGTGGGAAATGGTGAATTGACATGTCCACTATGTGTGGACATGGTTGCCAGGCAGCTAAGACCCTGTAGTTGGTGTGCAGGGGTGTCATCTGTAGGTCCTCCACTGACCTGTCACTTGACACAGTATGGTTTGGTGTGTATACACCTCAGCATTGTGGGTCACAATCCACAGTTATGTCATGGGTATGCATGCAGTTATGGCTATGCAATGTGTACATATTATGCATTGTACAGCAATATAGATGCCTCATGATGCCATACAATGGCACAGTGTCTGCACTTCACACTGTATTGCAATGTAGACGGCTCACACTACCCTTCCATGCTCATGCACATTTGCTAAACATGATTCTATCTGTAGGGCATACAGACAACACTGCAATGTGATGCCCATTACAATGCTGTGCATGTGTCAGGACACCATTGTGTCAGACATGTATGCATGTTAATGCACACGTCAGCAGATTACATGTCAAGGTCATGTCAGCCATGTGTACTGTTATCTTGTTCTGGTCCACATGGTGTATCACGAGGATGCATGCATACTACCATGATTGTGTGAACTGCATGGCTACTGATATGACACTTGCTTGCTGTAGTGTGCACCCCAGGGAGGTATGCTTACTAACACTATTAATGTCTGAGCTGCATGCCCTCTGCCGTATCACAGGCATGCTGCATGCCATCTGTCAAATCACATGCATGGTTTGTCTGAGTGTGTGTGTGTGTGTGTGTGTGTGTGTGTGTGTGTGTGTGTGTGTGTGTGTGTGTGTGTGTGTGTGTGTCTGTGTGTGTCCGTGTGTCTGTGTGTGTCTGTGTGTGTGTGTGTGTGTGTGTCTGTGTCTGTGTGTGTGTGTCTGTGTGTGTCTGTGTGTGTGTGTGTGTCTGTCTGTGTGTGTCTATGTGTGTGTGTGTGTGTGTCTATTGTAATTTAGAGTCTTTTGTTGCATTCACAGGTGATGTAGGTGCGTTACCCTCCTGCGGTCCATCTGATGTTAGTGTCCCCACAGATACTGGCAGTGATGAACATATGCATGAGGTACAGGCAGGGTTGCCAGGGGCTGAATCTGTGTCAATGGTTGCCATCCCAGCTATGTCCCCCCTCTTCCCTGCACACAGTTCTGCTGCCAACACATACCGCATCACCAGTGGCCATAGAGGAAGGACAGTCAGTGTCTGTTAGTGTGGAACAGGAACGTGTGGTGGCTACAGAAGGTGTGTCTACACACCATGGTGTCAGTGTAATGACTGCAGATGTGCCACACAGGCATGTGGCCAGTGCTGCTCGTAGGAGGACCTCTGGCAGACATGCACCTGCAGGACAGAGCGCAGCAGCTGGTATCACCAGACACATGTTCCAGACTGTAATGGTGGCACAGGCATGTGCTGAACAGCAGAACAGAGAAGGGAAGAGGCTGCAGAGGGCTGCTATCCATACCCTAAATGACAACATCCAGGCATTGCCAAATGCTCAACAGCAGATTGCTGATGTTCTGGACAGGTGATTGGGTGACATGGTCAGAATCCTTGACCATGCCATGGCAATCCATGAGCGTGAGCTGTCTGTGCTGGAACATCTGGTAGGAGTGAGGCGTAGGCCACGTGGACGTAGGCCAGCTACACCACCTAGTGCAGGTCAACATGAGCGTGCTACCTCACATGCCCACTCCCATAGTGCTGGTAGCAGTAGCAGTGCAGCTGGTGCTGTGCTGTCCACACCAGGACACAGCAGGCCACGTGGACGTGGCCCTGGATGTTCCCAGTGGGGACATAGTTCCAGTGGACATGTGTCGTCGGACAGTAGCCAAGCTGTACTTCTGCCTGGTAGTGCCCTGCAACCCCTGGCAGGCACAGGTCATGTGGCCATTGCCGGACACATTGAGCTGTACAACCTGGTCTGTACAATCTGGAGCTCTCAATAATATCCCGTGTAGGCCTCACAAAAGGCAGAACTGTGTGCACACATACACGCACACAGCAAAGACATCTGTAGGGCACCACAACACCCACATGCATACTGAACAGACATGTTCAATCATATCACTGGCCCTTACCCACACACAAGATGTCATCCATTGGTGCAGCCTATGCCCCTGGCAAATATTATCACCCTGTGCATATGATGAAGCCTGTGCTGCATCCCTGTCATCCACACCATTGGTGCAGGGACATGCTCAAATGGTCTGATGCACAGGGTGAACAGAATAGTGAGAAGTGTATATTACATTAGTTGTGTAAGAATAGTGAGAGAAGTGTATATTACATTAGTTGTGCGTGAATAGTGAGAGACGTGTATATTACATTAGTTGTGTACTGTTGACATGCACCAGACATACCATGTAGTACAGGTTTAGCATGCATTGTTATATGTTCACAGTATGTGTCTCAGTTACAACAGTAACAGCATGTTGGTAATGATGCCCTGATTCCCTCCTTATGGTCTACTTGCATGTGCCTACAGGTAGCACTGTTTTCAGTCTCCCATGTGTAACTGTGGAGTACTCACAGGCACATATGGCAATATCAGCATGCTATACGTAGACTCAGCCTGACTGTTGGAAAGTCTGACATAACACAGATGTCCACACATATACTGATCCGGAAGCATGTGGGCAGTTTAATAGGCTACAGTGGCTAGAGACGTGACATCCATACCAGGTCACATCACAGGTATGTTGACATGGTGCAGGGGTTGTACACAGCGGTCTGGCCAATGATAAGGTTAGAGGCCATTTGATAGCATGAGACCTCACTGTGTTGCAGTAATACCTTGTAACATTACAGGAACATGCTCACACTCACGGGGTCAACAACACTATAACGCACACCCCATAGTGTTGAGGTGGGGACCCTTGCCTATGTGGTCATCACCGTCACAGTACTGTGAACCCACATGATGTGACACAGAGAAAGAACATGTACAGGTAGCCAGTGTGGCTGAGACCAAT